>NC_135830.1:11523980-11832313 GCF_964213995.1 Mustelus asterias
TCAATTGTTGTAAAAACCTGTCCAGTTCACCCTATTAATGCTCCCTATTAGGGAAGGAAATCTGCCATCCTTACCCGGTCTGGCCTACATGTGAATCCAGACCCACACAGCGATGTGGGTGAATCTTAACTGCCCCTCTGAAATGGCTGAGCAAGTCACTCCATTCAAGGGCAATCATTCTAGACACCCACCACCCTCTGTGAAAAAATTGCCCCTAGAACATAGAACATAGAACAGTACAGCACAGAACAGGCCCTTCGGCCCACGATGTTGTGCCGACCTTCATCTGAAACCAAGATCAAGCTATCCCACTCCCTACCATCCTGGTGTGCTCCATGTGCCTATCCAATAACCACTTAAATGTTCCTAAAGTGTCTGACTCCACTATCACTGCAGGCAGTCCATTCCACACCCCAACCACTCTCTGCGTGAAGAACCTACCTCTGATATCCTTCCTATATCTCCCACCATGAACCCTATAGTTATGCCCCCTTGTAATAGCTCCATCCACCCGAGGAAATAGTCTTTGAACGTTCACTCGATCTATCCCCTTCATCATTTTATAAACCTCTATTAAGTCTCCCCTCAATCTCCTCCGCTCCAGAGAGAACAGCCCCAGCTCCCTCAACCTTTCCTCATAAGACCGACACTCCAAACCAGGCAGCATCCTGGTAAATCTCCTCTGCACTCTTTCCAGCGCTTCCACATCCTTCCTATAGTGAGGTGACCAGAACTGCACGCAATATTCCAAATGCGGTCTCACCAAGGTCCTGTACAGTTGCAGCATAACCCCACGGCTCTTAAACTCCAACCCCCTGTTAATAAAAGCTAACACACTATATGCCTTCTTCACAGCTCTATCCACTTGAGTGGCAACCTTTGGAGATCTGTGGATATGGACCCCAAGATCTCTCTGTTCCTCCACAGTCTTCAGAACCCTACCTTTGACCCTGTAATCCACATTTAAATTTGTCCTACCAAAATGAATCACCTCACATTTATCAGGGTTAAACTCCATTTGCCATTTTTCAGCCCAGCTTTGCATCCTATCTATGTCTCTTTGCAGCCTACAACACCCCTCCACCTCATCCACTACTCCACCAATCTTGGTGTCATCAGCAAATTTACTGATCCACCCTTCAGCCCCCTCCTCTAAGTCATTAATAAAAATCACAAAGAGCAGAGGACCAAGCACCGATCCCTGCGGCACTCCGCTAGCAACCTGCCTCCAGTCCGAAAATTTTCCATCCACCACCACCCTCTGTCTTCGATCAGATAGCCAGTTACCTATCCAATCGGCCAACTTTCCCTCTATCCCACACCTCCTTACTTTCATCATAAGCCGACCATGGGGGACCTTATCAAACGCCTTACTAAAATCCATGTATATGACATCAACCGCCCTACCTTCATCAACACACCTAGTTACCTCCTCAAAAAATTCTATCAAATTTGTGAGGCACGATTTACCCTTCACAAATCCGTGCTGACTATCCCGGATTAATCCGCATCTTTCTAAATGGTCGTAAATCCCATCCCTCAGGACCTTTTCCATCAATTTACCAACCACCGAAGTCAGACTAACCGGTCTATAATTACCAGGGTCATTTCTATTCCCTTTCTTAAACAGAGGAACAACATTTGCCACTCTCCAGTCCTCTGGCACCATCCCCGTGGACAGCGAGGACCCAAAGATCAAAGCCAAAGGCTCTGCAATCTCATCCCTCGCCTCCCAAAGAATCCTAGGATACATTTCATCAGGCCCAGGGGACTTATCGACCTTCAGTTTATTCAAAACTGCCAATACATCCTCCCTCCGAACATCTATTTCCTCCAGCCTATTAGCCTGTAACACCTTCTCTTCCTGAAAAACATGGCCCCTCTCCTTGGTGAACACTGAAGAAAAGTATTCATTCATCACCTCGCCTATCTCTACTGATTCCATACACAAGTTCCCACCACTGTCCTTGACCGGCCCTAACCTCACCCTGGTCATTCTTTTATTCCTCACATAAGAGTAAAAAGCCTTGGGGTTTTCCTTGATCCGACCCGCCAAGGACTTCTCATGTCCCCTCCTAGCTCTCCTCAGCCCCTTTTTCAGCTCATTCCTTGCTAACTTGTAACCCTCAATCGAGCCATCTGAACCTTGTTTCCTCATCCCTACATAAGCTTCCCTCTTCCTTTTCACAAGACATTCCACCTCTTTTGTGAACCACGGTTCCCTCACTCGGCCATTTCCTCCCTGCCTGACAGGGACATACCTATCAAGGACACCCAGTATTTGTTCCTTGAAAAAGTTCCACTTTTCATCAGTGCCTTTCCCTGACAGTTTCTGTTCCCATCTTATGCCCCCTAATTCTTGCCTAATCGCATCATAATTACCTCTCCCCCAATTGTAAGCCTTGCCCTGCCATCCGGCCCTATCCCTCTCCATTGCAATAACAAAAGACACCGAATTGTGGTCACTATCTCCAAAGTTCTCTCCCACAACCAAATCTAACACTTGGCCCGGTTCATTTCCCAGTACCAAATCCAATGTGGCCTCACCCCTTGTCGGCCTATCCACATATTGTGTCAGGAAACCCTCCTGCACACACTGCACAAAAAGTGCCCCATCCAAACTATTTGACCTACAAAGGTTCCAATCAATATTTGGAAAGTTAAAGTCCCCCATGACAACTACCCTGTGACCCCCACACGTATCCATAATCTGCTTAGCAATTTCTTCCTCCACATCTCTATTACTATTTGGGGGCCTATAGTAAACTCCTAGCAGCGTGACCGCTCCTTTCCTGTTTCTAACTGCAGCCCATATTACCTCTGTGTGCATATCCCCCTCAAAGTGCTTTTCCGCAGCCGTTAAACTATCCTTGATTAACAATGCTACTCCTCCACCTCTTTTACCAGCTTCCCTACACTTACTGAAACATCTATACCCCGGAACGTCCAACAACCATTCCTGTCCTTGTTCTACCCACGTCTCCGTAATGGCCACAACATCGTAGTCCCAAGTAGCAATCCACGCCCCAAGTTCATCCACCTTGTTCCGGATGCTCCTTGCATTGAAGTAGACACACTTCAACCCATCTTCCTGTCTACCGGTACCCACCCTTGACCTTGATACCTTCCCCAATATCTCACCACCCTCAACACTGACTTCCGGACTACAACTCCTTTTCCCACTCCCCTGACAAATTAGTTTAAATCCCCCTGAAGAGCCGTAGCAAATTTCCCTCCCTGGATATTGGTGCCCCTCTGGTTCAGGTGCACCCCGTCCTGTTTGTAGAGGTCCCACCTTCCCCAGAACGTGTTCCAATTATCCACGTATCTGAAACCCTCCCTCCTGCACCATCCCTGCAACCACATGTTTAAGTGCACTCTCTCCCTGTTCCTCAACTCGCTATCACGTGGCACCGGTAGCGTACCAGAGATGACCACATGTTTTGTCTTTGCTCTCAGCTTCCAGCCCAGCTCCCGAAATTCCTGTTTTAAATCCCCGTCCCTTCTCTTACCTATGTCGTTGGTACCAATGTGTACCACGACTTGTGACTGTTTCCCCTCCCCCTTAAGAATCCGGAAAACACGGTCCGAGACGTCACGGACCCTGGCATCCGGTAGGCAACAAACCATCCACGAGTCTCTTTTGCTGCCACAGAACCTCCTATCTATCCCTCTAACTAACGAGTCCCCAATAACTATTGCCCTCCCGCTCTCCTCCTTACCCTCCTGAGCCACAGGGACGGACTCAGTGCCGGAGATCCTCTCACTGCGGCTCACCACTGGTATGTCGTCCCCCTCAACCGTATCCAAAGCGGAATACTTGTTGCTAAGGGGAACGACCACAGGGGATCCCTGCACCGACTGCTTCTTCCCAGCCCCTCTCACCGTCACCCATCTATTTTCATTCCGCGGAGTAACTGTATCCCTGAAGCTTCTGTCTATGGCCATCTCTGCATCCCTAATGATCCTAAGTTCCTCCAACTCCAGCTCCAGTTCCCTTACACGGTTTTGGAGGAGCAGCAGATGGATGCACTTCTCACAGGTATAATCAGCAGGGACATTGACGTCGTCCCTCACCTCGAACATAGTGCAAGAGGAACATTGCACTGCCTTCACGCCCATCCCCTCTAGATACCTTGCCAGTACCAGGTAGAAACAGCAAAAAATGAATTCAACTCACCCCTGCTCGCCCTTTCTGCCTAAGCCCTGTGAGCCAAAGCCCTACAACTTTCACTCTGCCTCCTGCTCACTCTGCTGCCCGCTAACGACGCTGCCCGCTCAAAAGTGCGGCCTACTTTTAAACCCTCCAAAAACCTTCCCAGACTCCTGCTGGGCCCACTTCCTGTTTTAAAAGAAAACCTCCGATTTTTTACACAACTTTAACTTAAAATAAATAAATAAATGTAGTGAACAAACCAACTGCCTTCTCCTCAGCCTGGTCCTGTGGAACAATGAACAATGCCCCTCTGGACCCTTTTGTATCTCTCCCCTCTCACTTTAAACCTATGCCCTCTGTCTGTGTGGAGTTTGCACATTCTCCCCGTGTCTGCGTGGGTTTCCTCCGGGTTCTCCAGTTTCCTCCCACAATCCAAAGATGTGCAGGTTTGATGCATTGGTCATGCTAAATTCTCATTCAGTGTACCCAAACAGGTGCCGCGGTGCAGCGATTAGGGGATTTTCACAATAACTTAATTGCAGTGTTAATGTAAGCCCACTTGTGACTAATAAATAAACCTTACTTTACTTAGACCTCTATAAGATCACCCCCAAGTCTCTTACGCTCCAGGGAAAAAAGACCCAGTCTATCCAGCCTCTCCTTATACCTTAAACCATCAAGGCCTGGTAGCATGCTAGTAAATCTTTTCTGCACTCTTTCTAGTTTAATAATATCCTTTCTATAATCGGGTGACCAGACTGTATACAGTATTTCAAGTGTGGCCTTACCAATGTCTTGTACAACTTCAACAAGACGTCCCAACTCCTGTATTCAATGTTCTGACCGATGAAACCAAGCATGCTGAATGCCTTCTTCACCACTCTGTCCACCTGTGACTCCACTTTCAAGGAACTATGAACATGTACCTCTAGATCTCTTTGTTTTATAGCTCTCTCCAACACCCTGCCATTAACTAAGTAAGTCCTGCCCTGATTCAGTCTACCAAAATGCATCACCTCACATTTATCTAAATTAAACTGCATTTGCCATTCATCAGCCCACTAGCCCAATTGATCAAGATCCCGTTGCAATCGGAGATAACCTTCTTCACTGTCCACTGTGCCACCAATCTTGGTGTCATCTGCAAACTTACTAACCATGCCTCCTATATTCTCATCCAAATCATTATTATAAATGACTAATAAGAGTAGACTCAGCATTGATCCCTGTGGTGCACCACTGGTCACAGGCCTCCAGTTTGAAAAACAACCCTCTATAACCACCCCCTGTCTTCTATCATCCAGCCAATTTTGTATCCATTTAGCTACTTCACCCTGGATCCCATGAGATTTAACCTTATGCAACACCTCCCTTGCTAAAGTCCTCATTAGATATCAATTCTACCTGTTACCTACATTTCACTGAACCAGTCTATATTTTCATCACCAGACTACACTGGCAGCAATGTCAACATCTTTCTAACTTGATTGATTCTATTGAGGAGCTGACAAGGGTGACCATTGAGGGTAGAGCAGTGGATGTTGTGTACATGGATTTTAGTGAGGCTTTCAACAAGGTCCCTCATGGTCGGCTCATCCAGAAGATTAAGATGCATGGGATTCACGGTGACTTGGCCGCTTGGATTCAGAATTGATTTGCCCATAGAAGTCAGAAAATAGTGGTGGAGGGTGTTTTTCTGACTGGAGGTCCGTGACGAGTGGTGTTCTGCAGGGATCCGTACTGGGACCTGCGCTATTTGGGATACATATAAATGACTTGGATGAAAACGTGGATGGGTGGGTTAGTAAGTTTGCAGACAACACAAAGCTAGATGGAGTTGTAGATAATGTAGAAGGTTGTCAAAGGATACAGTGGGATGTAGATCAGCTGCAGATATGAGCGCAGAAATGGCAGATGGAGTTTAATCCGGGCAAGTGTGAGGTGCTGCACTTTGGGAGATCAAATGTTAAGGGTAAGTATCCAGTTAATGGCAGACCCCTGAACAGCAATGATCTTGGGGTTCAAGTCCAGAGCTCCCTGAAATTGGTCACACCAGTAGATAGGTGGTAAAGAAGGCAGATGGCATGCTTGCCTTTATTGAGTCTGACATCCTTTATTCAGGATGTCATGTTGCAGCTTTATAAAACCTTGGTTAGACCGCACTTAGAATCGTGCATTCAATTCTGTTTGCTACATTACAGGAAGGATGCAAAGGATTTGGAGAGGGTGCAGAAGATGTTTACCAGGATGCTGCCTGGATTGGAGGGGATGAGCTATAATGAGAGGCTGGACAAACTAGGGTTGTTTTCTCTGAAACTGCAGAGATTGAGGGTAGAGCTGATTGAAGTCTATAAAATTATGAGAGACAGAGATAGGGTTGACAGTCAGAATCTTTTTCCCCAGAGTTAAAATTTCTAATACTAGGGGGCATGCACTTCAGGTGGGAGGGGGAAAGTTCAAAGGAGATGTGAGGGGCAAGTTTTTCCTTTACACAGAGAGTGGTCGTGTCTGGAACACGCTGCAGCACAGGTGGTGGAGGCAGATACGATAGGGGCGTTTAGATAAACACATAAATATGCAAGGAATATGGACCAAGGGCAGGCAGAACGGATAAGTTTAATTTGGCATCATGTTCGACCCAACATCGTGGGCTGAAGGGTCTGTTCCTGTGCTGTACTGTTCTATGTTCTATTGTGATCTCCATTTAGATTAAGGAAATAAAGGCACTGGAGAAGGGGCAAGAAAGATTCACAAGAATAATCCCAGAACTGTAATCACTTGTGAACTCGCTGGTGTTTCACCAAGTTTGCTGACCGAGTGAATCCCTTCCCACAGTCAGAGCAGGTGAACAGTCTCTGCCCAGTGTGAACTCGCTGATGTACCCGTAGGTTGCATGACTGAGCGAATCCCTTCCCACAGTCAGAGCAGGTGAACGGTCACTCCCCAGTGTGAATGCACTGGTGGGTAATCAGTTCATGAGAGCTTTTGAAGCCACTCCCACAGTCAGAACATTTAAAGGGTCTCTCCTGGGTGTGAGTGAGATTGTGTCTGCGGAGGCTGGAGAACTGAGTAAATCCTTTCACACACACCGAGCAGCTGAATGGTCTCTCCCTGGTGTGAACTCGCTGATGGTTCAGCAATGCTGAAGATATTCTAAACCTCTTTGTGCAGTGAGAGCAGCTGAACGGTCTCTCCTCAGTGTGAATGCGCTGGTGGACGATCAGTTTCTGAGAGCTTTTGAAGCCATTCCCACAGTCAGAGCATTCAAAGGGTCTCTCATTGGTATGAATGACTCGGTGTGTCTTCAGGCTGGATGACTGAGTGAATCCCTTCCCACACACAGAGCAGGTGAACGGTCTCTCCCAGTGTGAACTCGCTGGTGAATCTGCAGGTTGGATGAAGTTCTAAATTTCTTTGTGCAGTGAGAGCAGCTGAACGGTCTGTCCTCAGTGTGAATGCGCTGGTGCATCATCAGTACCTGAGAGCTTTTAAAACCACTCCCACAGTCACAGCATTTAAATGGTCTCTCATTGGTATGAGTGAGATTGTGTTTCTGCAGGCTGGATAACTGAGTGAATCCCTTCCCACACACAGAGCAGGTGAACGGCCTCTCCCCAGTGTGACTGCGTTGATGAATTTCCAGCCGAGATGGGGATATGAATCCCTTCCCACAGTCCCCACATTTCCACGGTTTCTCCATGGTGCGGGTGTCCTTGTGACTCTCCAGGTTAAACAATCAGTTAAATCTCACACAGAACACGGGTACAGTCTCTCCCCACTGTGAATGCTGTGATGCACTTTCAGGCTGTGTAACTGGTTAAAGCTCTTTCCACACTCAGTGCACTGGAACACTCTCACTCGGGTGTGTGTATCTCAGTGCATTTCTCGTCACAGCGATGTTTACAATCTTTTGAAGCCAAGAGGCCAAACAAACATTTCTCCTGTTAGATTCAAAGGCCGATGATATTCAGGTCCCAAGAAATCGAGTCACTCTGTCAGATCTCGATGTGATGTTGGAGATTTCTGTCTGATTTCTCCTTGTCTAATATCCTGTAAGTCAATTTAGAAAAAACATCGCAATTCAGAATATGATCGAAATTCAAATCTACATTTCTAGTTCATGGAGCATTCATTAAAGACACAGTCATGGAGCATTAAACCTGCCCAGCAGGGCCTCCCGTATCAGCACACAGGCAGCTGCTTTGTGAGACTGCCAGCAGTACAGACAAGTCACAGATAAGGGTGGCCTCAGAAGTGGGATTCATTGTGAAAGCTCAGGGACGGTTGATAAGATGCAGCAATTCTATGATTCTAATGAACATTCTTTCCCCTCTCATTCCCCAAAAGCTGTGAATCTCCATCCCACACACTCTCCCTCCATTCTCACTCTGCTGTATCTAATATTCACCCTCCCAATTCTCCTGAAGGTGCTGATTGAGGCTGATTGACAGATCCATGTTCACTGCTTCCTGTCCAGCACAGAAATCAGAACAAATAGGAGCTGCAGTCAGCATTCGGCCCATCGAATCTGCTCAACCATTCATTGAGATTATTGGTTGATCTACCTCTGCATTATTTTCCCCACACTGTCCCCCATATCCATCGATATCTTCAATATCTAGAAACCTATCAATCCCTCTCTTGAAAATTCTTGATGACTGAGGCTCTATAGTCCTCTGGGGTAGAGAATCCAAAACATCACCACATCCTTGAGTGAAGAAATCCTTCCTCATCTGAGCTTTCTCTCCATTTTCCAGCCTGTTCCCAATAATTATTGACTCCCTTGTCATTCAAAAACTGTCCAACTCATCCTTGAATATATTCAATCCCTCCACTGGTCCCTATGGAAGAGAAATCTAGATATTAACAATTCTCTGAGGGAAGAGATTGTTGGAAATATATAATATAGCTGCAGTCCAAAATTACACAGCCAGATATAATAAGTGTATTTTATTACAGAGCTATAAATAATATATCGAACCATATAACAACAGGGGAGCGGATAGCCTCGCGGTATTATCGCTAGACTATTAATCCAGAAACTTAGCTGATGTTCTGGGGGACCCGGTTCGAATCCCACCATGGCAGATGGTGGAATTTGAATTTAAAAACAAAATCTAGAATTAAGAATCTACTGATGACCATGAAATCATTGTCGATTGACCAGAAAAACCCATCTGGTTCATTAATGTGCTTTAGGGAAGGAAATCTGCCGTCCTTACCCAGTCTGGCCTACATGTGACTCCAGAGCCACAGCAATGTGGTTGACTCTCAACCAGCCTCTGAAATGGCCTAGCGAGCCATTCAGTTCAAGGGCAAATCGGGATGGGCAATAAATGTTGGCCCAGCCTGCAATGCCCGTGTCCCAAGGATGAATAAAAAACACCATCAGACACGTCTCTGTCCGATATTAGTTTACTGTCCCCTTTAATATATTTCAGAAATTAGATGGGCACATGAAGGAAATAAAGTTGTCGGAGGAAAGGAAATATAGAAAGGAATGGGACTGACTGGATTCTTCTACAGAGAGTCGGCATGGATTCGAGTTACTGAATGGACTCCTTCTGCGCTGTAATGACTCGATGAGTGGAAATATATCACATAGCTTCAGTGTTACATTACAAGATGAGAAATAATAATAAACGTACTTTGTTACAGAACCATAAATAATATATCAAATCTACAATGTAACAACACTAAGCATATCTCTGCCCTATATTAATTTATTGTTCTCTTAAATGTCAGCCTTCTCCTGGGGAAACCAGCCCTTTAATTGTGAACATTCGGAAAGGGACCATCCTTTTAGCCAGACAAATCAATGTGTCAAGCTGAGGGAGCAAAGGATGTCAATGTCTTTAAGTCAGAGAGAGGGGGACCTGAGCCAACCTTTCCAGAGTCTGCAGCCTCCCTGGATTCACTCCCTTTCCCTTCAGTTGCTGCAAGTCCCTAATTTCCCCCAGAATGAGAAAAGAAATGGAAAGGGGGATAAAAGAATGTGTTTTACTCACAGATGTGGGGGACAGAAGGAAGTTTGAGTCTGTCTGTACTCAATATTCATTCAGAGAGACCTCTTTTTAGGTCAAACCAAACCAAGTAAACAAACTCAGATTAAATCAGGACAAAGTAAAAGGGGCAGCTCCCCAAAAAGGAGGGGGAACAGCCCGAACAGAAATCAAAATACAAAGGAAACTTAAAAACATCAAATTAAAATGTGATTATTAGGGTCAATAATGCACCCCAACCCCTGCGGTGCCCAGCGGGCGCGGAAGGCGTCAACCTCGCCCGTGGACACCACATGCTCCCTCTCCAGGGACACCTGGCCGCGAACGTAGCCGCGGTAGAGGGGAAGACAGTCAGGATGGACGGCCCCCTCGATCGCCCGCAGCCTGGACCGGTAAATGGCGCATTTCGCCAGGCCCAGGAGCAGGTTCACGAGGAGGTCGCCATCCCGACCCTCCCCTCTCCGCACCGGGTGTCCGTAGATCAGGAGCGTGGGACTGAAGTGCAGACAAAACATCAACAAAAGGTTCTTTAGGAAAACAGAAAGGGAGTGCAGCCTAAGACACTCAACATAGACATGGTCCACGGACTCCACAAGGCCGCAGAAAGGGCAGTCTTCGGAGCCCGTGAACCAGTGAATCCTACGGTTGTGCGGAACTGCTGCATGCATCACCCTCCACCCCAGGTCCCCGACGTAATTGGGGGAGATCCCTCCGTAGAGGGACCTCCACTGAGGACCTCCACTGCCCGGCAGCAACAAGGCCCGCCAAGGTGTATCCGGGCGACAGGCGAGGAGGCAGTAGTGGAGGGTGTGCAGCAGCAGCCCGCACAGGAAACGCCTCTGCGCGGTAGAAAAAGGCACGGATGACATTTCCGCGAGGCGGCTCAGGCTGTGGGGCACCTCACCCAGGGGAGGGGGCTGAGGCTTTGGGCCAATGCGGAATTCCGCCCGAACAGGGGAACGCTCGGGCGGGATTCCACCGCAAGCATGTGCCGCCTCAAGACCGCGTGCACTTTTGGGGCCGAGCATGACCGTCCTAAGGTCTTGGATGGCTTTGGCTTTGGACACCCCCGCGCGCTCAGCACGTCCCCGATTCTGGTCACCCCGGCGTCCACAGCCCTCCTCTCCGCCAGCCACCTGAAGTTATACGGCTGGAGGAGCGGATTCCTGAGCAGCGGCTCTCGCACGAGAGCCGCTACTCCTGACGGGGGAGAGCTGCGTCGCGAGTCGACCGTGTTCCAGACAGTGAGGAGGTCCTGGTAAAAGACGGGCAACTCCTGCAGGGTGGTCGAAGCACGCCCCAGTTCGATATGCAGGAGCTGCACGTCATAATTGAGGCCGTGCCACTGGCGGAAGAAATACGTCGCCATGGCACACCATCGTGGAGGGGGCTCAACGTAAAGGTACCTCTGCAGGGCCTGGAGGCGGAAGGTCGCTATCTGAGTGCGGAGGCACACCAGACCTTGTTCGCCCTCCCCAAGTGGGAGATGCAGAACCACGGCAGGGACCCAGTGCAGTCGATTGTCCCAGAAGAACCGCAGGAGGGTTCTCTGGATATTGGCTACAAAGCCAGGGGGAGGGGTCAAAGGGACCAGCCGGGACCACAGCATGGAGGCGAACACCTGGTTTATGACGAGAACCCGCGCCCGTGAATGGTCACAAACACTCACCTCTGAAAGAATTTAACTGATTTTAATATTAAAATCTCCTGCTGGAGCCTGCAGCTGGAAAGATATCAGAAGCACTGGAGTCAGAGAAAAATCTCCCAGTTGAGCAAATCCCCGGGGAGCAGGGGTGATGTCACTGTGCAATTGTAAGTATGTGATGAGATCACAGACAGGAACACAGAATACCTGGGTCTGTGCAAACCAGTGATCACCACACATTATGGAGGATGTGAGGCTCCTTGACCAGGTGCAGAGGAGATTTATCAAAGTGGTTCCAGGGATGAGGAATTATAGTTCCAATGTTAGGCTGGATAACTTGGGGTTGTTTGTCTCGTCACTGGACGCAGGTGAGGTCCCAGAGGATTGGAGGATAGCTAATGTGGTCCCGTTATTTAAGAAGGGTAGGAAGGATAACCCGGGTAATTATAGGCCGGTGAGCTTGACGTCCGTCGTGGGGAAGTTGTTGGAGAAGATTCTTAGAGATAGGATGTATGCGCATTTAGAAAGGAATAAACTCATTAACGATAGTCAGCATGGTTTTGTGAGAGGGAGGTCATGCCTCACTAACCTGGTGGAGTTTTTTGAAGAAGTGACCAGAATGGTTGACGAGGGAAGGGCCGTGGATGTCGTCTATATGGACTTTAGTAAAGCGTTTGACAAAGTCCCTCATGGTAGGCTGGTGAAAAGGGTTGGATCTCATGGGATAAAGGGGGAGGCGGCTAGATGGGTGGAGAACTGGTTTGGTCACAGAAGACAGAGGGTCTTTTTCCGGCTGGAGGCCTGTGACTAGTGGTGTTCCGCAGGGCTCTGTATTGGGACCTCTGCTGTTTGTGATTTATATAAACGATCTGGAAGAAGGTGTAACTGGGGTGATTAGTAAGTTTGTGGATGACACAAAATTGGCAGGACTTGCAGATAGTGAGGAACATTGTCAGAGGCTACAGAAGGATATAGATAGGCTGGAAATTTGGGCAAAGAAATGGCAGATGGAGTTCAATCCTGATAAATGCGAAGTGATGCATTTTGGTAGAAATAATGTAAGGAGAAGCTATACGATAAATGGCAGAACCATAAAGGGTGTAGATATGCAGAGGGACCTGGGTGTGCAAGTCCAGATCCTTGAAGGTGACGTCACAGGTGGAGAAGGTGGTGAAGAAGGCATATGGCATGCTTGCCTTTATAGGACGGGGCATAGAGTATAAAAGTTGGGGTCTGATGTTGCAGATGTATAGAACGTTGGTTCGGCCGCATTTGGAATACTGCGCCCAGTTCTGGTCGCCGCACTACCAGAAGGACGTGGAGGCTTTGGAGAGAGTACAGAGGAGGTTTACCAGGATGTTGCCTGGTATGGAGGGGCTTATCTATGTCCCTCTGTAACCTGCCACTTCCCTCCACACTGTCTACAACTCCACCGACTTTAGTGTCATCCGCAAATTTACTAATCCATCCTTCCACGCCCTCATCCAGGTCATTAATAAAAATGACAAACAGCAGTGGCCCCAAAACAGATCCTTGCGGTACACCACGAGTAACTGAACTCCAGAATGAATATTTCCCATCAACCACCTTTGTTTTCTTACAGCTAGCCAATTCCTGATCCAAACCACTAAATCACCCTCAATCCCCTGTGTCTGTATTTTCTGCAAAAGCTTACCATGGGGAACATTATCAAATGCTTTGCTGAAATCCATATACACCACATCAACCGCTTTACCCTCAAACACCTCTTTGGTCACCTTCTCAAAGAACTCAATAAGGTTTGTGAGGCACGACCTACCCTTCACAAAACCGTGCTGACTATCCCTAATCAAATTATTCCTTTCTCGGTGATTATAAATCCTATCTCTTATAATCCTTTCCAATACTTTGCCCACAACAGAAGTAAGGCTCACTGGTCTATAATTACCAGGGTTGTCCCTACTCCCCTTCATGAACAAAGGGACAACATTTGCTATCTTCCAGTCTTCTGGCACTGTTCGGTGGTAAGATCTAAATCTGTGTATGACGCCAGGAAGCCTTAAGCCCAGAGTGAGAATATTTCAGAACCAGGATTCAAAATACATGGCTGTGGAGGGTGAATTCACCCTCAAAAGGGCCGTGGAAATTCTGTCATGGGTGGAACTACTGGAAGAAAAATCACCCTGTACATGGGAGAGACAGAAACTATGAGGACCATCTCCTCCAATCACAGATTCTGTCTCTCCCGATGTTGCTACATCTGCAGAGACAGAGTCGCAAATTGGAGGAACAGCTTTGCCACCTATTTTGAGAAAGGAAGGTCACTGACTCAGCAGCCTGTCTGTGATGTGTGGAGGAGTTGTGTCTTCCTGCTATAAAACTAGTTTCATAGCAATGTGAACCTCAAAAGGAATGATCCAACCATTGACAGCACGGAGCTTTCCCCATTCTGCTGAACATTATTTTTCTATATCTCAGTAGGTGGGGTGTACAGCTCAGGAATTTGAGTAACCAGGTATTCTGAACTTACTTACAATCACTAGGGTCATCACATAGAAATTAGATACATTCATCCAGGTTCATTACCTGAGAATGAACAAAATGCAGTCCTGGATGTAATTGAGAGCAGAAACAATAACAGCAGAATCCAACCCTGGAATCACTCGTGAACTTGTTGGTGCCTCAGCAGGGCAGATGAAGCTCTGAAACCCTTCCCACACTGAGAGCAGGTGAATGGCTTCTCCCCAGTGTGAACTCGCAGGTGGGATGACCGAGTGAATCCCTCCCCACATTGAGAGCAGGTGAACGGTTTCTCCCCAGTGTGAACTCGCTGGTGTGTCTGCAGGTTGGATAACTGACTGAATCCCTTCCCACACTGAGAGCAGGTGAACGGTCTCCCCCCAGTGTGAACTCGCTGGTGTCTCTGCAGGTGGGATAACTGAGTGAATCCTTCCCCACACTGAGAGCAGGTGAACGGCCTCTCCCCAGTGTGAACTCGCTGGTGTATCTGCAGGCTGGATAACTGAGTAAACCCTTTCCCACAATCAGAGCAGGTGAATGGTCTCTCCCCAGTGTGGCTGCGGCGATGAGTTTCTAGCAGAGATGGGTAATTGAATCCCTTCCCACAGTCCCCACATTTCCACAGTTTCTCCATGGTGCGGGTGTCCTTGTGACTCTCCAGGTTAAACTATTAGTTCAATCTCACACAGAACACGGGTACAGTCTCTCCCCACTGTGGATGCTGCGATGTATTTTCAGGCTGTGTAACTGTTTAAAGCTCTTTCCACAGTCAGTGCACTGGAACACTCTCACTCGGGTATATGTGTGTCACGGCATTTTTCCAGTCACATTTATGCAAAAAGAAAGTCTGAAGCAGACAGAACAGAAAAATATTTCTCCTTTTAGATTGAAAGGCCGATGGTATTCACGTCCAGATGAACTGAATGACTGTCAGAATTTGACATGACATTTGTTCGAGATTTCTGTCTGTCAATCCTCACCACCTCATATTCTGTGAAAGGAGTTTACAAAAGTCATCACAGTCAGCACAGATTAGAAATTCAGAACAGACAATTCTAGTTTCTATGGAACATTGTTTCCTCTCTCATTCCCCAAAAGCTGTGAATCTCCATCCCACACACTCTCCCTCCATTCTCACTCTGCTGTATCTAATATTCACCCTCCCAATTCTCCTGAAGGTGCTGATTGAGGCTGATTGACAGATCCATGCTCACTGCTTCCTGCCCTGGACACAGAGAGCTGAAAATCTCCATGCAGGCGGCCAGACAGATATATGTCTCTATTACGGGCCTAAAAATATGTTTAATGGATAGAATTGTTTCAGTTGGCTAAGATACAGGGGGCTACAATTGATCATGATCTTGAACTACTTGTGAGGGTGTCCAAGCAGAGATGATCAATAACTTGGAAATGAAATTGGAGGTGCTGCAGAATGGGATCCACTCGACACTGACAGAAAGTCGGCATTGACCCAAATGGTCCAATGGACTCCTTCTGTGCTGTAATGACTCTATTACTGGAAATATATCCCGTAGCTACATGTTAGGGCTCAGGTTAGAAACTCCAAAATGTTTTATGGAACCGGCCTGAATCATACGTTTTACATCTTGAATTTGGCATGAAATGTTTCACTTCAGGTATGATTCAAATGACCCACCTTTTCACAAAGTTTACTTAAGAATATAGTTAACATGTTTCGTAAGAAAATTAGCAAGAACTTTTAGCAATTACAAACAAAACAAAACAACCAAGATAATGCCTAACCCATCAACAGCAGAATATTTTCTTCAGGAAGGCAAGACCTTGCTTTCAGATAACCAACGGAATTTCCAAATAAAACAGGGGAGAGAAAGCGAGAGAGACGTCTCTTTTCAGCGTGATGCCCCTTCTAAAACTAAACTGCATCTCAGAAGTGAAAATGAAAGAACTTCTGTCACCTGACCTGCAACCAGTTTTTTATCCACAAATCCCAAAGTAAAAACAAACAACCTCTATATAAGCCACTTAAGGAGCAAATAAAGGACTCTTTGTAGACAAGCCGGTGCCATAATGTAAAAAAAACTGAAAGGTTTATTTACAACAGCAGGATCATGATTTTGAGATTAAAAAATTCGTAAAGAAACACTAATGTCACACGACCGTACGATATTACAGATTAGAAATAATAATAAATGTACATTACTGCAGAACCATACATGTCTAATCTTGCCATATGACAATACTGAACATATCTCTAATCTATATTAATTTACAGTCCCCTTAAATGTCAGATATTTCCTGGGGAAACCAGCCCTTTAATTGTGAACATTAGGAAAGGGACCTTTGAGCCAGACAAATCAATGTGTCAAGCTGAGGGAGCAAAGGATGTCAATGTCTTTAACAGAGAGAGACCTGGGCCAACCTTTCCAGAGTCTGCAGCCTCCCTGGATTCACTTCCTTTCCCTTCAGTTGCTGCAAGTCCCCAATTTCCCCCAGAATGAGAAAAGAAATGGAAAGGTGGAGAAAACAAAGTGTTTTACTCACAGATGTTGGAACAGGAGGAAGTTTCAGTCTGTCTGATGCCCTATCTTCATTCACGCAAAAAAGCCACGCTCCGATTGGCTGGGAAACCTGAGGCCTTCCGGTCCTCCAACTCTTCTCATTGGCCAGAGCTAGACAGTGAATCAAAAATGCGCATGTGCGAGTTTTTAGGGTAAATGCGCATGTGCGGGTGTGGGGCGGGGCCCGGACAAAGCCGGCGCACTGACCATTGTCTGTCCGGGTCTTCCAGCCTTTCCCCTTGGACAACAGCTCAGCGCGGCTGGAGGGCAAAGTCCCGCCCACCCCCACGTGGGGCTCCGCCCCTCATTGTCTGTCTGCGGGGGATTGACCAATGGGAACTCTGGAGGACCGGAAGGACTCTGCTCCGGTCCTGCCTCTCACAGGCTCTGGCCAATGGGCATCCTGGAGGACCGGAAGGACTCCAGCCTCCAGCCAATCAACGCTCCTCCATTGTCTGAATGCGGAAGTGGACAATGAGCTTGTTCAGCTGCTCATTCCTGCCCAGCAAAACTAACTGCTGCTCTCTCTCTGAATGAAGATTGAGCTTCAGACAGACTCAAACTTCCTCCTGTCTCTCCAACATCTGTGAGTAAAACACTTTCTTTACTCCCCCCTTCCATTCCTTTTTTCATTCTGGGGGGAAACTGTTGACTTGCAGCAACTGATCACGAGAAATAGAAGCAGGAGTGGCCACCAGGCCCTTCTGGCTGATCTGTGCCGGCTTCAACTCCTTTTGTGTGCCTTTTCCCATAGCCCTCTCCTCAATCTATCAACTATTTATCCACCTCCACTTTAAATACTTATCGTGGTCTAGCCTCCACCTGTGGGGGAGAGAATTCCAGAGATTCACCACCCTCTGGGGGAAGAAATTTCTGTGCACCTCAGTTTTAAATGACCGACCATTTAGCTTGTTCGAGACTTCCGCACTTGTAAAAATATCTCACCGTCTATCCTGTCAAGCCCCCCTCAGGATCTAATATTTCAATAAAGTCACCTCTTTGTCTTCAAAGCTTCAAGGAATACAGACCTAGACAATTTATTCTCTCTTGATAGGACAACCCTCTCACCCAGGAATTTGTCTGATGAATCTCCTTTGGACAACATCCAATGTTACTGTATCCTTGTTTAAGTAAAATCAAAACTACGCAGTATTCCAGGTGAGGCCTCACCAACACAACCCCCCTGTTTTTAAACTCCAACACCTTTGCAATAAAGGTCAAAATTCCATTTTTCTTCTTACCTGTTGTGGGACCTGCCTGCTAGCATTTTGTGATTCATGTGCAAGAACATCCAGATCCCTCTGTACTTCACTCACCTGCAGTGCCGTTCCATGTAGATAATCTCCCTTTTGATTTCTACATGACCTCCCACTTCCCCACATTAAACTTCATTTGCCAGGTTTTCATCACAATCTATCTATATCCCACTGCAGAATCAAAATATCCTCATCACAACATGTCCTTCCACCTATCTTTGAATCATTTGGAAACCTTACATTCTGTTCCTTCCTCCAGGTCATTAATTGAATCATGAATTGCAGGCCAAGAACTGATCCAAGTGGTACTCCACTAGTTACATCTTTCCACTCTGAAAATGACCCATTTATTCCAACTCTCTGTTTTCTATGTGACGGCCAGTTTTCAATCCATGCTAACACACTTGCACCAATTCCATGGACCTTTACTTTATGCACCAGCCTCTTATGTGGCGCCTTGTCAAATGCCTTTTGGAAATCATAGAACCCCTAGATTGCAGAAGGGGGTCATTTGGCCCATCGAGCCTGCACCAACTTTCCAACAGAGCATCTTTCCGAGGCCCTATCTCAACCCCACATTTTTACCCCACAATCCCCCGAATCTACACATTTTAGAACATGAAGGGTCAATTTAGCATAGCCAATCAACCTAACTTGCATATCTTTGGAATGTAGAAGAAACCAGAGCACCCGAAGGAAACCTACTCAGACACGGGGAGAATGTGCAAATTCCACACAGACTGTCACCCAAGGCCGAAATTGAAGCTGCATCCCTCGCGCTGTGAAGCAACAGTGCTAACCACTGTGCCGCCGTACCACCCTATCTAAATACACTACATCTACAGATTGAACTCGATCTACTCTTCCTCTTGCATTCTCAAAGAAATCGAGCAAATTTGTTGAACATGATTTATCTTTCCGAGAACCATGTTGCCTTAGTTTGATTATATTCAGCTTTCCTAAATGATTAGCTATTTCCTCTTTGATTATTGACTCCAGCTTCTTGCCAATAATAGATGTTAAATTAACTGGCCAATAGTTCCCTGCCTTCTCCCTTTTTGACCGAGGGAATCACATTGGCTGATTTCCAATCTTCTGATACTCTCCCGGAATCTAGCAAGTTAAGAAACATTTCAACAAAAATCTCCATTATCTCTCCAGGAACCACTTTTAAAAGTCTAGCGTGCAGTTCATTGGGTCCTGGCGACTGAAGGGAAAGGAAGTGAATCCAGTCTGTACATTCCACACATTGTTAGTCCAGTCAGATAGACATATATCTGTCTGGCAGCCTGCATGGAGATTCTGAGCTCTCTATGTCCAAGACAGGAAGCAGTGAGCATGGATCTGTCAATCAGCCTCAATCAGCACCTTCAGGAGAATTGGGAGGGTGAATATTAGATACAGCAGAGTGAGAATGGAGGGAGAGTGTGTGGGATGGAGATTCACAGATTTTGGGGAATGAGAGAGGAAAGAATGTTGACGAGAATCAGAGAATTCCTCCATCTTATCAGCCATCCCTGAGCCATCATAATGAATCCCTCTTCTCAGTATACCCTTATCTCTGACTTGTCTGTGCTGCTGGCAGTCTCACAAAGCAGCTGCCTGTGTGCTGATACGAGAAGCCCTGCTCGGCAAGTTTAATGCTCCATGACTGTGTCTTTAAAGAATGTTCCATAGAAACTAGAATTGACTGATTTGAATTTTGATCATGTACTGAATTGTGATGTTTTTCTTAAATTGAATTACAGGATATTAGATGAGGAGAAATCACAGACAGAAATCTAAAATGTCAGATCTGGATCTGACAGAGTGACTCGATTCCTTGGGACCTGAATATCATCAGGCTCTGAATCTAGAAGGAGAAATGTTTGCCCGGTCTATCAGCTTCAGAAGATTTTAAACATCAGTGTGACTGGAAATGCACTGAGACACACACAGCCGAGTGAGAGTGTTCCAGTGCACTGTGTGTGGAAAGAACTTTAACCAGTTACACAGCCTGAAAATACATCGCAGCATTCACAGCGGGAGAGACTGTACCCGTGTTCTGTGTGAGATTTAACTGATTGTTTAACCTGGAGAGTCACAAGGACACCCGCACCATGGAGAAACGGTGGAAATGTGGAGACTGTGGGAAGAGATACAGATTCCCATCATATCTCGAAGCTCATCGGCGCATTCACACTGGAGAGAGGCCATTCACTTGCCCTTGGTGTGGGATGGGATTCAGTATTGTATCCACCCTGCAGAGACACGCACGAATTCACACTGGGCAGAGGCCGTTCACCTGCTCTCAGTGTGGGAAGGCATTCGCTCATGCATCCACCCTACAGGCACACCAGCGAGTTCACACTGGGGAGAGGCCATTCACCTGCACTGTATGTGGGAAGGGATACACTCAATTATCCAGCCTGCAGTCACACCAGCGAGTTCACACTGGGGAGAGACCGTTCACCTGCTCTGTATGTGAGAAGGAGTTCACTCGGCTATCTAGCCTGCAGGTACATCAGCGAGTTCACACCGGGGTGAGGCCATTCACCTGCTCTCAATGTGGGAAGGGATTCAATGATTTATATGCCCTGCAAACACATCAGCGAGTTCACACTGGAGAGAAACCATTCACCTGCTCTCAGTGTGGGAAGGGATTCACTCAGTTATGCAACCTGCATACACACCAGCGAGTTCATACTGGGGAGAGACCATTCTGCTGCACTCAATGTGGGAAGGAAAACAGAGATTCATCCACCCTGCGGACACACCAGCGAGTTCACACCGGGGAGAGGCCATTCACCTGCTCTGTGTGTGAGAAGGGATTCAGAGTTTCATCCAGCCTGCTGAGACACCAGCGAGTTCACAAGTGATTACAGGGGTTGGATTCTGCTGTGACAATTCAGCTCTCAAATACGTCCAGGACTGCGTTTTGTTCATTCTCACAGATGGTCAACCGGTCGCACGATTTTGCCTCCAGTGGGCTGATGCTCTTTGATCCTTGCTGCTAAAACCCTGTTTTCAAATTTCACAAGGATCAGAGTGACAGGGTGTGAGGAAGTTCAGAGATATTTAGTCAGCATTTCTGTTTTAAACTCCCCCAGATCCTCATCCAATTTCCTTTGTAATTGTTTATTGTCTCCACTTCCTCCACCCTCGTAGGCAGCGAGTTCCAGGTCATTACCATTCGCTGCATCAAAATATTCTTCCTCACATCCCGCGCCCCCCCCCCGCCCACCTACCTACATCTCTGACCCAAACCCTTAAATCTGTGTCCCCCTCATCCTTGTCCCATCAGCTAATGGGAACAGCTTTTCTTTGTCCACCTTATCTAAACCTGTCAGAATCTTGTCCACCTCTATCAAATCTCCCCTCAACCTCCTTTGCTCCAAGGGGAACAACACCAGCCTGACATCGACAATAAAGAACCAACTAACAGAATATGTTAATACCTGAAATCAAATGGGAATGTTTAATTTCTGTTTTAAAGATTTGGACTGTAAGAGTGAATTAATGGATTTGGTGGGGGGGGGGGGGGGGGTAGATTTAACGCTCTCACCCCCCACTCCTCATTAGAGTAAAATCACAGGCTGGTCAATTGCTAATACCTCAAGGTGCTGACATCAGCATACTTGCCATCAAGGTTGTTTACTTTCTAGAAAAACGGACCATTTTCTCACAAACGTTTGAGTGAAGGTTTAAGAACAAACCTACGTAGGCAAGATTGGAATTTTACATGTTCTGTGTATTGAATAATTGTGTAACCTGTCTGTATCTGTGACTTGGATTAGAGTTGTATTAGAATGCTGTCTCTGTGATTACTCTGTTAGAGAGCTGTGTCAGAGCTGTGACTTTGAGCTGTGAGAGCTGTGTCACAGGAGGGTGCTCTTCCAGAGCATTCTCTGGGGTTGTTCCCTCCAGGCGTGAATCATGAATAAACTATTGTAACATGTTCCTGGGTCTCCTGTGGTTAGTTGGAAGAAATACATCACAACAGGACAATAAAGGAATTGGAATAACTCCCCTTGGATGTGGTTGAATGGAATATATCAATCTGATGTCCACCTGCATTCTAGTGAAAGTCTGGAATGTGTAGATGGGATGAATAAGTCGATCACTTTCTCTTGGTGATATTTACATCCTTGTCCATGAACTTTGATTTAACAAAATCCACATTTGAAAGCCCGGCCAGTACATGAAATATCAGCACCATAACAGGGGGAGATAAGAAAGACAGGCACATTTTGATAATTTCATTCGTGCATCTGAGAGTTAAGAATGTGTGACATGATTTTGGGATACCGGAGTGAGTGTGCAGATGTGATTTGTTACGTGTGAAAAATAACAAGCCTAAATTCATGGTGAGATGGAGTGAAGAGCGGGTCCCAAACACACACAGCTACTTGAGACACAGCAGGAGATGAAATGGTTAATGTGGCCAGGGGATTGAGACAACATTGGGACATCATCAAGGCACTGACACTCCAGAGAGAAACTGAGTTCAAAACAATCAGGATCCAATTAAACACAATACACATGGACAGAAAGTGAGGAAAATTACAGTAAAATGAATAATATTATAGATTGGGACAATTAAGGGCTTGGGGGAAATAATACTGAATAAGAACTGTCCACAACTTAGATAGTGGTAAAGAGAGAGCTGGAGAATCTTTTACATCCATGCTTGATCTGTTGCTTGAAGCATCTGTCCTTATGGACTAGTAACCTAGAACTCACGGTGCTCCTTCAGTAGTAGGAAAAATCGATTAGATGTTACCCCAGGCGGGGCCAGAACAGAACTGGAAAATAACGGATTGAAATTGAGTGAGGGGTCAGAGAGAGAGTTCTCCCCCTCAGGGTGTGGACTGTAAGAATCCTGGGGGACACTCTACTTTGGGTTTTCTTGCTAATTAGTGAATATTATATTAGATTCTATAACTGGTTATGCATTGATTTTGAATTTGATTGTTACACTTCTCCTGTTTTTATTCCTGTTGTGATTACGCTCGGGGTAAGGATGGTTGACAGGTGACAGGATGGGAAATTGTGGTTTGGGTCATTGACCAAATGTTTTATTGATCCGAAAGGTGTAAAATGGGCCAAACTTCAGCAGAAATCCAGCAGAGCTGAGAACAGGCGACTTGCTGTGTGGGAGCAGGGAGATAAACAGCTCCCAGAGGACAGAGAAAACAGGAGAGCCTTGAATCCTGGATGACACCAGTGTGTCAAGGCCACCATGTTTTCACTGCTTGGCATGGGAATGCTGACTCCCTGTACCAGGGACGGAGCGTGGGAAGACAATTGGTTTTAGAGTTTGATGTGGCTTGGGCAGATACAGATGGTTCAGTGACAGGTTTTGTTATGTTAGCTGGACAATGATTGGGTTAAATCAGTCTCCATAGTCTTGGTGATGTAACAAAGTATAAGAAGGGATTCCCCGAGCACAGAGATTTGTCGAGGTTTTACATATTGCATTGACTGGTGCCGTGGCATCTGGGGCAGAGCAGGGAGCATTTCCGTGGAGATGCTGCTTCTACCCAGAGTGTAATGGTAATGCTGCTGCACTTTGATACGACTGCTCAGACATTAGCCTGTCAGCTCTTATTGATACTGAATAAAATCTAACCACTGTCACCAATAAGGGTTATCACTGGGAATCATTTCAGAGTTTGGGAAAAGGGGAGAAAGGGTTAATTGACTCCCTGAACCTCATTTTCTAACATCGCTGTGTCAAAAATAAAATCCCACCTCCCCCTCTGGCTCCTTTGCCAATTACCTTAGAGGGATTCACTTTCTGTTAAAGAGCCTGCCAACCCCTCTCACCCACTTTCCCTAAAGTGCATCAATCTCATCAGGAAAAGTCCAAAACAATCAAATATTTTTACTGATAAAAGTTTATTAATGAAACAGAACATGGTTAAAACAAACAGAAAATGACTTGAGGATCAAAGACAACCAGAGTAAAGGGATGTTCACAATGTTCTGGACACAACTGGATTCTCTTCAGCTCCTCTGTCCCCTGTTCCTGTGACTCCCCGCTTTGGACACAGGGACACTGAACCCCGGGGGTCACTGAACCCTGGGGGTCACGTCACCATCAGCCCCAGTCACCCCCTCCCGAGCCCCGATTGGTTGGAGGCCCATTTCCCAGTCAGTCCTCCAGCAGCTTCCTGTCTCTCTATTAGTGCGACGCCCAGGGCAGTTTCCCAACTGGGGCGCAGGCCCCGTTATTCTCAGCTAAATTCAGCCCTCAGCTCCGTCGCCTGGCTGTCATTGACACGAGCAATAGGGAGACAGAAAGGAGCCCCAGGCTCAAATGGAAAGTCGAAACTTGTGGCTCTAAACCTTCAACGTTTGTCAGTCAAATCCATCTTATTTATACTGGAGTCGTTACGATGAGATTAATTGAAGTGTTCGGCCAGTCAGCAAGCTCGAGAAGCACTGATTCCAGATTGTTCAATACTTCTACCTTGAATCACAAAAGCTTCTCACTTTATCCCCTTCCTGAACTGAATTCCATCATCCTGAGCAGCTGTGGGTGTCACCTCTCTGTGTAAACTCCTGCCCCTTTTTATAAGGCTCTCTCATTCCTTATTGTGGGTCAATTCTTTAATGGTTGAGGATCGCTCTGTGATGCAGTGAGTGTTTATCCGGTCAATCAATGTTTCTGATGTCAGTCGGAATGTCCATCGTTACTTTTCACCTGTTTCTTACTCTGTGTTTTATAAAAATAAAGTTTATAAACTTTTACAGAATGGTCAGCTTTAAGGTTTCTGTAGTTTGTGATGAGGTCATCCAAAGTTCAAACCTTTCTCTTTTCTCCTTCCTGTTTAACTAAGGGTTGTGGAATATTCCATTCAGGGGGAGGTGGTGGGAATGTCTCTGGCCGAGTAATGCAGAGACCCAGCAAAGGATCTGGGGACAGGCAGCTGGTGGGATTTGAATTCAGTGAATCAATCTGGAATTATATAAAGTTAGTCTCAGAAACGGTGACTATGAAACTATCGACTGTTGTAAAAACCCATCCAGTTCACCCTATTAACACCCCCTATCAGGGAAGGAAATCTGCCATCCTCACCCGGTCTGGCCTACAAGTGAATCCAGACCCACACAGCGATGTGGGTGACTCTTAACTGTCCCTCTGAAATGGCCGAGCAAGTCACTCCGTTCAGGGGCAATTAGGAGCTGAGCAACGTGTGTTGGGGCTTTGCCAGCAGTGTCCACATCCCAGGGAAGAATAAAGAATATTCCACGGAAAGTGATGGGTGATTTGAAATGAATTGAAAGTAGGTCAGGAGGTGCTCATATCGCCCAGAGCTGCTTTTCAATGGATCCTCCTGTTTAAAATAAAAACACATCAGTGTGCCCCTTTCCCAGACACAGTTGACCTTGGAATATCACAATGCTGTTTTTAAACATTCCTATGTTAAAGAATCAGTCATTTAGAATTGTGAAACAGACAGAAATTAAATGTTCCATTTTTCCTGGGATCCTCCTGTGCCTGGCACCGGTGTCCTGAACAAGGTCATTAACATTCTCTGTGTTAAAGGTTCCTCCTGGTTCTTGCTGTCTGTTGTGTCCTTTGTCACAGTCGGTACCAGGACATTTCTATTGAAAGGTTGTTAAGAAATTCCAGTGAATTCCAGCCCCTTGTGTAACGTTCCATTTGGTGTGTGTCAGATTCAGAGATGTCCACGTGTGTGTGAAAAGGGTTCTGGGTAAGGGTTTTAACCCTTCTTTACCCGTTAGTAACAATGAGCCCTGTATTCAATTCTAAAGTATAAAGTCCTCATTAGATATCAATTCTACCTGTTATCTACATTTCACCAACCAGTCTATATTTTCATCACGGGACTGCAGTGGGAGCACCGTCAACATCTTACTGACTTGATCGATTTTATCGAGGAGGTGACGAAGGTGATCGATGAGGGTAGAGCAGTGGATGTTGTGTACATGGATTTTAGTAAGGCTTTCGACAAGGTCCCTCATGGTCGGCTCATCCAGAAGATTAAGATGCATGGGATTCACGGTGACTTGGCCGCTTGGATTCAGAATTGACTTGCCCATAGAAGTCAGAGAGTAGTGGTGAGGGTGTTTTTCAGACTGGAGGTCCATGACTAAAGAATATTCTTTATTCTTTCCTGGGATGTGGACACTGCTGGCAAAGCCCCAGCACACGTTGCTCAGCTCCTAATTGCCCTTGAACGGAGTGACTTGCTCGGCCATTTCAGAGGGACAGTTAAGTCAGACTAGCAGGGATCCGTACTGGGACCTGCGCTATTTGTGATATATATAAATGACTTGGATGAAAACGTGGATGGGTGGGTTGGTAAGCTTGCAGACGACACAAAACTAGATGGAGTTGTAGATAATGTCGAAGGTTGTCAAAGGATACAGTGGGATGTAGATCAGCTGCAGATATGAGCGGAGAAATGGCAGATGGATTTTAATCCGGGCAAGTGTGAGGTGCTGCACTTTGGGAGATCAAATATTAAGGATAAGTATACAGTTAATGTACAGAGGGATCTTGGGGTTCAAGTCCATAGCTTCCTGAAATTGGCCACACAAATATTTAGTCGGTAAAGAAGGCATATGGCATACTTGCCTTTATTGAGTACAAGAGTCAGCATGCCATGTTGCAGCTCTATAAAACTTTGTTTGGGCTGCACTTAGAATATTGCGTTCAATTCTGGTCGCCACATTACAGAAAGGATGCAGAGGCTTTGATGAGGGTGCAGAAGAGGTTTTTCAGGATGCTGCCTGGATTGGAGGGTGTGAGCGACTGACAAACGAGGGTTGTTTTCTCGATAGCGGCGGAGGGTGAGGGGAGACCTGATAGCAGTCTATAAAATAAGAGACATAGAATCTTTTCCTCAGAGTCGATATGTCTAATACTAGGGGACATGCACTTAAGGTGAGATGGGCAAAGTTCAAAGGAGATGTGAGAGGTAAGTGTTTTTACAGCGAGAGTGGTAGGTGTCTGGAATGCGCTGCCAGGGATGGTGGTGGAGGCAGATACGATAGGGGTGTTTAAGGGGGTTTTAAATAAGCACATGAATATGTGAGGAATAGAGGAATATGGACCAAGGGCAGGCAGAAAGGAATAGTTTAATTTGACATCATGTTCGACACAACATGGTGGGCTGAAGGGTCTGTTCCTGTGCTGTACTGTTCTACGTTCTATTTGTGATCTCCATTTAGAAAAAGGAAATAGAGGCACTGGAGAAGGGGCAAGAAAGATTCACAAGAATAATCCCAGAACTGTCATCACTTGTGAACTCACTGGTGTTTCACCAAGTTTGCTGACTGAGTGAATCCCTTCCCAGTCAGAGCAGGTGACCAGCCTCTGCCTGGTGTGAACTCACTGGTGGGACATTAGTTCCTGAGAGCTTTTGAAGCCACGTCCACATTTAAAGGGTCTCTCCTGGGTGTGATGATGTTGTGTCTGGGCAGGCTGGATAACTGAGTAAATCCTTTCGCACACACCAAGCAGGTGAATGGTTTCTCCCCGGTGTGAACTCACTGGTGTTTCAGCAGTGTTGATTATATTCTAAACCTCCTTGGACAGTGAGAGCAGCTGAACGGCCTCTCCCCGGTGTGAATGTGCTCGGGGATCATCAGTTCCTGAAAGCTTCTGAAGCCGGCCTCTCAGGCAGAGCATTTAAAGGGGCTCTCCTTGGAGTGAGTGGCTTTGTGTCTCAGCAAGCTGGATGAATGAGTGAATTGCTTCCCACACACAGAGCAGGTGAACGGCCTTTCCCCGGTGTGAACTCGCTGGTGTGTCTGCAGGTTGTATAATGTTCTAAATCTCTTTGTGCAGTGAGAGCAGCTGAACGGTCTCTCCTCAGTGTGAATGCGCTGGTGGGACACCAGATCCTGAGAGCGTTTGAATCCACTCCCACAGTCAGAGCATTTAAACGGTCTCTCATTGGTGTGAGTGGCTTTGTGTTTCTGCAGGCTGGATGACTGAGTGAATCCCTTCCCACACACAGAGCAGGTGAATGGTCTCTCCCCAGTGTGAACTCGCTGATGTTCCCACAGGCTGGATGACCTTTTAAATCTCTTTGAGCAGTGAGAGCAGCTGAACGGTCTCTCCTCAGTGTGAATGCGCTGGTGGGACACCAGATCCTGAGAGCTTTTGAATCCGCTCCCACAGTCAGAGCATTTAAATGGTCTCTCATTGGTGTGAGTGACTTTGTGTGTGTGCAGGTTTGATGAATGAGTGAATCCCTTCCCACACACTGAGCAGGTGAATGGTCTCTCCCCGGTGTGAACTCGCTGGTGTCTCCGCAGGTCAGATGAAGTTCTAAATTTCTTTGAGCAGTGAGAGCAGCTAAACGGTCTTTCCTCAGTGTGAATGCGCTGGTGGATCATCAGTTCCCCAGAGCTTTTGAAACCACTCCCACAGTCAGAGCATTTAAATGGTCTCTCATTGGTGTGAGTGAGATTGTGTTTCAGCAGGTGGGATAACTGAGTGAATCCCTTCCCACACACAGAGCAGGTGAATGGTCTCTCCCCAGTGTGAACTCCCTGGTGTGTTTGTAAATGGGATGACTGAGTGAATCCCTTCCCGCACACAGAGCAGGTGAATGGTCTCTCCCCAGTGTGAACTCGCTGGTGTATCTTCAGGTTGGATGAAGTTCTAAATTTCTTTGTGCAGTGAGAGCAGCTGAAGGGTCTCTCCTCAGTGTGAATGCGCTGGTGGGACACCAGTTCCCCAGAGCTTTTGAAGCCACTCCCACAGTCAGAGCATTTAAATGGTCTCTCAATGGTGTGAGTGAGATTGTGTTTCTGCAGGCTGGGTAACTGACTGAATCCCTTCCCACACACAGAGCAGGTGAATGGCCTCTCCCCAGTGTGATCTCGTTGGTGTCTCTGCAGATTAGGTAAGTCAGTGAATCCCTCCCCACACACAGAGCAGGTGAATGGCCTCTCCCCAGTGTGACTGCGTTGATGAATTTCCAGAAGAGATGGGAACATGAATCTCTTCCCACAGTCCCCACAGTTCCACGGTTTCTCCATGGTGCGGGTGTCCTTGTGACTCTCCAGGTTAAACAATCAGTTAAATCTCACACAGAACACGGGTACAGTCTCTCCCCGCTGTGAATGCTGCGATGTATTTTCAGGCTGTGTAACTGGTTAAAGCTCTTTCCACACTCAGTGCACTGGAACACTCTCACTCGGGTGTGTGTATCTCAGTGCATTTCTAGTAAAAGTGATGTTTACAATCTTTTGAAGCCAAGAGGCCAAACAAATATTTCTCCTGCTAGATTCAAAGGCCGATGATATTCAGGTCTCAAGAAGTCGAGTCACTCTGTCAGATCTCGATGTGATGTTGGAGATTTCTGTCTGATTTCTCCTTGTCTAATATCCTGTAAGTCAATTTAGAAAAAAAATCACAATTCAGAATACGATCAATATTCAAATCTACATTTCTAGTTTATGGAGCGTTCATTAAAGACACAGTCATGGAGCATTAAACTTGCCCAGCAGGGCCTCCCGTATCAGCACACAGGCAGCTGCTTTGTGAGACTGCCGGCAGTACAGACAAGTCAGAGATAAGGGTGTCCTCAGAAGTGGGATTCATTGTGAAAGCTCAGGGACGGTTGATAAGATGCAGCAATTCTATGATTCTAATGAACGTTCTTTCCTCTCCCATTTCCCAAAAGACGTGAGCCTCCATCCCGCACACTCTCCCTCCATTCTCACTCTGCTGTATCTAATATTCACCCTCCCAATTCTCCTGAAGGTGCTGATTGAGGCTGATTGACAGATCCATGCTCACTGCTTCCTGTCCAGCACAGAAATCAGAACAAATAGGCGCTGCAGTCAGCATTCGGCCCATCGAGTCTGCTCAACCATTCATTCAGATTATTGGTTGATCTACCTCTGCATTATTTTCCCCACACTGTCCCCCATATCCATCGATATCGTCAATATCTAGAAACCTATCAATCCCTCTCTTGAAAATTCTTGATGACTGAGGCTCTATAGTCCTCTGCGGTAGAGAATCCAAAACATCACCACATCCTTGAGTGAAGAAATCCTTCCTCATCTGAGCTTTCTCTCCATTTTCCAGCCTGTTCCCAATAATTATTGACTCCCTTGTCATTCAAAAACTGTCTAACTCATCCTTGAATATATTCAATCCCTCCACTGGGAGAGAAATCTAGATACTAACAATTCTCTGAGGGAAGAGATTGTTGGAAATATATAATATAGCTGCAGTCCAAAATTACACAGCCAGATATAATAAGTGTATTTTATTACAGAGCTATAAATAATATATCTAATCTGTACCATATAACAACAGGGGAGCTGATCGACTCGTGGTATTATTGCTGGACTATTAATCCAGAAACTCAGCTAATGTTCTGGGGACCCAGGTTCGAATCCTGCCACAGCAGATGGTGGAATTTGAATTTAAAAACAAAATCTAGAATTAAGAATCTACTGATGACCATGAAACCATTGTCGATTGACCAAAAAAACCCATCTGGTTCATTAATGTGCTTTAGGGAAGGAAATCTGCCATCTCCTGGGGAAACCAGCCCTTTAATTGTGAACATTAGGATAGGGACATTTTTGCCAGACAAATCAATGTGTCAAGCTGAGGGAGAAAATGACTTTATGAGAGAGAGAGAGACCTGGGCCAACCTTTCCAGAGTCTGCAGCCTCCCTGGATTCACTTCCTTTCCCTTCAGTTGCTGCAAATCCCCAATTTTCCCCAGAATGAGAAAAGAAATTGAATGGTGCAAAAAAAAACTGTTTTACTCACAGATGTTGGAGAGACAGAAGGAAGTTTAAGTCTGTCTGAAGCTCAATCTTAATTCAGAGAGAGAGCAGCAGCTTTGCTGGGCACGAGTGAGCAGCTGAACAAGCTCATTGCCCACTTCCGCATTCAGACAATAGGGGAGCTCTGATTGGCTGGAGGACCCGAGCCCTTCCGGTCCTTCCACTCTTCCCATTGGCCAATACCTCAGCATGAAGGTCAAAGGTGGGCACTCCCTCGCACATGCGCAGAGTCCCTTCTCCCTTGGACATGCGCAGTCCTAGGCCAGGGGTGGAGGGGGGAGATCACCGAGCGGCTTCTCGCTCTGGCCGGAGCCGTCAGCCGGTTGCCTGGAAACCTTGGCTCGAGGAGGTGCAGGGGGAGGGGAACAATGGTGGGGGCGGGGCTCCCGGGTCCGCGCGCCCGGGCCTGCACACTGGAACCCGGAGACGTCACCGCGTAGAATTCTGATTCCTATTGGCTGATTCAGGCAGCGCTCCGTTGTGACGTCACAATGTGGACGGTAGCCAATGAGCTTCAGAGCGAAACTCCCTCCTCTGTCCATCCTCTACCGCGGCTCCGTTCGCGGCCGGGTGTCCCTGGAGAGGGAGCATGCGGTGTCCACGGGCGAGGTTGACGCCTTCCGCGCCCGCTGGGCACCGCAGGGGTCGGGGTGCGTTATCGACCCGAATAATCACATTTTAATTTGATGTTTTTAAGTTTCCTTTGCACTTTGTACCATGCCTCGGGACATCCTTTCTTGCAGCGTATCAGGTAGACAACGTTGGCCGAATTGCAAGAGTATGTACCGTGTACCTGGAGGATGGTGTTCTCACGTGAGATGATGGCATCTGTGTCGATGATCCGGCACGTCTTGCAGAGGTTGCTGTGGCAGGGTTGTGTGGTGTCGTGGTCACTGTTCTCCTGAAGGCTGGGTAGTTTGCTGCGGACAATGGTCTGTTTGAGGTTGTGCGGTTGTTTGAAGGCAAGAAGTGGGGGTGTGGGGATGGCCTTGGCGAGATGTTCGTCTTCATCAATGACATGTTGAAGGCTCCGGAGGAGATGCCGTAGCTTCTCCGCTCCGGGGAAGTACTGGACAACGAAGGGTACTCTGTCCACTGTGTCCTGTGTTTGTCTTCTGAGGAGGTCGGTGTGGTTTTTCGCTGTGGCGCGTTGGAACTGTTGATCAATGAGTCGAGCGCCATATCCTGTTCTTATGAGGGCATCTTTCAGCGTCTGGAGGTGTCTGTTGCGATCCTCCTCATCCGAGCAGATCCTGTGTATACGGAGGGCTTGTCCCGAGGCATGGTACATTGGGGAAACTATGCAGACGCTGCGACAACGGATGAATGAACACCGCTCGACAATCACCAGGCAAGACTGTTCTCTTCCTGTTGGGGAGCACTTCAGCGGTCACGGGCATTCGGCCTCTGATATTCGGGTAAGCGTTCTCCAAGGCGGCCTTCGCGACACACGACAGCGCAGAGTCGCTGAGCAGAAACTGATAGCCAAGTTCCGCACACACGAGGACGGCCTCAACCGGGATATTGGGTTCATGTCACACTATTTGTAACTCCCACAGTTGTGTGGACCTGCAGAGTTTCACTGGCTGTCTTGTCTGGAGACAATACACATCTTTTTAGCCTGTCTTGATGCTCTCTCCACTCACATTGTTTTGTTTCTTAAAGACTTGATTAGTGTCTTTATAAGCTCTGTTTGTGAACAGAATTCCCACTCACCTGAAGAAGGGGCTTAGAGCTCCGAAAGTTTGTGTGGCTTTTGCTACCAAATAAACCTGTTGGACTTTAACCTGGTGTTGTTAAACTTCTTACTGTGTTTACCCCAGTCCAACGCCGGCATCTCCACATTATGATTGCCCAAAGGAGGCAGAGAGTGGGTATGCATGGGTCTTTTTCTAAATGGAGGTCAGTCACCAGTGGTGTGCCACAGGGATCTGTTCTGGGACCCTTGCTGTTTGTCATTTTCATAAATGACCTGGATGAGGAAGCGGAGGGATGGGTTGGTAAGTTTGCCGACGACACGAAGGTTGGTGGGGTTGTGGATAGTCTGGAGGGATGTCAGAAGTTACAGAGGGACATAGATAGGATGCAAGACTGGGTGGAGAAGTGGCAGATGGACTTCAACACAGATAAATGCGTAGTGGTCCATTTTGGCAGGTCAAATGGGATGAAGGAGTACAATATAAAGGGAAAGACTCTTCGTACTGTAGAGGATCAGAAGGACCTTGGGGTCCAGGTCCATAGGACACTAAAATCGGCCCCGCAGGTGGAGGAGGCCAAGGTTAAGAAGGCGTATGGTGTGCTGGCCTTTATCAATCGAGAGATTGAGTTTAGGAGTCCGGGGATAATGATGCAGCTATATAAGACCCTCGTCAGACCCCACTTGGAGTACTGTGCTCAGTTCTGGTCGCCTCATTACAGGAAGGATGTGGAAAAGATTGAAAGGGTGCAGAGGAGATTTACAAGGATGTTGCCTGAATTGAGTGGCATGCCTTATGAGGATAGGCTGAGGGAGCTCGGTCTTTTCTCCTTGGAGAGACGTAGGATGAGAGGAGACCTAATAGAGGTATATAAGATATTGAGAGGCATAGATCGGGTGGACTTTCACAGGCTTTTTCCCAGGGTGGAAATGTCTGCTACGATAGGACACAGGTTTAGGTGCTGGGGGTAGGTACAGGGGAGATGTTAGGGGGAAGTTTTTCACACAGAGGGTGGTGGGCGAGTGGAATCGGCTGCCGTCAATGGTGGTGGAGGCAAACTCAATGGGGTCTTTTAAGAGACTCCTGGATGAGTACATGGGACTTAATAGGATGGAGGGTTATAGGTCGGCCTAAAAGGTAGGGATATGTTCGGCACAATTTGTGGGGCCGAAGGGCCTGTTTTGTGCTGTAGTTTTTCTATGTTTCTATGAGATAGCAGGGGCATGCTGGGCTGAATGGTCTCCACCTGCAGCCTGTGAATCTCAGCCTCCTGCTTTTGTGCAGGTTAAAAGGGACAGATTTCATTGCAGCCTCTTCCCTGTATATGTATTTAAAGAGATGGGTTTCTCTTTAGCTCTGAGTGACCGATATAACAATTGGTTGGAGGCCCATTTCCCACTCAGTCCTCCAGCACCTTCCCAGTCTCTCTATTAGTGCGACGCCCAAGGCAGTTTCCCAACTGGGGCGCAGGCCCCATTATTCTCAGCTAAATTCAGCCCTCAGCTCCGTCACCTGGCTGTCATTGACACGAGCAATAGAGAGACAGAAAGGAGCAGCAGGCGCAAATGGGAAGTCGAAACTTGTGGCTTTAAATGAACTGCTTGGATTTCTGTGACAATCAATAATTTTGAAAAACTGAATTCTAAATCCAGTGAACAAATTAAAGAATCACATGACAAAACTTAAATTTTTCTGACTTTTAGTCGAACAAACTGGAAGCAACAATGGCTAAACACTTTTTGTGGGGAACATAGTCCTTAAACTGTCAAATTGAATTTATCCTTTTACTCTGAACACAATCAAATATCCCACTCAACGGTTATATTTTACTCTGTCTTGGACACCCAATTATTCAAAACCAGTCCAAAGTAATTCTTCACTCCCCGAGGGTTTATTTCTACTGTTTTCCTTTTCCAGACTGGCAACCTTTAATCCCAGAACTGTCTTTCACAGTGATGGTTCCCCAGGGCATTTTCCCAATAACAAAAGCAAGGCGAATCTTCCAGCCTTGTTTCACAATTGTCAGGAATTTGTGACCAACATTGAATATAGGAGCAGAACTAGGCCATTCGGCCCTTTGAGTCTGCTCCACCACTTATTTGCATTATGGCTGATCTATTTGTCTTGCATTCCACATTCTCATTCTGCAGCCGATACTTTTGAATCTCTTATCCAACAAGAATTGGTACAAAGGCAAAATTCTGCTGTTGCTGGAATCTGAAACAAAAGCAGAAAATGCTGGACAATCTCAGCAAGTCTGACAGCATCTGTAAAGAGAGAATAGAGACAACATTTTGAGTCAGGATGAATCTTTGTCAGAGCTGAAGACAAGGAAAATCGGACAAAATTTATCCTGTGAGGGTCAAGAATTGGGAAGCAATCTATTAAACCTCCTCTGAACCACTTTCAATGCATTTGTATCATTTCTTGAATAGGAGACAAAGCTGCACCCAGTTTTCAAGATGCAGTTTCAGCAACGCCCTGCATAACTGAAGCAGAACATCTTTACTTCTATGTGCAATTTCTCTCGTAACAATGGATAGCATTCCATTTGTAAGAAGTTTAATTTATTTGAACTAAGATTTATGGGGGTTCTCTTGTTTACAATAACCTCCCCAATCGTAAATCACACCAGGTTCCAGTGTCTTAACCATATGGCAAGAAAGAACACTTTAAATGGTGAATTCAGAAAGTTAATTAACCATTAAAAATGTAACAAGTCAGAACGATAAAAGGTAAAGTATCGATTAACAGTTAATATAGAAAGCTTAACTTTAACAATTGAACGGACTTCTCTCCATCCCTCTCAGACCAGGACATGAAGTGACCGCTCCAAAAACATGGATAACTTGTAAAACCAACGGCTCTCAACACCTCTCTGTAAACATCTCTCCCTCCACCTCTCTCTACCAAATTGGCTTCTCAAGACCACTTTTTTACACTTTAAAAATGTCAAAAGCCCATCTTAGCCAATTCCCATAAATCTTCAATTATAAACTAAAATAGACATGAGTTTTCAGATGATTTGAAAAGAAATGAACTGTCTGCTGAAAGGATTAACTTTTCTACAGAACCTAAAGGGATGGGGAGTGAGCAGCAAAAAATTGGCACACAATTACATCATTTTACACAAGTATAAAAATCAAAACAAACTCGATTGTAAACTTCAGCTCTTCATTTTTTTGTTATATTCCAGAACCTATTTACTTTAATTTGATCAGTTTTTGTTAGGGATGGACAACTTCTGTTCTTTACAAACTGCTTCACTCATTTTGTTGATTCTACATGGGCTCGAGAGTCAGAAGCCAGACTTTATCATCCTTATCCTTTTTCCCCTTTTGCCACCACTCCCTCTGTTTTGCGGGAGGGTCGTGGGGTTTCCAATCAGAACTAATCATTTTATCATAAAAGTTAAATACTGTGGATGCTGGAATCTGAAACAACAACAGAAAATGCTGGAAAATGTCAGCAGGTCTGACAGATCTGTGGGGACAGAATAGAGCCAATGTTTCAAGTATGGATGACCCTTCATAAGAGCTGTTATGAAGTGTCTTCCAGACTCGAAACGTTGGCTCTATTCTCTAATAATTTTATCAATAAGTTTCTTGTTCTTAGTTCCAAATGGCAGGTAAGAGACCTGTCCGGTCCCCACTCGAGCTCTGATTTTTCACTGGCCATGCTTGGGTCAGATTGCAACCATTAGAATCCACTCTCAGACGTCTGCGTTTCAGTCCAGTGCTACTTGGAGTATGCTGGCACTTCACTGAATATCGGATCACAAGTCCCTCACAGTTCTTATCACAAATTTGGGATATAATAATTTAAACAATGCCTGAGAACGCTTTTTAACTTCTTAACCAACTACCTACCACTGTTTGTTGATTGGTCAGATCTCCTCTTCACAGATTCGGGAATCTCAGCCGCTGAACACCAGCCGGTCCTGGAATAAGTTTAATTCTAACTCATTCTGAGTAAATATTCTCACCAGGTCCTCTGTCTGGGCCCTGCTAAGCAGCTTTAATGGTTCATGATTGCAGAAACTGAGCAGTCACAGGAATGTGGTCAAGATAGTCCAGTCCCATAATGCCTCGCATTCAATCTGCAGTCCTTCAATTATAACAGAATATGTGGCTGTATGTAGCTGCCTCGGCCGTGGTCAACCCCAACACTGCCTTCTTGAACTGCTACAATGCCTGAGGCGTAAGTACACTGTAAGAAGTCTCACAACACCAAGTTAAAGTCCAACAGGTTTATTTGGTAGCAAACACCACTAGCTTTCGGAGCGCTGCTCCTTCGTCAGGTGAGTGGGAGTTCTGATCATAAAAAATCCTGTTTTGTGAACAGAACTTCCACTCACCTGACGAAGGAGCAGCACTCCGAAAGCTAGTGGCGTTTGCTACCAAATAAACCTGTTGGACTTTAACTTGATGTTGTGAGACTTCTTATGATGCTTATCCCAGTCCAACGCCGGCACCTCCACATTGTGTAAGTACATCCACAGTGATATTAGGGAAAGATTTCCAGCTGCACATTCCAGACTTTCCCTAGACTGTAGATGGATACCAGATTGATATATTCCATTCAACCACACCCAAGATGAGTTATTCCAATTCCTTTATTGTCCAGGACAATATATTCACAATATCTTTGAAACAGAATTTAAACATTCCCATTTGATTTCAGGTATTAACATATTCTGTTAGTTTGTTCTTTATTGTCAATGTCAGGCTGGGGTTGTTCTCCTTGGAGCAAAGGACAAGATTCTGACAGGTTTAGATAAGGTGGACAAAGAAAAACTGTTCCCATTAGCTGATGGGAGAAGGAGAGGGGGTCACAGATATAAAGTTTCGGGTCAGAGATGTAGGAGGGGATGTGAGGAAGAATATTTTGATGCAGCGAATGGTAATGACCTGGAACGCGCTGCCTACGAGGGTGGAGGAAGTGGAGACAATAAACAATTACAAAGGAAATTGGATGGGCATTTGGGGGGTTTCAAACAGAAATGCTGACTAAATATCTCTGAACTTCCTCACACTCTGTCACTCGGTGATCCGTGTGAAATTTGAAACCATGTATTCGCAACAAGACACAAAGAGCATCAGCCCACTGGAGGCCAAGTTGTGAGACTGGTCAGTCCAGCAGAAAGAAACCCTCCGACCCTCCCCATTGACCAACTGTGAGAATGAACAAAATGCAGTCCTGGATGTAACTGAGAGCAGAAACAATCACAGCAGAATCCAACCCCTGGAATCACTCGTGAACTTGTTGGTGTCTCAGCAGCTGGGATGAATCTCTGAATCCCTTCCCACACTGAGAGCAGGTGAACGGCCTCTCCCCAGTGTGAACTCGCTGGTGTCTCTGCAGGCTGGACAACTGAGTGAATCCATTCCCACACTAAGAGCAGGTGAATGACCTCTCCCCAGTGTGAATGCGCTGGTGTCTCCGCAGGCTGGATAACTGACTGAACCCCTTCCCACACTGAGAGCAGGTGAATGGTCTCTCCCCAGTGTGAATGTGCTGGTGTCGCTGCAGGTCAGATAATTGACTGAACCCCTTCCCACACTGAGAGCAGTTGAATGGCCTCTCCCCAGTGTGAACTCGCTGGTGTCTCCGCAGGGCGGATAAATCAATGAATCCTTTCCCACACTGAGAGCAGGTGAATGGCCTCTCCCCAGTGTGAACTCGCTGGTGTGTCCGCAGGGTGGATAACCGAGTGAATCCCTCCCCACACTGAGAGCAGGTGAACGGCCTCTCCCCAGTGTGAACTCGCTGGTGTCTCCGCAGGGTGGATAAATCAGTGAATCCCTTCCCACACTGAGAGCAGGTGAATGGTGTCTCCCCAGTATGAACTCGCTGGTGTATCCGCAGGCTGGATGACCGAGTGAATCCCTTCCCACACTGACAGCAGGTGAACGGCCTCTCCCCAGTGTGAACTCGCTGGTGTGTCTGCAGGGTGGATAAATCAGTGAATCCCTTCCCACACTGAGGGCAGGTGAATGGCCTCTCCCCAGTGTGAACTCGCTGGTGTCTTTGCAGGTTGGATAACCGAGTGAATCCCGTCCCACACTGAGAGCAGGTGAACGGTCTCTCCCCAGTATGAACTCGCTGGTGTCTCTGCAGGCTGGATAACTGAGTGAATCCCTTCCCACACTGAGAGCAGGTGAAGGGCCCCTCCCCAGTGTGAATTCGCTGGTGTGTCTGCAGGTGGGATGGTTGACTGAATCCCTTCCCACACTGAGAGCAAGTAAATGGCCTCTCCCCCGTGTGGCTGCGCCAATGAGCTTCCAGCTCAGATGGGTATTTGTATCTCTTCCCACAGTCCCCACATTTCCATGGTTTCTCCATGGTGCAGGTGTCCTTACCTCTCTCTTCAGTTGACAACTCGTCCACACACAGAACAGTCCCCCCACCCCCGCTGTGAATGGTGTGATATTTATTCAGGCTGTGTAACTGGTTCAAGCTCAGTGCACTGGAACACACTCACTCCAGTGTGGCAGTGTGTTGGCACTTTTCCAGTCACACTGATGTTTGAAATCTTTTCAAGTCATCAGACCGGACAACCATTTCTCCTCGATTCAAAGGCCGATGATATTCAGGTCCTAAGGAATGTGACTCTGTCAGATCGAGATGTGGCGTTTGAGATTTCGGCCTGTGATTCCTCTTTCAATATCCTGTAAAGTTTGTAGAAAGTTTTTTTCAAACTGGAGGCCTGTGACCAGTGGTATGTCTCAGGGATCACTGCTGGGTCCACTGTTATTTATATATTATATGATTTGGATATATATATTATTGGATATTGGATATGTATTATATGACATGAATATATTAATGATTTGGATTGGATTGTAGGAGGCATGGTTAGTAAGTTTTCAGATGACACCAAGATTGGTGGCATAGTGGACAGTGAAGAAGGTTATCTCCAATTGCAACAGGATCTTGATCAGTTGGGCCAGTGGCCTGACGAATGGCAGATGGAGTTTAATTTAGCTAAATGCGAGGTGATGCATTTTGGTTGATCGAACTAGGGCAGGACTTACTCAGTTAATGGTTGGGCATTGGGGAGAGTTAAAGATCAAAGAGATCTAGGGGTACAGGTCCATAGCTCCTTGAAAGTGGAGTCACAGGTGGACAGAGTGGTGAAGGAGGCATTCGGCATGCTTGGTTTCATTGGTCAGAACATTGAATACAGGAGTTGGGACGTCTTGTTGAAGTTGTACAAGACATTGGTAAGGCCACACTTGGAATACTGTGTACAGTTCTGGTCACTCTATTATAGAAAGGATATTATTAAACTAGAAGGAGTGAAGAAAAGATTTACTAGAATGCTACCGGGACTTGATGGTTTGAGTTATAAGGCTGGATAGACTGGGACATTTTTCCCTGGAGCGTAAGAGGCTTAGGGATGACCTTCTAGAGATCGATAAAATAATGAGGGGCACAGGTCAGCTAGATAGTCAATATCTTTTCCCAAAGGTAGGGGGGTCTAAAACTAGAGAGCATAGCTTTAAAGTGAGAGGGGAGAGATACAAAAGGGTCCAGAGGGACATTTCTTTCAAACAGAGGGTGGTGAGTGTCTGGAAGAAGCTGCCAGAGGTAATAGTAGAGGCGGGTACAATTTTAAAAAGTATTTGGACAGTTACATGGGTAAGATGGGTGTAGAGGGATATGGGAAATTGGGACTAGCTTAGGGGTTAAAAAAGGGGCGGCATGGACAAGTTGGGCCAAAGGGCCTGTTTCCATGCTGTAAACCTCTATGACTAAATCAACTGTCTGCTGAAAGGGTTAACTTTTCTACAGAATCTAAAGGGGTGGGGAGTGAGCAGAAAACACTTGGCACACAGTTACGTCACTTTACGTAATTTTAAAAAACTTCTCTAACAACAAAACAAAGTTGATTTTAAACTTCATCTATTAATTCTTTTGTTCTCTTCCTCAACCTAATTATTTTTATTTGATCAGTTTTTGTTAGGGATGGGTAACTTCTGTTCTTTATAAACTGGTTCACTCATTTTGTTGATTCTACATGGGCTCGGAGAATCAGAACCCAGACTTTATCATCCTTATCCTTTTTCTCCTTTTGCCACCACTCCCTCTGTTTTGCGGGAGGATCGTGGGGATTCCAATCAGACCAAATCATTTCATCATAAAAGTAAAATACTGCGGATGCTGGAATCTGAAACAAAAACAGAAAATGCTGGAAGATCTCAGCAGGTCTGACAGTATCTGTGGAGAGAGAATAGAGTCAATGTTTCGAGTCCAGATGTCCCTTCATAACAGCTCTTATGAAGTATCATCCAGACTCAAACCGTTGGCTCTATTCTCTAATCATTTTATCGATACGTTTCTTGTTCTTAGTTTGAGGTTTAAAGTGAGAGCGGAGAGATACAAAAGAGTCCAGAGGGGCAATTTTTCACTCAGGTGGTGGTGAGTGTCTGGAACGAGTTGCCAGAGGCAGTGGTAGAGGCGGGTACAATTCTGTCTTTTAAAAAGCATTTAGACAGTTACATGGGTAAGATGGGTATAGAGGGATATGGGCCAAATACGGGCAATTGGGACTAGCTTAGTGGTAAAAACTGAGCGGCATGGACAAGTTGGGCCGAAGGACCTGTTTCCATGTTGTAAACCTCTATACCTCGATAACTTCCTAACACCCTGTCACTCTGTGATCCTTGTGAAATCTGAAACCAGGTATTCGTAACAAGACTCAAAGAGCATCAGCCCACTGGAGGCAAAGTCATGAGACCGGCCAGTCCAGCAGAAAGAAACCCTCCGACCCTCCCCATTGACCAACTGTGAGAATGAACAAAATGCAGTCCTGGGTGTAACTGAGAGCAGAAACAATAACAGCAGAATCCAACCCCTGGAATCACTCGTGAACTTGTTGGTGCCTCAGCAGGTGGGATGAAACTCTGAATCCCTTCCCACACTGAGAGCAGGTGAACGGCCTCTCCCCACTGTGAACTTGCTGGTGTGCCTTTAGGTTGGATAACCGACTGAATCTCTTCTCACACTGAGAGCAGGTGAATGGCCTCTCCCCAGTGTGAACTCGCTGGTGTGTCTGCTGGTGGGATAACTGAGTGAATCCCTTCCCACACTGAGAGCAGATGAATGGCCTCTCCCCAGTGTGAGCTCGCTGGTGTGTCCGCAGGGCAGATGACTGATTAAACCTCTTCCCACACTGAGTGCAGGTGAATGGTTTCTCCCCAGTGTGAACTCGCTGGTGTGTTCGCAAGCTGGATAAGTCAGTGAATCCCTTCTCACACACAGAGCAGATGAATGGCCTCTCTCCAGAGTGAACTCGCTGGTGCGTCTGCAGGCTGGACGAATGACTGAATCCCTTCCCACACTGAGAGCAGGTGAACGGTTTCTCCCCAGTGTGAATTCGCTGGTGTGTCCGCAGGCTGGACGAATGACTGAATCCCTCCCCACACTGAGAGCAGGTGAATGGCCTCTCCCCAGTGTGAACTCGCTGGTGTGTCTGCAGGTTGGATGAATTACTGAATCCCTTCCCACACTGAGAGCAGGTGAATGGCCTCTCCCCAGTGTGAACTCGTTGGTGTATCTGCAGTGCAGACAACTGACTGAATAGCTTCCCACACTGAGGGCAAGTGAATGGCCTCTCTCCAGTGTGAACTCGCTGGTGTGTCTGCAGGCTGGATAACTGAGTGAATCCCTTCCCACACTGAGAGCAGGTGAACGGCCTCTCACCAGTGTGAATGCACTGGTGTATCCGCAGGTGGGATGACTGAGTGAATCCCTTCCCACACTGAGGGCAGATGAAGGGTCTCTCTCCAGTGTGAACTCGCTCATGTGCCCGCAGGCCGGATAACTGACTGAATCCCTCCCCACACTGAGGACACATCAATGGTCTCTCCCCAGTGTGAACTCGCTGGTGTGTCTGCAGGTGGGATGACAGAGTGAATCCATTTCCACACTGAGAGCAGATGAACGGCCTCTCCCCAGTGTGGCTACGCCGATGAGCTTCCAGCAGAGAGGGGGCTCTGTATCCCTTCCCACAGTCCACACATTTCCATGGTTTCTCCATGGTGCAGGTGTCCTTGCCTCTCTCTTGGGTGGACAATCAGTTGACGCCTCGTCGACACACAGAACACGAGTACAGTCTCTACCCGCTGAGAATGGTGTGATATTTATTCAGGCTGCGTTACTGGTTAAAGCTCAGTGCACTCACTCGCGTGTGGCAGTGTGTTGGTGCTTTTTCAGTCACACTGATGTTTGAACTCTATTCAAATTGATAGACCGGACAATAATTTCTCCTTCTGGATTCAAAGTCTGATGATATTGAGGTCCCATGGAATATGACTCTGTCAGATCTAGACGTGACGTTTGAGATTTCAGCCTGTGATTCCTCTTTTGATAACCTGTAAAACGAGTTTACAAAATTCACCACTGTCAGTACAGGATAGAAATTCAGAACAATTCTAGTTTAGAACCATAGAAAATTACAGCTCAGAAACAGGCCTTTTGGCCCTTGTCTGTGCCGAACCATTTTTTGCCTAGTCCCACTGACCTGCACTTGGACCATATCCCTCCAGACCCCTCTCATCCATGAACCCATCCAAGTTTTTCTTAAATGTTAAAAGTGACCCCGCATTTACCACTTTATCCGGCAGCTCATTCCACACTCCCACCACTCTCTGCGTGAAGAAGCCCCCCCTAATATTCCCTTTAAACTTTTCTCCTTTCACCCTTAACCCATGCCCTCTGGTTTTTTTCTCCCCTCGCCTCAGCGGAAAAAGCCTGCTTGCATTCACTCTATCTATACCCATCAAAATCTTATACACCTCTATCAAATCTCCCCTCAATCTTCTACGCTCCAGGGAATAAAGTCCCAACCTATTCAATCTCTCTCTGTAACTCAGCTTCTCAAGTCCCGGCAACATCCTTGTGAACCTCCTCTGCACTCTTTCAACCTTATTTACATCCTTCCTGTAACTCGGTGACCAAGACTGTATACAATACTCTGAATTCGGCCTCACCAATGCCTTATATAACCTTACCATAACACTCCAACTTTTATACTCAACTTTTCTACTTTCTCTGGAACATTCTTTCCCCTCTCATTCCTCAAAAGCTGTGAATCTCCATCCCACACACTCTCCCTCCATTCTCATTCAGAAACAGGGGCCAGTTGGAGGACCAGAGTCCTTCCGGTCCTCCAACTCTTCCCATTGGTCAACACCTCAGTATAATGGCCCGGGGGGGTGGGAGTTCCACCGCACATGAGCAGCGTCCCTCACCCTTGGACATGCGCAGTCCCGGGCCGCCCTGGGAAGGGGAACATTCTGAGGTGTTGACCAATGGGAACTCTGGAGGACAGGAAGTACTCTGCTCCTCCAGCCAATCAGAGCTCCCCATTGTCTGAATGCGGAAGTTGGACAATGAGCTTGTTCAGCTGCTCATTCCTGCCCAGCAAAGCTGCTGCTGCTTCTCTCTCTGAATGAGAATTGAGCTTCAGACGGCCTGAAACGTGCCTCCTCTGGGGCAGCGCCTGCACTTTGTTTCCGGGGTGGGGTGAGTTCACGTTCGCCCGAGTAGCGGGGGGCCCCGGGTCGGAGCCGGGCGGAAACTGTGGGTTTGTTTTCTTTTCTTTTTTTGTGAGTACCTTTATTTTTTTTCTCGTTTTTGCTCACGGAGACGCCCGGTTTTTGTTTTTGTTTTGTTGGGTTTGTTTGTTTTTCGCTCCCTGCGGGGAGGAAGGAGAGAGGTGAGCTGCTGCCTGCCTTGCCCGGCCTGCCTGTTGCCTGCCTGCCTGCCGTCTGGCCTGCTTACCTGCCTGCCTGCCGTCTGGCCTGCTTACCTGCCTGCCGTCTGGCCTGCTTACCTGCCTGCCTGCCGTCTGGCCTGCTTACCTGCCTGCCTGCCGTCTGGCCTGCTTACCTGCCTGCCTGCCGTCTGGCCTGCTTACCTGCCTGCCTGCCGTCTGGCCTGCTTACCTGCCTGCCTGCCGTCTGGCCTGCTTACCTGCCTGCCTGCCGTCTGGCCTGCTTACCTGCCTGCCTGCCGTCTGGCCTGCTTACCTGCCTGCCTGCCGTCTGGCCTGCTTACCTGCCTGCCTGCCGTCTGGCCTGCTTACCTGCCTGCCTGCCGTCTGGCCTGCTTACCTGCCTGCCTGCCGTCTGGCCTGCTTACCTGCCTGCCTGCCGTCTGGCCTGCTTACCTGCCTGCCTGCCGTCTGGCCTGCTTACCTGCCTGCCTGCCGTCTGGCCTGCTTACCTGCCTGCCTGCCGTCTGGCCTGCTTACCTGCCTGCCTGCCGTCTGGCCTGCTTACCTGCCTGCCTGCCGTCTGGACTGCCTGCCTGCCTGCCGTCTGGACTGCCTGCCTGCCTGCCGTCTGGGCTGCCTGCCGTCTGGACTGCCTGCTTGCCTGCCATCCGGCCTCTGGAGGGTGTGCTCTCCCGGGGGGAGGGAGGAAGAGAGTAACTGGAGGAGAAGGGGGGGGGGGGGTGAAGGCGTTTGGACTGTCTCTTCTCCATCTGCAGTGGGGGGGGTGAAGACCTTTTTTTCCTAATTCCCCTACCCACTGCTGCTATCCCCAAGATTGGTGCACCCTCCCCTTTTTCCCTCCTGACTGGGGCACCGGCCTTGTGCCTCATCTCCCTCCCACCGCTCCGACCTCCTCTCTCCCTCTCTCACTCCGGGGAGAGAACACCTACACCCCTACCCACCTACCCCACCCTCCCTTATTTTTCCCTCCACATATACGCCCTGCCGTGCATCTGGGCAGTCTCGGGGTGGGTGTAGCACTTCCCCTGATACAATGGCGACATCACCAGCGTCGCCGGTGGCAGGGCCTTCTCGGCCCACCTATGCGGGCGTGGCGGCTGCCAGAGCCCCCGCCGCTCCCAAGGCCCTGCCGCCATTCTCCCTAATCACGCGGCAGCTCGGGGTGAAGTGCTACGCCCACCCCGACATGTCTATCGAGGCCTGCGTTAAGGCAATGGCTGGGGTTGTCGGCCCCTCAGCCATTGTCGCGGCCTCTAAGATGTACGGCCGGGCTGTATTCTTCCTGAAGGCCGAGCGGGCGGTTCGCCTCGCCCTGGAAAAGGGGCTCACGGTGGGCGGGACGTTCCTGGCGGTGGACCCATTGGAGGCCACCGCCCACAAGATAGTAATATCGAACGTCCCGCCCTTCCTACCAAGTGAGCTCCTCCTCCCCCACCTCCATCTACTGGGGGAGGTCAGGTCCGGGGTGCAGCCGATCCCGCTCGGCCTTCGGGACCCCTCCCTCCGCCACATATACTCCTTCCGGCGCCAGGTTTTTGTCCGCCTGGCCCGGGAGGAGGAACTGGAGGGAGGGTTCAATGTCCCCCACGAGGGGACCACGTACCGGGTCTTTTGGTCCGCGGACGGTGTGCGGTGCCATGCCTGTAAGGAGGCGGGGCACGTGAGAAAAAACTGCCCCGTCTCCAAGGCCGCCGACCACCAACCCAAGGCGGCCGCAGCTGGCACCGCAGCCCCCTCTCCCCCCAAGCGAGTACCATCTGCCCCCCCGCGAGGGGAGGCCACGCCGGCAGCAGCTGCCACCTCAGCTGCCGGCGGGGGGGGAGCGGAGCCCCCGCGCGGCCAAAAGGCCCATAAGGGACCTACAAAAAAGAAGGGGGGTACCGGAACCCCGGCCCCCAGGGAAAACACCCCAACCACCCCGGCAGCCGGCTCGGGGACCGCCTCAGTCTCCACCTGCGCCCCCCCCCCACCACCACCACCACCATCTGCCGGGCCCGTGGGCTCTCCGGGGCCTAGTGCTGGGTCCGGCGCCCGGGATCATGGGCCCGAGCATGGGGGGGTAAGCGACCCCGAGCCGGCAAAACTGGCGACGCCGCCACCTCGGGGGGAAGTGACGGGAGAGCAGGGGGGGCGCGGCAAGGCGAAGAGGGGCGGAGGGCGAGGGGCCTCGCCTGCCCGAGGGCAGGTTAACAAAAAGAGGCGGGGCCCCTCGGGCACCGTAGAGTTCGAGGTCTGCGTGCCCCTCCCCCCTTGTGAGTCATCTCCTGCCGTGCCCCCACCTGTCTTTGTGCCTTGTCCCGCGAAAAAAGGGGGCAAGGCACCCTGCAAATCGAAGCATGTGTTGCCTCAGTCCCCCGGCGAGGAGTCTCCGGGGCCGGGTGGCAGCGGGGCCCCCACGGTTCCGTTCCACCCGGCCGGTTACAACCCGGAGTTCTTCTTCAGTCTGTCGGGGGACTGGGGCGACACTCCAATGTTCATGTCCTCGTGCGGCGGCGGCGAAGAGACGATCCACTCGTCCTCTCCGTCCCGACCTTGGACGCTGGACATCCCCAACCTCAGTCCGAAGGATACACCGGACCTGGGGGGTGTCCAAGCGTCTGGGGCGGGGGGGGGGGCTGGGCCGCCGTCGCACGGGGGCCCGCAATCCGGGAAAGGTGAGCCCGGGGGGAACCCCTCCTCCACCGATCCTGGGGGTGGGATCGGGGAGGGGCTAGGGCTAGTTGGTGGCTCCGTGCCGCCCGCCGTACGTCCTGCGGCGGGGGACTCGGAGTCGAGGGGCGACCGCCCTGAGGAGGTCAGCGGCTCGGTGGAGGGCACGGGGACACTTTCAGAGTCTGCCCAGAGCGAGGCGGGGGACTCCCTCGTGCCCCCCACCGAGTCGTCCCTCATCCCCTCCAAGGACCTCAGGGTCTTTATCCGTAACCATTCCGGTCGCTCCGACATAATCCGGCTAGCCCTCGGCCACTGGCCGGACCTGGCGCGGCTCGTCCGGTCCGTGAAGGCATGCTCGCATGCCTCCGCGGGCCTGGAGAAAATAGAGCGGCGCTGGGTACTGCGGTTCCTCCACAGGCTCGAAAAGGTGGGGGGTGGACTGGTGAGAATTGCGCCAGCGCCCCCCCACACACCTAGTTAAGTGGTGACGGTGGCACAAAGCTGCTGACATGAAGGTGACCATAGCCAGCCTCAACATCAACGGCAGCAGTGGGCCACACCGCAGGTTCCAGAACTTCTCGGTCCTCCGTGACGGGAAGTATGCGGTGTGTTTCCTGCAGGAAACCCACACCGTTCCGGGAGACGAAGCCCAATGGCTCCTGGAGTGGCGAGGGGGGGTCTACATGAGCCACCTCACGCTCGCTTCTTGCGGGGTGGCTATCTTGTTGGCCCCGCGTTATAAGCCGGAGATCTTGGGAGTCAAGGAGCCGGTGCCAGGCCGGTTGCTGCACTTGACGGTCCGTGAGGGGGGCGTGGTCATTCACTTGCTGAATGTCTACGCCCCGACCGCTGGACCGCAGCAAACGACTTTCTACGAGAAAGTGTCCGCTCACATCGACACCATCGCGGGGGGCGAATGCATTATCCTCGGGGGAGATTTCAACTGCATCCTCGAGGCACGGGACCGCACCGGCCCCTGGCTGCGCACTCCGGCGGTGGTGAAGTTGCGGGACCTGATCGGGTCCCACGACTTGGTGGACGTCTGGAGACATCTCCATCCTGGCTCCAGCGCCTTCACTTTCGTGAGGCCTGGAGTCGGAGCGTCCAGGCTCGACCGCCTTTACATTTCGAAGGCGCACGTGTCCGGCGTGTCCTCGGTCTCCATGCGGCCGGTGTCGAGCACGGACCACAGCCTGGTGTGGGCGGACTTTGCGCCGTCTCGCATCCGGCGGGGGTCCGCGTACTGGCACTTTAACAACACGCTGCTGGAGGACGAGCGCTTCCTGGACTCGTTCCGTCGATTCTGGGCCGGCTGGAGAAGGAAGCGGGGAGGCTTCCCCTCCTTGAGGCTCTGGTGGGATGTGGGCAAGACTCACGTCCGTACCTTCTGTCAGGGGTACGCGAGGGGGTCGACAAAGAGGCGGAAATCCAGGCTCGAGGAGTTGGAGAAGGAGGTGCTCGACCTGGAGGCACGTCTCAGTCGGCCTGACGCGGACCCGGCCCTGCGTTCGGAGTACAGGGAGAAGAAGGACGCGCTGCGAGACCTGCAGCTTGCCAGGTCTCGCGGCGCGTACGTGAGGTCGCGGCTCCAGTTCCAGGTGGACCTGGACCGCGGCTCCCCCTTCTTCTACTCGCTGGAAAGAGGGCGGGCTAACCGTCAGCAGCTCCTTACGCTGCTGGCCGACGACGGTTCCCCCGTCTCGGATCCGGAGGGCATCCGGGCCATTGCCCGGGAGTATTACACCTCGCTCTTCTCTCCGGATCCGTCCAGCGAGGATGCCCGCAGACTTCTGTGGGAGGACCTGCCGCAGGTCGGCCCGGAGGGCGTCGGCAGGCTCGAGGCCCCTACCACCATGGCCGAGCTGACCGGCGCCCTAAATGGCCTCAGCCGGGGCAAGGCCCCTGGGCTGGACGGGCTGACAGTAGAGTTCTTCAGGGCGTTCTGGGACGTCCTGGGGAGCGACTACGCGGGGGTCCTGGGGGAGAGCGTCGCTACCGGGGAGATGCCCCTTTCGTGGCGCAGGGCCGTCATTGCCCTGCTGCCCAAGAAGGGGGATCTCCACCTGCTCAAGAACTGGCGCCCGGTCTCCCTCCTCAGCACGGATTATAAAATCTTTGCCAGGGCTATGGCTTCACGCCTTGGATCCGTGCTGGACCACTTGATCCACCCTGACCAGTCCTACACGGTCCCGGGCCGTTGCATACATGACAATCTCCACCTGGTCCGGGACCTAATCCATCACACCCAGAGGGCTGGTCTGTCGGGCGCCTTCTTGTCATTAGATCAGGAGAAGGCGTTCGACAGGGTGGAGCACGAGTATTTACTCGGGACTCTGCGGGCATTCGGGTTCGGGACGCATTTTGTCGCCCGGATCCGATTACTGTACTCTGCCGCAGAGTGTCTGATTAAGGTTAACGGGTCCCTGACGGCGCCCCTTCGCTTCGGGAGAGGAGTACGGCAGGGCTGCCCCTTGTCCGGCCAACTGTATTCCGTATGCGTGGAGCCATTCCTGCGCCTCTTGCGGAGGAGGTTGTCAGGTTTGGTCCTGCGCGGACCGGACGTAGGGGTGGTCCTGTCAGCTTACGCCGACGACGTGCTCCTCATGTTCACGGACCCGGCTGACCTGCGGAGGATGCGAGAATGCCAGGCGGTGTACTCCGCCGCGTCCTCCGCCAGGATCAACTGGGCCAAGTGCTCCGGACTCCTTGTCGGTCCTTGGGAGACGGACCCCCCTCCGGAGGAGCTCAGGCCTTTCACCTGGAGCAGGACCAACCTCCTCTACTTGGGGGCCCATCTCTGCCCAGCCGAGGAATCCTGGCCGGCGAACTGGCGGGAGCTGGAGGCCAAAGTCTCCGCCCGCCTGGGTCGCTGGACAGGACTGCTCCGAGTGCTGTCCTACGGGGCGCGAGCTCGCGTCATAAACCAGCTGGTCGCCTCCATGCTGTGGTACCGGCTGGTCCCTTTGACCCCTCCCCCTGGCTTTGTCACCGATATCCAGAGAACCCTCGTGCGGTTCTTCTGGGGCAATCGACTGCACTGGGTCCCTGCTGCGGTCCTGTATCTCCCGCTTGAGGAGGGCGGACAAGGTCTGGTGTGCCTCCGCACTCAGATAGCGACCTTCCGCCTCCAGGCCCTGCAGAGGTACCTTTACGTTGAGCCCCCTCCACAGTGGTGTGCCATGGCGACGTATTTCTTCCGCCAGTGGCACGGCCTCAATTATGACGTGCAGCTCCTGCATATCGAACTGGGGCGTGCTTCGACCGCCCTGCAGGAGTTGCCCGTCTTTTACCAGGACCTCCTCACTGTCTGGAACAAGGTCGCCTCGCGACGCAGCTCTCCCCCGTCAGGAGTAGCGGCTCTCGTGCGAGAGCCGCTGCTCAGGAATCCGCTCCTCCAGCCGTATAACTTCAGGTGGCTGGCGGAGAGGGGGGCTGTGGACGCCGGGGTGACCAGAATCGGGGACGTGCTCGATGGCGGAGGAGCGGGCTGGATGAGTCCCCGCGTGCTGGCTGAGCGCGCGGGGACGTCCGTCCGGCGCGCGGCCAAAGCCATCCTAGACCTTAGGACGGTCGTGCTCGGCCCCGAAACTGCACGCAAACTTGAGACGGCACAGGCGTGCGGTGGGATCCCGCCCGAGCGTTCCCCTGTTCGGGCGGAATTCCACATTGGCCCAAAGCCTCAGCCCCCTCCCCTGGGTGAGGTGCCCCACAGCCTGAGCCGCCTCGCGGAAATGCCCTCCGTGCCTTTTTCTACCGCGCGGAGGCGTTTCCTGTGCGGGCTGCTGCTGCACACCTTCCACTACCGCCTCCTCGCCTGTCGCCCGGATACACCTTGGCGGGCCTTGTTGCCGCCGGGCGGCGGAGGTCCCCGCTGGAGGTCCCTCTACGGAGGGATCTCCCCCAATTACGTCGGGGACCTGGGGTGGAGGGTGATGCATGCAGCAGTTCCGCACAACCGTAGGATTCACTGGTTCACGGGCTCCGAAGACTGCCCTTTCTGTGGCCTTGTGGAGTCCGTGGACCATGTCTATGTTGAGTGTCTTAGGCTGCACTCCCTTTATGTTTTCCTGAAGAATCTTTTATTGATGTTTTGTTTGCACTTCAGTCCCACGCTCCTGATCTACGGACACCCGGTGCGGAGAGGGGAGGGTCGGGATGGCGACCTCCTCGTGAACCTGCTCCTGGGCCTGGCGAAACGCGCCATTTACCGGTCCAGGCAGCGGGCGATCGAGGGGGCCGTCCATCCTGACTGTCTTCCCCTCTACCGCGGCTACGTTCGCGGCCAGGTGTCCCTGGAGAGGGAGCATGCGGTGTCCACGGGCGAGGTTGACGCTTTCCGCGCCCGCTGGGCACCGCAGGGGTTGGGGTGCATTATTGACCCTAATAACCACATTTTAATTTGATGTTTTTAAGTTTCCTTTGCATTTTGATTTCTGTTCGGGCTGTTCCCCCTCCTTTTTGGGGAGCTGCCCCTTTTACTTTGTCCTGATTTAATTTGAGTTTGTTTACTTGGTTTGACCTAAAAAGAGGTCTCTGTGAATGAAGATTGAGTACAGACAGACTCAAACTTCCTCCTGTCTTCAGCATCTGTGAGTAAAACACTTTCTTTTCTCCCCCTTTCCATTTCTTTTCTCATTCTGGGGGGAAATTGGGGAGTTGCAGCAACTGAAGGGAAACGAAGTGAATCCAGGGACGCTGCAGACTCTGGAAAGGTTGGCCCAGGTCTCTCTCTTTCAAAGACATTGACATCCTTTGCTCCCGCAGCTTGACACATTTATTTGTCCGGCTCAAAGCATGGTCTCTTTCCGAATTAAAGCGCTGGTTTCCCCAGGAGATGACTGACATTTAAGGGGACAATAAATTAATATAGGACAGAGATATGTCTAGTGTTGTTTATGGGACAGATTAGATGTATTATTTATGGTTCTGTAATGAAATACATTTATTATTATGTCTGGTTTTGTAATATAATACTGTAGATATGTTATACATTTCCAGTCTTGGTCATTACAGCACAGAAGGAGTTCATTCAGTAATACAAGTCCATGCCGAATCTCGTTTCAGCTTCATCTCAACTTCGGCTGCATTTGAGATGCTGACCTCCCTCTGGGAGAAAAGGTTTTTCCTCTTGCCCCCTGTAAACCATCTACCAGTCACTTTAAATCTATGCAAAAAAGCAAAATAGTGTGGATGCTGCAATCTGAAAAAAACACACAGAAAATGCTGAAAAATCTCAGCAGGTCTGACAGCATCAGTGGCAAGAGAATGGAGCCAACATTTAAAGTCTAGTTGACCCTTCATCAGACTCTTGACCTCTGACATTTTCAGTGTTATGCCTATGTTCCCTGTTAATCGCTCCTCGACTGTGGGAAACATGTCAGTCCTTTTTACCCTTTCTCGGCCTCTCATAATTTTCAAGTCCTGGTTACATTCAGTCAGTCCCGTTACCCCTCCATATCCCCATTGCAAGTAAATTTGCCAGTTTATTACCTTCTGGTGCCATCTACCTCCACTTCCACATGCTGCTGAAATCAAGTTCTTCCACTCATCCCCCATATATCCAGTAACACAATACTGTGTATTACATGGGTTTTTTAGTCCAGTTAACACATAAAATCGGTGAGCATGGATCTGTTGGTCAGCAAGAATTGGTCCCTTCAGGAGAATTGGGAGGGTGAATATTAGATACAGCAGAGTGAGAATTGAGGGAGAGTGTGTGGGATGGAGATTTACAGCTTTTGGGGAATGAGAAAGGAAAGAATATTCAATAGAAACTAGAATTGTCTGTTCTGAATTTCTATCCTGTACTGACTCTGATTTCTTTTGTAAACTCCTTTTACAGGATATCAGAAGGTGAGGATTTACAGACAAAAGTCAACATTTGACAGAGTCTCCCAATTCATCGGGACCTTAACATCGGCCTTTGAATCTAGGAGGAGGATATTACAGGATATTGAAAGAGGAATCACAGGCCATAATCTCAAACGTCATGTCCAGATCTGACAGAGTCAAATTCCTTTGGACCTGAATATCATCGGCCTTGAGTCTAGAAGGAGGAATGGTTATCCAGTCTGCCGATTTGAAAAGATTTCAAACACCAGTAAGTCTGGAAAAGCACCAACACACTGCCACACTCAAGTGAGAGTATTCCAGTGCACTGAATAAAGAGGTTTAACCAGTTACACAGCCTGAATAAATATCACACCATTCCCAAAGGGAAGAGACTCTACCCGTGTTCTGTGTGTGGATGGAGCTTTAACTGATTGTCCATCTGAGCCATGGAGAAACCATGGAAATGTGCAGACTGTGGGAAGAGATACAGAGCCCCATCAGAGCTGGAAGCTCATCGGCGCAGCCACACTGGGGAGAGACCATTCATCTGCTCTCAGTGTGGGAAGGGATTCACTGAGTCAGGCCACCTGCAGCAACACCAGCGAGTTCACACTGGGGAGAAACCATTCACCTGCTCTCAGTGCGGGAAGGGATTCACTCGGTTATCCAGCCTGCAGACACACCAGCGAGTTCACACTGGGGAGAGGCCGTTCACCTGCTCTCAGTGTGGGAAGAATTACAGTCAATCATCCCACCTGCATTCACACCAGCGAGTTCACACTGGGGAGAGGCCGTATATCTGCATTCAGTGTGGAAAGGAATTCGCTTTGTATTCTGAATGGCGGAGACACCAGCGAGTTCATACTGGGGAGAGGCCGTTCACCTGCTCTGTGTGGGAAGGGATTCATTCAGTCTTCAGACTTGCAGAGACACCAGCGAGTTCACACTGGGGAGAGGCCGTTCACTTGCTCTCAGTGTGGGAAGCGATTCATAGTTTCATCTCAGCTGCTGAAACATCAACAAGTTCACGAGTGATTCCAGGGGTTGGATTCTGCTGTGATTGTTTCTGCTCTCAATTACATCCAGGACTGCATTTTGTTCATTCTCACAGTTGATCAATGGGGAGGGTCAGAGGGTTTCTTTCTGCTGGACTGGCCGGTCTCATGACTTTTCGTCCAGGGGGCCGATGCTCTTTGAGCCTTTTGTGAATACCTGGATTCAGATTTCACAAGGATCACAGAGTGACAGGTTATTTGGAGGTTAAGAGATAATTAGTCAGCATTTCTGTTTGAAACCCCACAAATGTCCATCCAATTTCCTTTGTAATTGTTTATTGTCTCCACTTCCTCCTCCCTCGTAGGCAGCGAGTTCCAGGTCATTACCATTCGCTGCATCAAAATATTCTTCCTCACATCCCCCCTGCATCTCTGATCCAGAACCTTAAATCTGTGTCCTCCTCGTCCTTGTCCCATCAGCTAATGGGAACAGCTTTTCTTTGTCCACCTTATCTAAACCTGTCAGAATCTTGTCCACCTCGATCAAATCTCCCCTCAACCTCCTTTGCTCCAAGGGGAACAACCCCAGCCTGACATTGACAATAAAGAACAAACTAACAGAATATGTTAATACCTGAAATCAAATGGGAATGTTTAATTTCTGTTTTAAAGATATTGTGAATATATTATCCTGGACAATAAAGAAATTGCAATAACTCACCTTGGGTGTGGTTGAATGGAATATATCAATCTGGAATCCACCTACAGTCTCGTGAAAGTCTGGAATGTGTAGCTGGAAATCGCTCCCTAACAGCACTGTGGGTGTACTTACACCTCAGGCATTATAACAGTTCAAGAAGGCAGTGTTGGGGTTGACCATGGCCGAGGCAGCTACAGACAGCCACATATTCTGTTATAATTGAAGGACTGCAGATTGAATGTGAGGCATTATGGGACTGGACTATCTTGACCACATTCCTGTGACTGCTCAGTTACTGCAATCACGGACCATTAAAGCTGCTTAGCAGGGCCCTGACAGAGGAGCTGGTGAGAATATTTACTCAGAATGAGTTAGAATTAAACTTGTTCCAGGACCGGCTGGTGTTCAGCGGCTGAGATACCCGAATCTGTGAAGAGGAGGTCTGACCAATCAACAAACAGTGGCAGATAGTTGGTTAAGAAGTTAATAAGCGTTCTCAGGCATTATTTAAATTATTTTATCCCAAATTTGTGATAAGAACTTTGAGGGACTTGTGACCCGTTAGTCGGTGAAGTAACGGTATACTCCAAATAGCACTGGACTGAAAAGCAGACCTCAGAGTAGATTCTAATGGTTATAAACTGACCCAAGCATGGCCAGTGAAAAATCAGAACTTGAGTGGGGACTGGACAGATCTCTTACCTGCTATTTGGAAACTAAGAACAAGAAACTTATCGATAAAATTATTAGAGAATAGAGCCAACGTTTCGAGTCTGGAAGACACTTCATAACAGCTCTTGTAAAGGGTCATCCATATCTGAAACATTGGCTCTATTCTCTCTCCACAGACGCTGTCAGACCTGCTGACATTTTCCAGCATTTTCTGTTTTTGTTTCAGATTCCAGAATCTGCAGTATTTAACTTTTATGATAAAATGATTAGTTCTGATTGGAATCCCCACGACCCTCCCGCAAAACAGAGGGAGTGGTGGCAAAGGGAGAAAAAGGATAAGGATGATAAAGTCTGGGTTCTGATTCTCCGAGTTCATGGAGAATCAACAAAATGAGTGAACCAGTTTATAAAGAACAGAAGTTACCCATCCCTAACAAAAACTGATCAAATAAAAATAATTAGGTTGTGGAATATAACAAAAAAATTAAGAGCTGAAGTTTACAATCGAGTTTGTTTTGATTTTTATACTTGTGTAAAGTGGGATTATTGTGTGCCAATTTTTTTCTGCTCACTCCCCATCCCTTTAGGTTCTGTAGAAAAGTTAACCCTTTCAGCAGACAGTTCATTTCTTTTCAAATCATCTGAAAACTCGTGTCTATTTTAGTTTATAATTGAAGATTTATGGGAATTGGCTAAGATGGGCTTTTGACATTTTTAAAGTATAAAAAAGTGGTCTTGAGAAGGCAATTTGGTAGAGAGAGGTGGAGGGAGAGATGTTTACAGAGAGGTGTGGAGAGCTGTTGGTTTTACAAGTTATCCACGTTTTCAGAGCCATCACTTCATGTCCTGGTCTGAGAGGGATGGAGAGAAGTCTGTTCAATTGTTAATGTTAAGCTTTCTCTATTAACTGTTAATCGATACTTTGCCTTTTATCATTCTGATTTGTTACATTTTTAATGGTTAATTAACTTTCTGAATTCACCATTTAAATTGTTCTGTCTAGCCACATGGTTGAGACACTGGAACCTGGTGTGATTTACGATGAGGGAGGTTTTTGTAAACAAGAGAACCCCCATAAATCTTAGTTCAAATAAATCAAAGTTCTTACAAATGGAATGCAATCCTTTATTACGAGAGAAATTGAACAGAGAAGTAAAGATGTTCTGCTTCAGTTATACAGGGCGTTGCTGAAACTGCATCTTGAATAGGGGCTGCAGTTTTGTCTCCTATTTAAGAAATGATACAAATGCATTGAGAGTGGTTCAGAGGAGGTTTAATAGATTGCTTCCCAATTCTTGACCCTCACAGGATAAATTTTGTCCAATTTTCCTTGTCTTCACCTCTGACAAAAAGTCATCCTGACTCAAAATGTTGTGTCTATTCTCTCTTTACAGATGATATCAGACTTGCTGAGATTGTCCAGCATTTTCTGTTTTTGTTTCAGATTCCAACAACAGCAGAATTTTGCCTTTATACCAACTGTTGTTGGATAAGGGCATCAAAAATATCGGGTGTGGAACGAGAATGTGGAACGCAACTGTTATGGTGAAATTAAAATGATGGACACAAAATGGTTACCTGGCACACAAAATGGACTCTGGGAAGGGACATTAAAAGGCACTGGCTTTGGGCACAGACAGTTACACAAAGAGTTAAAACCTGCAGTATCTGAATTGCTGCAGGAAGCTGGTCAGACCTGGGGCACTTTAAGACTTGAGATAAGAGCAGACCCAGAACAATGAGCTTGATAAAATCCGCCACTGATGGAGACATGAATACATAAATGTATATATCGAAACCAGTCATTGATAGAGGACATAACTGCATAAATGTATCCATTCTATGTATAATGATGTGTTAACTGTCCATGTCCGTACCTGTCTGCTTGGAACGATGTGTTAATTGTCGATGTCCGTATCTGCCTACTCAACTTGTAACGATGTGTTAACGGCTAATGTCTGTACTATCTATTGTCTAAAAGGTATAAAGATGCTCAACTACCATTGTGTAGTTGAGAAGGTCGCTGCCAAGTACTGCGGAGTACCAATGCTTTCTCCCAAAGCTTTGTCCGAAATAAAACTGTTTTGTTGAACCTCCAAGTCTGACTCCGAAGTGGTAAATTTCCCACAACGCAACACAAACAGATCAGCCATGATGTAAATAAACGGTGGAGCAGACTCAAAGGGCCAAATGGCCAACTTCTGCTCCAATGTCGAATGTTGGTCACAAATTTCTGAGAATTGTGAAACAAGGCTGGAAGATTCACCTTGCTTGTGTTCGTGGGAAAATGTCCAGGAGAACCATCACTGTGAAGGACAGTTCTGGGATTAAAAGGTTGCCAGATTGGAAAAGGAAAACAATGGAAATAAACTCTTGGGGAGTAAAGAATCACTTTGGGCTCATTCTTGGAGAATTGAGTGTGAACATTCCAAGATGGAATAAAATATACCCATTGAGTGCGACATTTGATGGTGTTAAGAGTAAAAGGGCAAAGTTCAATTTTACAGTTTAAGGGTTATGTTCCCGACAAAAAAGTGTTTAGTCATTGTTGCTTCCAGTTTGTTGGAGGAGAAGTCATAAAACTTGAAGTTTTGTCATGTGATTCTTTGATTTACTCATTGAGTTTAGAATTCATTTCTCTAAATTATTGATCATTACAGAGATCCTAATAATTCATTCAAAGCCCTGTGTTTTGACTTCCCATTTGAGCCTGGGGCACCTTTCTGTCTCTCTATTGCTCTTGTCAATGACAGCCAGGCGACGGAGCTGAGGGCTGAATTTAGCTGAGAATAATGAGGCCTGCGGCCCAGTTGGAAAACTGCAATGTATGTTGCAGTAATCGAGAGACAGGAAGGTGCTGGAGGACTGAGTGAGAAATGGGCCTCCAACCAATTGTTATATCGGTCACTCAGAGCTAAAGAGAAACTCGTCTCTTTAAATACATATACAGGGAAGAGGCTGCAATGAAATCTGCCCCTTTTAACACGCACAAAAGCTGGAGGATGAGATTGACAGGCTACAGGAGGACTCCATTCAGCCCATCGTCCTCCTGTTATCTCTTTGAAAGAACTCTCTGATTCATCCAACTGCACTGTTTTTTCCCCAAATTCTTCCCACTCAAGTCTTTACCCTTTGGAGGTAAACTATTGAATCTGCTTTCAGGCAGATCAGAACAACTCAGTGTCAAAAAATAAAATCTCATCTCCCCCTCTGGCTCCTTTGCCAATTCCTTAGAGGGATGACTTTCTGTTAAAGAGCCTGCCAACCCCTCTCACCCACTTTCCCTAAAGTGCATCAATCTCATCAGGAAAAGTCCAGAAAAATCAAATATTTTTACTGATAAAAGTTTATTAATGAAACAGAACATGGTTAAAACAAACAGAAAATGACTTGAGGATCAAAGACAACCAGAGTAAAAGGATGTTCACAATGTTCTGGACACAAATGGTTTCTCTTTAATTCATCTGTAGCCTGTTCCCTGCCCTCTTTGTGGAACACCTCCGCTCAGCCCACAAGCATCACCCTGACCTTCCGCTCGCTTGCCATTAGAATTCACCACCTTGCTCTCACACTCACATTTCTGTCCTCGGCCTGCTGCAATGTTCCGGAGAAGCCCAACACAAGCTGGACGAACAGCCCCTCATCTTCCGATGAGGCACTTTACAGCCTTCTGGATTCAACATTTAGGTCAACAACTTCACACCCTGAACTCTCTCCTACATTTCGATTTGTTTTGTTTTGCCGAGTGCCAGTCTACACCTTGTTTTCATGTTTTTTGCTTCCAGACAGAGCTGTCCTTTATTCTGCCATTAACACTTACTGTGGACCAATGCTTTGTTTCTTTACCACAAACATTACCCCTCCCTTTGCCTTGGGTTCCGGGATATTTTTGTCATTTAATCTCACCCACCCCCTAACCAATTCCTGACTTTCCCTTTTGTTCTCCCTGCCCCTCCCCCCTTTCTCAGCAGCATCAAACCCATCACATTTCTCCCTCTCTTTAGTTCTGAAGTAGAGTTTCATTGGACGTGAAACATTATCTCTGTTTCTCTCTCCACAGATGCTGCCAGACCTGCTGTGTTTTTTCAGTTCTTTCTGTATTTATTTTTGATCTACCTGTAGTGGTAGGAAAAACACTATTTACTATCCAGGATAAAATAAATGTCCTCCATCAGCTTTTGTGGATCATTTCAGTGGAAATGTGCTCTCCCAGGCTCAAAGAGCATCAGCCCATTGGAAGCAAAGTTGTGAGACCGGCCAGTCCAGCAGAAAGAAACCCTCCGACCCTCCCACTTCACCAAGTGTCAGAATGAACATGGTTCAGTCCTGGATGTGGTTAACAGCAACAATAACAGCAGAATCCAACTCCTGTCATCACTTGTGAACTCGCTGGTGTCTCTGCAGGGATGTTGACTGAGTGAATCCCTTTCCACATACAGAGCAGGTGAATGGTCTCTCCCCAGTGTGAACTCGAACGTGTACCTGCAGTCTGGATAACTGAGTGAATCCCTTCCCACAGTGAGAGCAGGTAAACAGCCCCTCCCCAGTGTGAACCCGCTGGTGTGTCAGCAGGCTGGATGCCCGGGTGAATCCCTTTCCACACACACAGCAGATAAATGGCCTCTCCCCAATGTGAGTTCGCTGGTGTTCCCGCAGGTTGAATGAATCAGTGAATCCCTTCCCACACACAGAGCAGGTGAATGGTTTCTCCCCAGTGTGAATTCGCTGGTGTCTCTGCAGGTGGGATGATGTTCTAAACCTCTTTGTGCAGTGAGAGCAGCTGAACGGCCTCTCCTCGGTGTGAATGTGCTGGTGGTCCCTCAGATCCTGAGACCTTTTGAATTCACTCCCACAGTCGGAGCATTTAAAGGGTCTCTCACTGGTGTGAACTCGCTGGTGTTCCTGCAGGTTGGATGTTGATCTAAATCTCTTTGAGCATTGAGAGCAGCTGAACGGTTTCTCCTCAGTGTGAATTCGCTCGTGTCTCAGCAGTTCCTGCGACCTTTTGAAGCTGCTCCCACAGTCGGAGCATTTAAAGGGTCTCTCATTGGTGAGAGTGACTTTGTGGTTCAACAACTTGGAGAAATAAGTGAATCCCATGCCACACACAGAGCAGGTGAATGGCCACTCCTCAGTGTGAATACGTCGATGAATTTCCAGCCGAGATGGGAATCTGAATCCCTTCCCACAGTCCCCACATTTCCACGGTTTCTCCATGGTGCGGGTGTCCTTGTGACTCTCCAGGTTAAACAATCAGTTAAACCTCACACAGAACACAGGTACAGTCTCTGCCCACTGTGAATGCTGTGATGTATTTTCAGGCTATATAACTGGTTAAAGCTCTTTCCACAGTCAGTGCACTGGAACACTCTCACTCGGGTGTGTGTGCGTTGGTGCATTTCCAGTCACACTGACGTTTAACGCCTTCTGAAGCAGACAGAACAGAGAAACATTTCTCCTTCTAGATGCAAAGGCCGATGGTATTCAGGTCCAGATGAATTGAGCGACTGTCAAATCTTGACGTGGCATATGGTTTGGGATTCTGTCAATGGATCCTAACCTTCTGATATCCTATAAAAGGAGTTTGCAGCAGACATCAGAGTCACTACGGGATCAAAATTCAGAACAGATAATTCTAGTTTCGATAGAACATTCTTTCCCCACTCATTCCCCTAAATCTGTAAGTTGGTTAAGATATGGGGGTAGTGATTAGTCATGCTCCTGAACTTGCTGCCTGTGAGGGTAGTCAAGCAGAGATGATCAGTAATTTCTCAATGAGATTGGATGGGTGCTGCAGGAGTACAGAATGGGACCCTCTCCAGACTGACAGAATTGCTCGACAGAGAGTCAGCAGGGCCTCGAATTGTCCAATGGACTCCTCCTCTGCTGTAATGACTCTGACTAGAAATATATAACGTAGCTACAGTACTACATTACAAGACAAGAAATAATAATAAATGTACTTTATTATAGATCCATCCAATATTTATCACATAACCACACTGTCATAATTCTGTCCTCAGAGTTTTAAAGCACAGCAAGAGGCCCTTTGACCCATCGTATTTGTGCTAGCTCTCAAGCACCAATCTGTTCTAATCCCACCTTTCACCACTTGGTCAGTAGCAGCCTTATATGTTATGGCACTTCAAGTACTTATCTAAATGCTTCTTAATGTTGAGCGTTCCCACCTCTCTCACCCTTTCAGGCAGTGAGTTCCAGATTCCCACCACCCTCTGGGTGAAAATCTTTTCCCTCAAATCCCCTCTAAATTTCCTGCCCCTCACTTAAATCTATGTCCCTGGATATTGACCCAGCTACTAAAGGTCAGTGGACTGAGGGATCATATTTTTGTACATCTCAATCAGGCCCCCCCCTCAGCCTTCTCTGCTTTAGGGAGACCAATTCGAGCCTAACCAGCCTCTCTTCATGACTGACACGTTCCAGCCCAGGCAACATCCTGGTGAATCTCCTCTGCACCTTCTCCAGTGCAATCACATCCTTCCTAAAGTGTGGCGACCCGAACTGCAAACAGTACTCCAGCATTTTATACACTCAATCATAACCTGCCTGCTGAAATATTTGATGCCTTGGCTAAAAAAGACAAGTATCCCATATCCCTTCTTAACCAGTTCATCAATCTGTCCTGCTGTCTTCGGGGTCCAATGGACATGCACCCCAAGGTCCCTCTGGTCTTCTGTACTTCCTGGCGTCCTATTGTTCATTATCTGTTCCTTTTTTTTAATACTTTTCCAATTCAATCAAATCAAATCCAATTCAGAGTCCCAACAAGTTGAGACACCCCAGATCCAGGCCGACAAGACAGGGCGAGCGACCAAACCACCCTGTCCCGGGCCCGATCCACATGAGCCAAGCTGATTGGAGAAGGGGGAGGCTCCTCCTCCAAGACTTGAACCCATCTGCACCTCAGCCAAAAGGCCGAGATGACGCTTTTAAAAATTGCTTCATATGAAACACATGAAGCCCCAGCGCAACCCAATGACCCCGACCAAGTGCGGCCGACCATGGGCTGCCGACCACACTACACCCGATCTCAGCCAAAAGGCCGAGTTCCTTTGCCTTGTTAGTCCTTCCAAAATGCATCACCTCAGACATTTCAGGGTTAAATTACATTTGCCACTATTCTGCCCACCGAACCTGCTCGTCCACATCATCCTGTAATCTAAGGTTTTCCTCCTCGCTATTTACCACATCACCAATTTTTGGACCATCAGCAAACTCACTGATCGAACCCCCACATTCATGTCCACAGGAAACTCCGCGCGGCCATTGACACAGGGCCCGGACTCTGATTGGCTGGAGGACCAGCGTTCATCCGGTCCTCCAGGCGTTGCCATTGGTCAATCTGCCGCATGTGGACAATGAGGGGGCGGAACCCGAGCCCACGTGGGGGTGGGCGGGGCTCAGCCAGCACACGGGGACTCATCCAGCCCGCCCCTCCGCCATCGAGCACGTCCCCAATTCAGGTCACCCCGGCGTCCACAGCCCTCCTCTCCGCCAGCCACCTGAAGTCATACGGCTGGAGGAGCGGATTCCTGAGCAGCGGCTCTCGCACGAGAGCTGCTACTCCTGACGGGGGAGAGCTGCGTCGCGAGGCGACCTTGTTCCAGACAGTGAGGAGGTCCTGGTAAAAGACGGTGGCTGAGCCAGGATGGGGCCGTTAACCTGGGCCTGTTCCCGGGAGGGAGGGAGGGAGGGAGAAGCCCCGCAGCTGCAAACCAGGGAGCTGACAATGATTCTGAAGGGTTTGCGGATCCACAAAGTGTTTCCAAATCCTCCCAGCCACCGCCTAACGCTGACTCCGCTTCTCCGGGACAAACAAGCGCCAAGGACAGCAATGACACTGCGCATGCTCCACATCACAATGCCCCGGGGACAGATTGACGGCTGCTTCGGACCAATAGGAAGAGGGGGCGGGGCTGGAGGATCAAGCAAGAGAGGCTGGTCCTCCATCCAATCGGAGTGAATGAGGGGCGGGTCTGGAGGACCCAACAGGAGCGGCTGGTCCTCCAGCCAATCGGAGTGAATGAGGGGCGGGGCTGAGGCGTCCCCATACAACGCACGGGAAGTAGTTCGCATGCGCAGTAATGTTACAGTCTGGAGCATGCGCATTAAGCAACGGCGTTTGCAGCACGCACAGTGTGGGTGATAGCAATCGGAGCGAAGTTCCTCTGTCTCATCAGCAGCCGGTAAGGATGCGGAAACATAGAGGGAGTAATGGAACCGGCGGATGGACGTAGAGGGTTCCTAAATACCTGGTCAAGGCCTCAAATCTCGAAAATGAGCCCGTCGGTCTGTGTTTGCAGCTTCCGGTCTTTTTCCCGAGCCGAGGCTCAGGTTAACGGCCGCCATCTTGATTCAGCAGGGAGGAGAGCGCATGCGCGGTGTCTTGGTGACGCAACAGCGAGTGGGCGGGGCTTCACGTTTCTGCTTCCCCTCCAGGTCCGAGCTCCCTGTCCTATAGCACAATGAGCAACAGGTTTCTAAACAGCTTCACCCACCCTCAGGCTGCAGCTGCTGTTTGCAGCCTCGATGAGTCCATGGGCCATGTACATATTCAGTGTGAGAGGTTGCAATCCCTGTATAGTTACCTAAAGCGGTTACACAGCTTTTGGTTACACTTCAGCCCCAGGCTCCTCATGTTTACATAGAAACATGATGTGGAGATGCCGGCGTTGGACTCGGGTGAACACAGTAAGAAGTCTCACAGCACCAGGTTAAAGTCCAACAGGTTTATTTTGTATTTGCTACCAAGTAAACCTGGTGAGACTTCTTACATAGAAACATACACAGAAAATAGAAGCTGGGAGTCGGCCGTTCGGCCCTTCGAGCATGCGCCGCCATTCATTATTGTCATGGCTGATTATCAAATTCAATACCCTGATCCCTGTCGCCCCAAGAGATTTATCTAATTGAAATCAGACTCTACTTCCACTTTTGAAGAACGTGAATTCAAAGATTCATGACCCTCTGAGAGAAAAACTTCTCATCTCTGTTTTCAATGGGCAATGCTGTTTTTTAAAACAGCGACTCCCTCGATTCTCCCCTGAGAGTAAACATCCTCTCCAGATCCAAAAGAGAAAATGCTGGAAAGTCTCAGCAGGTCAGGCAGCACCTTTTCTCCCCCTTTGCTTCCCCTTTCCCCCTTTTTCTCAATTTTGCCTCCCTCCAATCCACCCCCCCCCCCCCCCCCCCATCTTCATCCATCACAACTTCTTCAGCTTCTCTGCTGTTTGGCCATTCACGCTTTCTATTCTCTCTATGGACTGCCATTAGCATCCTTTCCCCTGGTTCCTGTGGCTTGGACCCATCTTTCATTCCCTCACAGTGTAAACATCTCCCACTTTCTATGCCTTTTTTATGCTTTGACAAAAGGTCATCTGGACTCGAAGCTTCAGCTCTTTTCTCTCCCCCACAGATGCTACCAGACCTGCTGAGATTTTCCAGCATTTTCTCTTTTGGTTTCAGACTCCAGCATCCGCAGTAATTTGCTTTTACCCTTCTCTCCATATCCACCCTGTCAAGAGTTTTCAGAATCTTGAAGGTTTAAATTAAGTTGCCTCTTACTCTTTTGAAGTCGAGCAGAAGCTAAACTCGAGCAGAGACTGTCTCACTGCTCCTCATCAGACAATCCACCTATTCCAGGTGTTAGTCTACTAAACCTACTATGAACTGCTTCTCATAAAGCAGTTAAAGAATAATATGCACTCATATTTTTCCTTAAATAAGGAAACCGATAATGTACACACTGCTCCAGATATGTCTAACCAATGCCCTGTGCAACTGAAACATAACTTCACTGCTTTTACTCAATTCCCCTCATAATAAATAATAGCTTTCTGAATTACTTGTACCTGAGATAATATTGCGATTTTCTATCGTGATGGATTTTGGACACTTTTTCTTAAACAGGGGGTTAGAAAGGGAGGATTTACACACAAGCTCAAACCAAGAGTTGTCTCTTCTGATATGGGCTTTCTGAATGGGATAAGTCGGAGGATGTGAATGGAATGTTTCCACTTGTTGGTGTTTCCAATACTGGGAACCATGAACAGACAACAGAGATGAATAAATCAAACAGGAGGAGATATTTATTTCTTGTTAGAATATGGAACTCACTGCGACTGGAAGTGGTTGAGACAAATACTTTAGATGCTTTAAAAAGGAAACCAGATGAGAACATGAGAGAAAAGGGATTAAAAAGTTGAGTTGAGGTGAGCAGAATGAGAGGAGATTTGTGTGGATTAGAAATTCCAGTACAGATCAGGGCAGGGGTGGGGGGGTGAGGGGTGGCGGCGGAGGCAGTGGCACAGTGGAACTATCACTGGACTAGCAATCCAGAGACCCAGGATAATGTTCTGGGGACCTAGGTTCGAATCCCACCACAGCAGATGGTGAAATTTAAATTCAATTAAAAGTCTGATGATGACCATGAAACCATTGTTGATTGTCGTAAAAGCCCATCTGGTTCACTGATGTCCTTTAAGGATGGAAATCTGCTGGCCTTAACTGGTCTGGCCTACATGTAACCCACAGCAATGTGGTTGACTCTCAAATGCCCTGTGAAATGGAGGGCAGTTGGGGATGGGCAATAAATGCTGTCCCAGTCGGCGACGCCCACACCCCGTTAAAAATGAATTTAAAAATTAGACTGGCCTGTTTGTGTTTTGTGTATCTCATGTATTCATAGAATCTCTACAGTGCAGAAGGAGGCCTTTCAGACCATCCCACCCAGGCATATTCCGTAACCCCACATATTTACCCTGCTTATCTCCCTAACCTACACATCTTGGGACAGAAAGGGGCAACCACCTAACCCACACATCTTTGGAGAGTGGGAGGAAACTGGAGCACCCGGAGGAAACCCACACAGACACGAGGAGAATGCGCAAACTCCAGACAGACAGGTAACCAAGGCCACAATCGAACCCAGGTCCCTGGTGCTGTGAGGCAGGAGTACGAACCACTCTGCCATCCATGTAATTCTTTGTAAACTTATTTTGCAGGAAATTGAAGAGAAGGATCTGCAGTCTGGATGATCGAATCTCACGTCAGACAGAGTCAATCGGTTCATCGGGATCTGAAGATTTGTACATCTGAAGGGATTTAATTGACCATCTCAGTTGGAAACTGGTGAGAATCTGTTTCCTTGCTTCTCCTGTGGGAAGGGATTGATACAGCTGGGAAACATGCTGACACGACAGCGAGCTCGCAATAGTGAGAGTTCATTCACCTGCTCCGTGTGTGGGAAGAAATTCATGTGTTCGTCCAACCTGCTGGCTCACCAACTCGATCACATTGATGAGAAGCCTCTTCAAAGCTCTGACTCTGAGGACAGCGTTGAGACGCCTGAGGAACAGGCCCAACACCAGCTCCTTCACACTGACGAGAGACCGTTCAGCTGCTCCCACTGCGGGAAGAGGTTCAGCCAGTCCTCCCGCCTTGCAGAGCACCAGCTCCTTCACACACACGAGAGACCGTTCAGCTGCTCTCACTGTGGGGAGTCGTTCGGCGACTCAGTGCATCTCACTGAGCATCAACCAGTTCATACCAAGGACAGGCCATTCAGCTGCTCCCAGTGTGGGAAGAGATTCACTCAGTCCTCCCACTGCACCGTTCACCAACTGGTTCATTCTCAGAAGAGACATTTTAAATGTTTTAAATGTGAGAAGACCTTCAAAAGAAGGATTAGTCTGCTGAGACACCAGGACACTCACACTGGGGAGAAGCCGTACCCCTGTTCTGTTTGTGGGAAGAGATTCGCTCATTCATCTCATCTTCTGACACACAAGCGAGTTCACACTGGGGAGAGGCCTTTCCTCTGCTCCCTGCGTGGGAAGGGATTCACTCGATTTTCACACCTTTTGACACACAAGAGTATTCACACTGGAGGGAAACCATTCACCTCCTCAATGTGTAGAAAGGAAGAAGTTCAATCATCTGACCAGCTGACACACCAGCGAGTTCACACTGGGGAGAAGCTGTTCACCTGCTCGGTGTGTGGGAAGGAATTCACTCGGTCTTACTATCTTCTGAGGCACCAGCGAGTTCACACTGGGGAGAGGCCATTCCTCTGCTCCGTGTGTGGGAAGATGTTTCATTGTTCATCCCATCTTGTGATACACGAGCGTGTTCACACAGGGGAGAGGCCTTACGTTTGCCCTGTGTGCGGGAAAGCATTTGCTTCTTTACAACACCTGCTGAAACATCGGCCTGTTCACACCGGGGAGAGGGCGTTCATCTGCTCCGAGTGTGGGAAGGCTTTCACCGAGTCATCCAGCCTCCGGACACACCGCCGCACTCACACAGGGGAGAAGCCGTTCTCTTGCTCCATTTGTGGCAAGAGATTCACCCAGTCATCTGACCTGCTGAGACACCAATACATTCACACAGGGGACAGGCCGTTCACCTGCTCTGTGTGTGGGAAGGGATTCATTGGTTCATCCCGCCTGCAGACACACCAGCGAGTTCACACCGGGGAGAAGCCGTTCACCTGCTCTGTGTGTGGGAAGGGATTCACTCAGGTATCCAGCCTGCAGAGACACCAGCGAGTTCACACTGCGACAGAACCGTTCACCTGCTCTCAGTGTGGGAAGGGATTCACTGATCCATCCCACCTGCAGAGACACCAGCGAGTTCACACTGGGGAGAAGCCGTTCACCTGCTCTGTGTGTGGGAAGGGATACACTCAGGTATCCAACCTGCAGAGACACCAGCGAGTTCACACTGGAGAGAGGCCGTTCCTGTGCTCTGTGTGTGGAAAGGGATTCGCTCAGTCGTCTAGCCTGCTGAGACACCAACGCATTCACACCGGGGAGAAGCCGTTCACCTGCTCTGTGTGTGGGAAGGGATTCACTGATTCATCCTATATGCTGAAACACCAGCGAGCTCACACTGCGACAGAACCGTTCACCTGCTCCCTGTGTGGGAAGGGATTCACTGATCCATCCCGTCTGCAGAGACACCAGCGAGTTCACACTGGGGCAAAACCTTTCAACTGCTCCATGTGTGGGAAGGGATTCACTGATCCATCCCGCCTGCAGAGACACCAGCGAGTTCACACTGGGGCAAAACCGTTCAACTGCTCCATGTGTGGGAAGGGATTTACTCAGTATTACAGCCTGCTGAAACATAGACGACTTCATGTGTGACCGGCAACGTTGGATTCTGTTGTTTCTGCGCCCTGAGATAAACAATAACAATTGGATCAATAGAGGAGGCAGTGGCACAGTGGGATTATCACTGGACTCAGGGTAATGCTCTGGGGACCCAGGTTCGAATCCCACCACAGGCAATGGTGAAATTTGAATTCAATTAAAATCTCGAATTAAAAGTCTAATGACAAACCTTAACCATTGTTGATCGTTGTCAAAACCACTCTGGTTCAGTCATGTCCTTTCGGGAAGGAAACCTGCCATCCTTACTTGGTCTGGCCTACATGTGACTCCAGACCCACAGCAATGTGGTTGACTCTCAAATGCCCTCTGAAATGGAGGGCAGTTAGAGATGGGCAAGAAATGCTGGCCCAGCCAGTGACGCCTATATCCAGTAAAAATTAATTTAAAAAAGTTCCTCAGTATCTCAGTAACCTCCTCCAGCCCCACAACACTCTGTGTAAATACAAGTTGTTGCTGATTATGCCCTGAGATAGAAAATGTGAACCCGATTCCCCTCGTCCACCAACACAGCAACTTCTTCATAAAAATTGAAGCACATGGGATTGGGGCGAATGTATTGAGATTGAAAACTTGTTGGCAGACAGGAAATAGAGTAAGATTAAACAGGTCTTTTTCCAACTGGCAGGCAGTGATTATTGGGGTAATGCAGGATCAGTGCTGAGACCCCAGCTAGTCACCTGCCATGGGTCTGCTGTTTTATTCCCCCTGTTTATTATGCATCATTTCTAAATTGCTGCTTCTTAATATTCTGATTTAAAACCATGGATAAGCTCAAACCACTTTTGGATAACCTGTGACTCCCTGATCAAGAATCTTACCGACCACTGCATGCCATTCTGGTCACCGTATTATAAAAAAGATATCTCTGCACTGGAGAAGGGTACAGAGATGATTTTGAATGATGATACCAGAAATGTAGAAAGCAGCTCACCACCACCTTCTCAAGGTCAATCAGAGGTTAGCAATAAATGCTGGCCAAGCCAGCGATGTCCACATCCCATAAATGATTTTGAAACTGTGTGTTTGGTTATCCATCAGGAAAGGATTGACACGCTCACGCTTTCTTGAAAAATTAAGGCTGAGGAGTAACCTAATAGAGGGCTTCAAAATTATAAAAGGTTTTGAAATAATGTTTCTTCTTTTGGAGAAAGGCAAAACTGGAGACCATCAATACAAGACAGTCGCCAAGAAACCCAATAGGAAATCCAAGATAAATTTCTCCACCCAAAGAGTGGTGAGAATATGGAAATCATGACCACAGGGAGTGAAATGAACAGCATCGATGTCTTTCAGGGAATGCTCAACAAGTATTTGTGTGTGATTTTATAATTCATTCAGGATTTATTTCAAAAAATCTAAGAACAATAAAGTAACAGGAGATATTTTGAGGCATCTGAGAGTCTGTGTGTGTGAGGGTGTCTGTGAGTGTCTGTGTTACTTCTCATTGGTTTCACACCAACCTTCCTCTTTCTGAGCAGACATTCTGGCCCCTGATAAACCCATTGAGTGATTTGAATGGTACAATTCAGAGATTCTTCGTCCAGGGTGAAACCACAGGCTGACTGTGTGCTGTGTAAAACCAGACATCTACACAACCTAATCCCACTTCTCCTGGAACAACGTGAAGTGACTACAATTTTCCAGATTGATTTTTTTGCTCTCAATATTCTTTCAGATAATTCATAAATTCCATGAGTACGTTATCCTTTAACACACCTGTGGTGTCCAGTTTAAATACTTCCCTCAGTCTGACCAACACATAGCAATGGGATTGCCACTATTACAGGAATCCATTCTGTAAATCTGATTCCAAGGTTCTCTGGAGTAATGCAGTGATCCAGACTTTCCCACTTAACACCAATCCATATCCCTATCTGAGTTCCAGATTTTAACATGATTTTTCAAAACACAGGCAGCAGGGTGGCACAGTGATCAGCAACGCCAGGGACCTGAGTTCAATTCTGGGCTCAGGTATTACAAGTAAGCTTACATTAACACTGCAATGAAGTTACTATGAAAATCCCCTAGTCGCCACACTCGGCGCCTGTTTGGGTACACTGAAGGAGAATTTAGCACAGCCAATGCACCTAACCAGCATGTCTTTCAGACTGTGGGAGGAAACCTGAGCACCCGGAGGAAACCCATGCAGATACGGAGAGAACATGCGAACTTCACACAGACAGTCACCCAAGACCGGAATTGAACCGGATCCCTGGCACTCTGAGGTAGCAGTGCTAACCACTGTGCCACAGCTCTCTGTGTGGAGTTTGCACGTTCTCTCTGTGTCTGCATAGGTTTGCTCAGAGTGCTCCAGTTTCCTCCCACACTCCCAAGATGTGCAGGTTAGGTGGATTGGCCATGGCAAATTGCCTCTTAGTGTATGGGTTAGGGGTAAGCCGAGGAAGAGTCGGTGAGACTCGATGGGCTGACTGGCCTCTTTCTCCACTGTAGTGATTCAAGAAGAAACATTGTTTAAGATCTTTGAACCTGATTCAGCATACCTCTCCCTCACAGCACATGAATTTTTCTCTCAGATCAGTTGTTCCTTTATAGTCTGTGTTGTTCTGAATGATGACAGTATTAACCTTATCCAAACCTGCCCTAACCCTCTTGTCGGTTCATTTACTGAAACAAGGGTCTGTTGTTTTAATGGTGACAATCCCTGTCTGCTCAGTTATTCCTTTAACTCAGCCCTACAATTGTTGTGAATTGCTCTCTCATGCTCCCACATTTCAGTGACAAATGTTGATCTGTTTGCTCCGAACCCACTGGGCTCCATCTGTTTAAAGCCACAAACAGAAAGGTCCAGTTTTCTCCTGGAGTTTGACACAGAGCAACTTTTAAAATGAAGGCAGCACTGCTGCCTCACAGCGCCAAAGACCCGGGTTCGATTCCCGGCTTGGGTCACTGTCTGTGTGGAGTTTGCACATTCTCCCTGTGTCTGCGTGAGTTTCCTCCGGTTTCCTCCCACAGTCTGAAAGACGTGTTGGTTAGGTGCATTGACCCGAATAGGTGCCGGAGTGTGGCGACTAGGGAAATTTTACAGTAACTTCATTGCGGTGTTAATGTAAGCCTACTTGTGACTGATAAATAAACTTTACTTTGATGCAGAGTTTCAGCCAATGAGGGAGCTCCAGGCTCTCCCCGCCCCCCGCCATTCACTCCCATTGGTTGGAGGAACAGCCACTCCCGCTCGGTCCTCCAGCCCCGCCCCTCATTCACTCCGATTGGTTGGAGGACCAGCCGCTCCCGCTCGGTCCTCCAGCCCCGCCCCATCTTCCTATTGGTCCGGAGCTGCCGTCAATCAATCCCCGGGCATTGTGAACGGGAGCATGCGCAGTGCCGATACTGGAGCGATGTTGTTGGAGGGAAATTGACAGCGATTCAGATTCAGAAACTGGAGGTGAGCGGGAGGAATGGGGCCGGTATTTGGGTTTGAGAGGGTAAATAAACACCCTGTGGAGGCTGGGAATCCAGAACTGGCAGCTACAGACCCCCTGTTCGCATTGTTCAACCCCAGTTGCATTTCTACAGCAACTTTCAGGACCACAGGATCTCCGAAAGCATTTTGCAGCCAATGAAGTAGATTTGAAGTGTAATCTAACAGATCATTATATTGTAATGGTTGGATCAGATAACATCTTACATTTACAGACTTGCATTTACATAGCATCTTACACATCCACAGTAAGTCCCAGAACATTTTACAGCCATTCTGAAGTGTAGTCACTGTTGTAATTTAGGAAATGTGGCAGCCAATTTACACACAGCAAGAGCCCACAAACAATGTCTGTTGATGTGTTTTTAGTGATGTTGATTGATAGATATTGGCCTGGACTCGGGATAATTCCCCTGCTCTTCCTCAAAATAGTGGGCATGGGATACTCAGTAATTTGATAAAGTGGATTCAACATTGGCTCAGTTGTAGAAGACAGAGGGTGATGACAGAAGGCTGCTTTAGTAACTGGAGGCCAGGGTCCAGTGGCGAGCCCCTATTATCATTTATATAAATGACATAGATGACTATGTGGGGGATAGGATTGGTAGGTTTGAGGATGATACAAAGATTGGCCAGGTGATCTGCCCAAGACCGCAAGGAACTACAAAAGGTCGTGAATGGAGCCCAATACATCACGCAAACCAGCCTCCCATCCATTGACGCAGCTACACTTTCCGCTGCCTCGGCAAAGCAGCCAGCATAATTAAGGACCCCACGCACCCTGGACATTCTCTCTTCCACCTTCTTCATTCGGGAAAAAGATACAAAAGTCTAAGGTCACGTACCAACTGACTCAAGAACAGCTTCTTCCCTGCTACTGTCTGACTTTTGAATGGACTTACCTTGCATTAAGTTGATCTTTCTCTACGCCCCAGCTATGACTGTAACACTATATTCTGCACTCTCTCGTTTCCTTCTCTATGAATGGTATGTTTTGTCTTATAGCGTGCAAGAAACATGTGACAATAACAAATCAAATCAAATCAAAATCAGTGAGGGTGAGTGTCTTGGGCTACAGGAAGATATGGACAGAATGGTCAAATGGGCAGATAAGTGGTAGGCTGAGTGTGAGGCGATACACTTTTTGGAAGGAGTAATTTGACAAGGAAAAATTCAGTGAACAGCATGACACTAGTAAGCTCTGTGGAACAAAGGGACCTGGGTGTGATTGTCCATAGATCTCTGAGGAGAGAAGTGTATGTTAGTAGGCTGGTGAAAAAGGCATGTAGGACACTTGCCTTTATCAATTGAGGTATAGATTACAAAAGCAAGGAAGTCATGTTGGAGTTGCATAGAACTGTGGTGAGGTCACTGCTAGAATACTGTGTGCAGTTCTGGTCGCCACATTATAAGAAGGATGTGATTGCATTGGAGGGGGTGCAGAGGAGATTTACCAGTGAAGGTGAGTTACAGATGAGAGGGACAGTATCAAAAGAGAGAACCATTGACAATATTAGATAATGTGGGGAAGTTGGGTTATCAGTGGTTTAGAGGGTAAAGGGAGAAGAAGGGAGGTCTCATGGACAAGATGAGCAGTGAGAGGGTTTGATGGGAGATAGCAGAGGAATTGGAGAAAGATGTGAGTTCAGTACTTGGAGAAAGGGAAATTTCAGAGAGAGTTTTGTCTGGTGGTCCAGTGGAAGGGAGGGAAGCAGCAGAGGCAGCTGATCAGATTGTCTCAATCTTAGAGACAAAGAAGCTCCACGAGCTCCTCACACTTGTTGTTGAAGATGAGGATGGAGGAGACGGGAGAGAGGCCCTTCAAAAGGAGAACCATTCACACATTTTTAAAAAAGACAACAGACAATACATTAACACAAAGACGGTGTATTTGAATTTTGTGCAGAATATTCGCCTCTATAACTGGCCTGAAGTTTATTAACATCAGCAGGTGCAGACCATAATGTGACTGACAACAACATCCAATCTCCAGTTATTTATGAACTTGCTGGTGTCTCAGCAATGCGGATGACTGAGTGAATCTCTTCCCACACTTGGAGCAGGTGAATGGTCTCTCCCCGGTGTGAACCCGCTGATGGACAGTGAGATGAGATGATCGCCTGAACCCAGTCCCACAGTGAGAGCATCTGAATGGTTTCTCGTCAGTGTGAACTTGTTGATGGGACACCAGTTCCTGAGAGGTTTTAAAACATTTCCCACACTTCAGACACTTAAACGGTCTCTCATCAGTGTGGCCTCTTTGGTGTGTAATTAGGATGGATGAATTAACAAATCCCTTCCCACACTGGGAGCAGGTGAATGGTCTCTGCCTCGTGTGAACTTGCTGGTGTGTCAGCAGGGTGGATTTGTGAGTGAATCCCTTTCCACACTCAGAGCAGGTGAATCGTTTCTCCCCGGTGTGAACTCGCTGGTGTGTCAGCAGCGTGGATGACTGAGTGAATCCCATCCCACACACAGAGCAGGTGAATGGTCTCTCCCCAGTGTGAATTAGTTTGTGTTTAATCAGGGTGGATGACTGAGTGAATCCCTTCCCACACAAAGAGCAGGTGAATGGCCTCTGCCCAGTGTGTGTGCGCTGGTGATTTTGCAGGGTGGATAACTTAGTGAATCCCTTCCCGCAGTCCGAGCAGGTGAACGGCCTCTCCCCGGTGTGACCACGCCGATGGGTTTCCAGCTGGGATGGGTAATTGAATCCCTTCCCACAGACCCCACATTTCCACGGCTTCTCCCCATCATGACTGCATTTATGTTTTAACAGGCCAGATGATTGGTTGAAGTCTTGTCCACAAACGGAACACGAGTAAGGTTTCTCCCCACTGTGAACGGTGCTTTTTCCTTCCATGTTCAAAATCCGATGATATTCCGGTCACAAAGAATGAGGCGACTCTGTGAGATCCTGATGTGGAATTTGGTTTCAGTTTCCCAACTGCAAATCCTAATCTTCTAAGACACGATGAAATTGATTTAAAACAGAAAAAAAGGGAGTGAGAGAGAACACACAAAAACAGGTTGTGAAATTGAGCTGAATGAATGGGGTCATTTGTGGGGCCGGCATTAAGAAAAAGTGGCCATGAAAGCTGCTGGATCGTCATAAAAACCCAACTGATTCACTCATGCTTCAGGGAAGGAAACCTGCCACCTGGTCTGGACTGACACATGAACCAATATCTATCGAAGGGGTGAGAGAGGTGGAAGAAGCAGAGGGTGAAGGAGAGGGTTTCTCTACATCTACATCCTGACCAGAACTCTGACAGAATCTCCTAATATCTCAACCTCCACCATTTAGCTGGACCAGGGTAGTAGGTGCATGTGAAGATCATCACCTCCTAGTTCCCCTCCAACTCATACAACATCTTGACTTGTCTGACATCAATTACTGCATGAGCAGAATTTTCCAGCATTTGAATATCGGGAAGACTGGAGTCACTGTCTTCAGTCCCCACTACAAACTTCACCACCCTCACAACTGACTCCGCCCTCTCCATGTTAAATATCTGAATAAGTTGTTCACAACCATGGTGTCTTACTTGAGAAGAGTTTTAGACCACATATCCACATCATCACCAAAATCATCTATTTTCATAGAAATCATAGAAACCCTACAGTGTAGAAACAGGCCATTCGGCCCATCGAGTCTGCACCGACCACAATCCCACCCAGGCCCCACCCCCATATTCCTACACATTTTACCCACTAATCCCTCTAACCTACACATCTCAGGACGCTAAGGGACAATTTTAACATGGCCAATCAACCTAACCCGCACATCTTTGGTTCCCCCCACCTCAGTAACATCCCCCAACTCTGCCTTAGCCTCAGTTAATCATAGAATCTCTACAGTTCAGAAGGAGGCCATTTGGCCCATAAAGCCCACACCGCCAACAATCCCACCTTGGCCCTATCCCCATCGCCCCATGTATTTACCCTGCTAAACCCTGACACTATGGGGCAATTTAGCATAGCCAATCAACCTAATCCACACATCTTTGGAGTATGGAAGGAAACCGGAGCACCTGGAGGAAACCCACGCAGACACGGGGAGAATGTGAAGACTCCACACAGACAGTGACCCAAGCTGGGAATCGAACCCGGGTCCCTGGCACTGTGAGGCAGCAGTGCTAACCACTGTGCCACCATGTCGCTGCAGAAACCATCATCCATTCCTGTCTTACCTCTAGACTAAACAATTCCAATACAGTTCCAACCGGCCTCCAACATTAAGCAACCCCCTCCAAACCATCCTAAACTGTCCATATGCTTTCTCACACCAAATCATGTTCACCCATCGCCCCTATGCTTGCTGATCTACAAATGCTTCCTTTTAAGAAGCATCAGAATTTTAAAATTCTCATCTTTGTTTTCCTCCATGGTTACAATCATTCCTGTGTCTGTAATCTTCTCCAGCCACACACTCCTCTGAGATCTCAACGATAATCTAATTCCTCTTGAGCATTCTCAGTTTTAATCATTATACCATTACAAATCATCCTTTCGGTTGCACAGGCCACAAGCTCTGCAATCTCTTCTTTAAATCTCTCTGCCTGTCCATCACCTGTGCTTTCTTTAAAACCCACCTCTTTGACCAAACCTTTGGTCACCTGTCCTAATATGGCTCAGTATCAAATATCACAGTATAATATTTGTGAGAAAATGTCTGAGGCTGTTTTATTATGTTAAAGACACAATATGAATATAAATGATTGCAACTGCCCTGATATCGTTGTTCTCATCAGTAAGAAATTGGAAGTGAAAGGGTAAAGCAGTTTGATGGTCAAATTATTCACATTCTGTCAGTGGTAATTTTGGGGCGGCACGGTAGCACAGTGGTTAGCACTGCTGCTTCACAGCTCCAGGGACCTGGGTTCGATTCCCGGCTTGGGTCACTGTCTGTGTGGAGTTTGCACATTCTCCTCGTGTTTGCGTGGGTTTCCTCCGGGTGCTCCGGTTTCCTCCCACAGTCCAAAGATGTGTGGGTTAGGTTGATTGGCCATTCTAAATTGCCCCTTAGAGTCCTGGGATGCATAGATTAGAGGGATTAGTGGGTAAAATATGTAGGGATATGGGGGTAGAGCCTGGGTGGGATTGTGGTCGGTGCAGACTCGATGGGCCGAATGGCCTCTTTCTGTACTGTAGGGTTTCTATGATAATTCCAAAACATTGCCCCAAACAAAGATGGCGACTGCGCATGCGCCGTGTTGCTCGTGCGCCGACTGAAGACGGCGACTGCGCACGCGCCGTGTTGCTGGTGCGCCGACTGAAGACGGCGACTGCGCATGCGCCGTGTTGCTCGTGCCCTGATGACGATGGCCCTGATGGGTCTGGAACTGGGAGAATGCTGAGGCCCTGCTCTGCGCTGAGGGCCGGGACCATCCTCTGATATCGCTCAGTTCTTTTTAAGAGTTCGCAGTTTACGTAACATGTTTACGACGCCTCTCCAAACCCCCGCCTGGTCTATCGCGTCCTCCGCCCCGCCATTCCCACCTTTACTGATTGTGGATCCGAGAAAGAATGTCTTCGCCGCCATTAATCACACTGCGCATGCTTCACTCAGCCCCGCCCCTCATTCACTCCGATTGGTCGGAGGACCAGCAGCTCCCTCGCGACCGTCCAGCTTCCTCTCCTTCTATTGGCCAGGACCTGCCGTCAATCAGTCCCCGGGCATTGTGAGGTGTCGGGTGAGAGGTCAGTGCCGAGGGGCGGGGTTTACAATGAACATTCTCCACTCTCCCTGTCCACCGCTTCCGGCTTCTCCCCACAAACCATCTCCAACAAAGAGAGAAGGGGACACACTGACCGAGTGACAATGTCACTGCATTAGTAATCCAGAGAGACAGCACAATGTTCTGGGGACAGGGCTTCAAATCCATTCAATTAATACAATTTACAATTTAAAGTTCGTCTCAGTGATGGTGACTGAGGCTTCTCTGAGAAAATCTCCACACATTCCATTCTGGGCACAAGATTCAGATTCCTGTTTTGTCACAAGATATGAATGAAGTTATGTTCAGTTTGTTATTTTTGTTAAAATTGGGTTTTTTTGTTAAATTTGTCAAAAATTTGACAAATGGTACAGTGGTTAGCACTGCTGCTTTTCAGCGCCAGGGACCCGGGTTCAATTCCCAGATTGGGTCTGTGTGGAGTTTGCATGTCCTCCCTGTGTCTGCGTGGGTTTCCTCCGGGTGCTCCGGTTTCCTTCCACAATCTGAAAAATGTGCTGGTTAGGTGCATTGGCCATGCTAAATTCTCTCTCAGTGTACCCGAACAGGCGCTGGAGTGTGGCGACTAGGGGATTTTCATGGTAACTTCATTGCGGTGTTAATGTAAGCCTACTTGTGACTAATAAATGGACTTTACTTTAAAAGGATCTGGAAAAAATTATCTAAAACTTAATTTGGATATCCAGAGAGTGTGTGGGATGGGAATTTACAGATTTGGGGGAACAAGAGAGGATAAAATGTTCCAGAGAAACTAGAATTGTTTGTTCAGAGTTTCTGTCTTGGACTGACATTTGGTTACATTTGTAAACCCCATTTACAGCATATTAGAAGCTGAGGATTTGTGGAGAAAATATTCAAGTAAGGATCAATTCAGAGTCAAAGTCATTTGGGGAATGAAAGTGAAAAATATTCCACCAAATGAGAACTGTCTGTTCTGAATTTCTATCTTGTACTGACAGTGCTGACCTTTTAAACTCCTTTATCAGGTTATTAGAAGCAGAGGATTTGGAGATAGGAAATGCAAACCAAACGTCACATCAACATCTGATACTCAATGAATCAGAGTGTGAGTATCATTGGCCTTTGAATGTGGTGGGAAGATTGTTTTAACAAGTTGCATAGCCTTTAAAATATTTCAACATTTGAAGCAGATAGAATCCACGTGTACTGTGTACGAGGCTTGAACTTATCAACCAGCCTGGAGAGAAACAAGGATACCAGCACCACAGAGAAACCGGGTAAATGTGGGGATTGTGGAAAGGGATTCAAGTATCCATCCCTGCTGGAAATTCATCGACGCAGTCACACTGGAGAGAAACCATTCACCTGCTCTGTATGTGGGAAGGGATTCACTCAGTCAACCACTCTGCTGAGACACCAGCGATTTCACACAGGGGGAGAGACCGTTCCCCTGTTGTGTGTGTGGGAAGGGATTCACTCAGTCATCTGAGCTTCTGATACACTGGAGAGTTCATACTGGAGAGAAGCCATTCACCTGCTCTGTTTGTGGGAGGGGATTCACTCAGTTGTCCCAGCTGCTGACACACCAGCGAGTTCACACTAGGGAGAGGCCATTCACCTGCTCTGTGTGTGAGAAGAGATTCACTAATTCATCAAACCGGCTTACACATCAGTGAGTTCACACTGGCAAGAGACCATTCGTTTGTTCCATGTGTGAGAAAGGATTCACAACTTCATCCAACATTTTGACACACCAGCGAATTCACACCCGGGAGAAACCATTCACCTGTTCAGTGTGTGCAAGGGGATTCAGTCAGCTAGCCCACCTGCTGACACACCAGCAAGTTCACAAGTGACTGAAGGGTTTGGATTCCACTGATGTTGCTGGCGTTCACTGTACCCAGGACTGAACCATGTTCATTCTGACAATTCAGGTTTGTCTCTCTGATGTGACCAACCATAGTTCTGGCTGGAGTTTAAGATTCTAGTTAGTTAGCTGATTGTGTTCTTGGGCCTGCAGCCTCCCTTTAAGAATATGTGTCTGTGATCATTCAGAGAAATCCACCAGCAATCAGTTTGCCACAAATATTGAACTTTTACTTCAATCCTAAATTGATCTTTGGTTCAAACTCAACAATTCAGTGTCTGAGAGGTTCTACTGATGAACATCTCCAATTAGAAAGTGCTGATTAATCCTTGCTGACAATTCTTACTGACCTGCGCATTACACACAGTGAGAGCTCCGTTATCCCCCAGAAAGAAGGGGAATGGGAATTGGTGGAGAATCAAGCGTTCCCAAATGTTACCCCTCCCGTCTGGTACAGAAATCCCCTCGGCTCGGAAATGAAGACAGGTCTAATTGAAATAACAAACTTGTGTATATCTTTTATGAAAAAGGGGCTACAAAATCATCAGATAGGAGAGATTGGTGTCAATCTTATTGAGTAAACAAGTAAACTAAATCAAATTAACTGAGGGGAGGGGATTGGTGTCAGTGACTGTGGGGTTTATATCAGACAGGAGGAGATTGGTGTCAGTCACTGTGGAGGTTTATATCATGATGTGGAGATGCCGGCGTTGGACTGGGGTGAACACAGTAAGAGTTTTAACAACACCAGGTTAAAGTCCAACAGGTTTATTTGGTAGCAAACACCATAAGCTTTCGGAGCGCTGCTCCTTCATCAGATGGAGTGGATATCTGCTCTCAAACAGGGCACAGAGACACAGAATCAAGTTACAGAATAGTGATTAGAATGCGAATCCCTACAGCCAACCAGATCTTAAAGATACAGACAATGTGGGTGGAGGGAGCATTAAGCACAGGTTAAAGAGATGTGTATTGTCTCCAGACAGGACAGCCTGCAAGTCCAGGAGGCAAGCTGTGGGGGTTACTGATAATGTGACATAAATCCAACATCCCGGTTTAGGCCGTCCTCATGTGTGCGGAACTTGGCTATCAGCTTCTGCTCAGCGACTCGGAGAGTTCACCAGCTGCATGAGGAAAGGGATTAACTGGCTCGTCCCATTCAGTGACACAGTCGGACAGTCACACTGAGAAAGGGTTCAGACACTTCCTGACTCTGAAGGGATTTATTCAGCTTTCCCGCCTGTTAACATCCCAGTTTAAAAACCAAATGATTTCTTGCACAATCAGTTGTGGGATGGAGGAGAGTCAGTGTGTGGACGAGGAAGATTCACAAACACTCCCCTCAGGCTGCAAATCCCAAATCCACATTTTCCCCATTTGCGTTGGCAGCTCTGGGCATTGCCCAGGTGATGGCCCCAGGTTAACAGCTGCCATCCTCATAGGGGGCCATGAGCAGCTGGTCACATGTGCACATATTAATCTGACTTTTCACTGCACCTTCGCTCTGACTGAAACACTATAATCTGCACCCTTTCCTTCTCCCTTATGTACTCTATGAATGGTATGTTTTGTCTGCACAGCACGCAAGAAACAATACTTTTCACATGTGACAAAAAATCAAATCAATGTGTCATCATCCTGGGCTAGGAACCGGGAGAAGGGAACATAGAACAGTACAGCACAGAACAGGCCCTTCGGCCCACGATGTTGTGCCGAGCTTAATCTGAAACCAAGAATGTTGTGAATTTCCCAGAATTGTTACAACACAGAAAGAGGCCATTTGGCCCATGTGTCTGTGCTGACTCTTGGAATGAGCAATTCATGGAGAGCTATTCCCCTGTCTCCTCCCTGCAACTCAGTTCATTTGTCCCCTTCAGATAACCAAATTCAGAGTTTGTATCCTGGACTGACAGTGATGGATTTTGGAAACTCCTTTTACAGGGGGCGAGAAGGGGAGGATTTACATATAGCAAACGCAAAGCAAGAGAAATATTTGTTCGGAATGTTCTCCTGTCCTTACATTGACAGCTTTTTTACACACCTTTTTCGACAGGAAGTTGCAGTCGGAAAACACGTCAATATCTGACAAATTCACTCGATTTATCAGGATCTGAATATCTTTGACCTTTGAATGTGGAAGGAGAAACGTTTGTTCTGTCTGTGGGAAAAGATTCCAAACATCAGTGTGACTGGAAAAATACACACACCCGAGTGAGAGTGTTCCAGTGAACTGACTGTGGAAAGACTTTTAACCAGTTACACAGCCTGAAAAACCATCACACCATTCACAGTGGGGAGAGATTGTACATGTGTTCTGTAGGTAAACAAGAATCAAAGTAATCATCCATCTTGAAGAGACACAAAGACATCTTAACCATGGATAAACCGTGGGAATGTAGGGACTGTGGGGAGGGATTCTGTTACCCATCCACACTGCAAATTCATCAACGCAGTCACACTGGGGAGAGACCATTCACTTGCTCTCAGTGTGGGAAGGGATTCACAAATTCATCTGACTTTCTGGCACACCAGCGAATTCACACAGGGGAGAGACCATTTATCTGCTCTGAGTGCGGAAAGGGATACACTCGGTCATCCCACCTGCTGATACACAAGCGAGTTCACACAGGGGAGAAGCCATTCACCTGCTCTGTTTGTGGGAAATGTTTTACAAATTCATCTGATCTTCTGACACACCAGCAAGCTCACACTGGGGCGAGACCATTCACCTGCTCCATCTGTCATAAGAGATTCACTCGGTCAACACTCCTCACTGCACACCAACTTGTTCACACTAACAATAGACCTTTTAAATGTTCTGACTGTGAGAAGAGCTTTAAAAGCAGGCGTGAAGTGCTGTCACACCAACGGACACACACTGGGGAGAGGCCATTCACCTGCTCCGAATGTGGGAAGAGATTCACCAATTCATCCAACTTTCTGAGACACCAGCGAGTTCACACTGGGGAGAGGGTGTTTACCTGCTGTGTCTGTGGGAAGGGATTTGCTCAGTCAAACAACCTGGTTCGACACCAGCGTGTTCACAAGTGACTGTAGGAGTTGGATTCTGTCGTTATTGCTGATGTTAATCACATTCGGGACTAAACCATGTCCATTCTGACTGTTATGTTTTTTCTGCTGATAATTGAACTGAAGTTTAATATTCTGGATATATCTCACATTAATTAACTTTGGTTTAAACACATTGTTGTAGATTTTGTTTTTCCCACCTAAGTGTTTAACATCACCTGTCTGGACCTCAAGGACAATCCAGGGGAAGATCATACAGCAGGAACAGAACTTCAGCCTGGACACAGTCCAGGAGTACAATGACCATCAACATCTTGTACCTGTTGAATAAAATCAAACATAGCGTTTATCTTCCTTCGAGTTATCTGACTTTTTCATTTTGTACATTTCACACTGATCCCCGTGGTAACATAGATATTATGTTCCTTCTTCATTTCAACCCAGAACATCATATGGACCTTTACAATTAACTTCTCAGTCCCACTTCTTTCATCAATGCTTTCAACTTTAAATGTTCAATAGGTGATGCAGTAATGTAATGTTCTTGGTGGTTCAGGGGCAGTACCGATCTTCTCTACTGCCTGTAGCAGGGAGGGTGCTATGGTTTGTTGGGGTTTTTGTAGAAACTGGTCATGAGTCTATTGTGTAGCAATGGGGAGTGGGACCCTGGTGGAAAGCATAATCTGGATTGGCCGACCAATCATGAACTGAAATGGGCTGTGAACAGGGTTTTGAAAGGAGGGATATGAATGGTCATTTCGACACCAGGCGAGGCAGTGATCCAGTCATTGACCCTGAACAGATCATCAGCTCCCTTCTTGACAGCTTTTTTCAGTGTTGTTTCTCCAGAGTCATCTAGGATGTGCAGAATTATTGCATTAAGCACTAAATGATACTCTGTGTGCTTAAGTAACCAAATGAACCCTTAATGTCTGGACAATTGATTTTGATTTGATTTGATTTATTATTGTCACATATCAACATACAGTGAAAAGTATTGTTTCTTGCGCACTGTACAGACAAACCATACCGTTCATAGAGAAGGAAATGAGAGAGTGCAAAATGTAGTGTTACAGTCATAGCTAGGGTGTAGAGAAAGATCAACTTATGCAAGTAAGTCCATTCAAAAGTCAGACAGCAGCAGGGAAGAAGCTATTCTTGAGTCGGTCGGTACGTGACCTCAGACTTTTGTATCTTTTTCCTGATGGAAGAAGGTGGAAGAGAGAATGTCCAGGGTGCTTGGGGTCCTTAATTATGCTGGCTGCTTTGCTGAGGCAGCGGGAAGTGTATAGATGGAGTCAATGGATGGGAAGCTGGTTTGCGTGATGTATTGGGCTACAGTCACAACCTTTTGTTGTTCCGTGCGGTCTTGGGCAGAGCAGGAGCCATACCAAGCTGTGATACAACCAGAAAGAATGCTTTCTATGGTGCATCTGTAAAAGTTGGTAAGAGTCATAGCTGAGATGCCAAATTTCCTTAGTTTTCTGAGAAAGTAGAGGCGTTGATGGGCTTTCTTAACTATAGGAGCAAGTGTGTTTCAGAACTATCAACTGGAAAACTCATGTACTCTGGCACGAGAAAGAAACTGTTGATTCTGGAATCGAAGCCAGTCAGGGTATGGTCAGGGGCGGAGTGGTGAGTGGAGGGATGTTAATGTGCAGTTGGAAAAGTTTAGAAACCTCTGCTTAGTTGCAGAGGAGAGTAGGGGTTTAAATCACTTTGAGAAATGAAACATAGAGCATCTATTCAAAAGAATTAATGGGGGGCAAAATTATTTCATGTTCCCTGTTTCACTGGGCAATGGCGCTGTAGGTACCCAGCATTCGCTGCGGGTGTGAAAGTGCCCAATTCAGGCCACAGGAGGCCAGTGCGCAGTCGCGGTGCTGTATCTGGAGCATGCGCACTGTCACTTTGCTCGGAGCCCTGAGTGCGGGAGACGCTTCTTCCAGCGGGTGAGAATCAGTGGGGCGGAGGGGGGGAATGGAGCCGGGAGTCGGGGTGGGGCGGAGGGAGGAATGGAGCCGGGAGTCGGGGTGGGGAGGGAGGAATGGAGCTGGGAGTCGGGGTGGGGAGGAATGGAGCCGGGAGTCGCGGTGGGGAGGGAGGAATGGAGCCGGGAGTCGGGGTGGGGAGGGAGGGAGGAATGGAGTCGGGAGTCGGGGTGGGGAGGGAGGAATGGAGCCGGGAGTCGGGGTGGGGAGGGAGGAATGGAGTCGGGGTGGGGGGGGGGGGGGATGGAGCCGGGAGTCGGGGTGGGGAAGGGGGAATGGAGCCGGGAGTCGGGGTGGGGGGGGAGGAATGGAGCCGGGAGTCGGGGTGGGGGGGGGGGGGGATGGAGCCGGGAGTCGGGGTGGGGAAGGGGGAATGGAGCCGGGAGTCGGGGTGGGGAAGGGGGAATGGAGCCGGGAGTCGGGGTGGGGAGGGAGGGAGGAATGGAGCCTGGAGCCGGGAGTCGGGGTGGGGAGGGAGGAATGGAGCCGGGAGTCGGGGTGGGGGGGGGGGGATGGAGCCGGGAGTCGGGGGGGGGGGGGGGGGGATGGAGCCGGGAGTCGGGGTGGGGAAGGGGGAATGGAGCCGGGAGTCGGGGTGGGGAGGGAGGAATGGAGCCGGGAGTCATAAGAACATAAGAAATAGGAGCAGGAGTAGGCCATCTAGTCCCTCAAGCCTGCTCCGCCATTCAATAAGATCATGGCTGATCTGAAGTGGATCAGTTCCACTTACCCGCCTGCTCCCCATAACCCTGAATTCCCTTACCGATCAGGAATCCATCTTTCCGTGACTTAAACATGTTCAACGTGGTAGCCTCCACCACTTCAGTGGGCAGAGAATTCCAGAGATTCACCACCCTCTGAGAGAAGTTCCTCCTCAACTCTATCCTCAACTGACCCCCCTTTATTTTGAGGCTGTGCCCTCTAGTTCTGGTTTCCTTTCTAAGTGGAAAGAATCTCTCCACCTCTACCCCCTTCATTATCTTATATGCCTCTATAAGATCACCCCTCGGCCTTCTAAACTCCGAGTACAAACCTAATTTGCTCAATCTCTCCTCATAATCTACACCCCTCATCTCCGGTATCAACCTGGTGAACCTTCTCTGCACTCCCTCCAAGGCCAATATATCCTTTCACAAGTAAGGGGACCAAAACTGCACACAGTATTCCAGCTGCGGCCTCACCAATGCCTTGTACAGATGCAGCAAGACTTCTCTGCTTTTATATTCTATCCCCTTCGTGATAAATGCCAACATCCCATTTGCCTTCTTGATCACCTGTTGTACTTGCAGACTGAGTTTTTGCGACTCATGCACAAGGACCCCCAGGTCCCTTTGCACAGTAGCATGTTGTAATTTTTTTCCATTTAAATAATCATCCAATTTGCTATTATTTCTTCCAAAGTGAATAACCTCACATTTGCCAACGTTAGACTCCATCTGCCAGATCCTCGCCCACTCACTCAGCCTATTCAAATCTCTCTGCAGACTTTCCGCTTCCTCCACGCAATTCACTTTCCCACTTATCTTCGTGTCGTCAGCAAACTTTGTTACTCTACACTCAGTCCCCTCCTCCAGATCATCTATGTAAATAGTAAACAGTTGAGGCCCCAGTACTGATCCCTGCGGCACGCCACTAGTCACCATCCGCCAACCAGAAAAGCACCCATTTATTCCAACTCTCTGCTTCCTGTTGGATAGCCAATCCCCAATCCACACTAACACCCTACCCCAACTCCGTGTGCCCCAATCTTCTGCAGCAACCTTTTGTGAGGCACCTTATCGAATGCCTTTTGGAAATCCAAAAACACCACATCTACCGGTTCCCCTCCGTCAACCGCACTAGTCACATCTTCATAAAAATCCAGTAAATTTGTCAAACACGACTTTCCTCTCATGAACCCATGGTGCGTCTGCTTGATTCTTATCCAGATGGCCTGCTATTTCTTCTTTAATGATGGATTCCAGCATTTTCCCAACTACAGACGTTAAGCTAACCGGCCTGTAGTTACCTGCCTTTTGTCTACTTCCTTTTTTAAACAGCGGCGTAACAGTAGCCGTTTTCCCATCAGCTGGCACTACCCCAGAGTCCAGTGACTTTTGAAAAATAACCACTAACGCATCCGCTATTACCTCCGACATTTCTTTCAGTACCCTGGGATGCATTGCATCCAACCTAGAGAGACACAAGGATACCAACATCATGGAGAAACCGTGGAAATGTGGGGTCTGTGGGAAAGGATTCAGTTCTCCATCCCATCTGGAGGCTCATCGACGCAGTCACACCGGGGAACGGCCATTCACCTGCTCTGCGTGTGGGAAAGGATTTACTCGGTTATCCTGTCTTCAGACACACCACCTTGTTCATTCTGATAACAAACTTTTCACTTGCCCTGACTGTGAGAAGAGTTTTAAAAGGAAACCAGATTTGCTGACTCACCAACGTATTCACACTGGGCAGAGACCTTCTCTGTGTGTGGGAAGGGATTTACTCAATCATCCAACCTGCAGACACACCAGCAAGTTCACACTGGGGAGAGGCCATTCACCTGCTCCGAGTGTGAGAAGGGATTCATTCAGTCATCCCGCCTCCTGAGATACAAAGAAGTTTACACAGGGGAGAGGCCATTCACCTGTTCCCTGTGTGCGAAGAGATTCACTAATTCATCCCACCTACTGAGACACCAGCGGGTGCATAAGTGACAGCAGGGATTGGTTCTGCTGTGATTGCTGCTGTTAATCACATCCTGGACTGAACCATGTTCATTCTAACTTTTTCAGTTTGTTTCTGTTGATGTTGTACAAGACATTGGTAAGGCCACAATTGGAATACTGTGTGCAGTTCTGGTCACCCTATTATAGAAAGGATATTATTAAACTAGAAAGAGTGCAGTAAAGATTTACTAGGATGCTACCGGGACTTGATGGTTTGAGTTATATGGAGAGGCTGGATAGACTGGGACTTTTTTCTCTGGAGCGTAGGAGGCTGAGGGGTGATCTTATAGAGGTCTATAAAATAATGAGGGGCACAGATCAGCTAGATGGTCAATATCTTTTCCCAAAGGTAGGGGAGTCTAATACTAGAGGGCATAGGTTTAAGGTGAGAGGGGAAAGATACAAAAATGTCCAGAGGAGCAATTTTTTCACACAGAGGGTGGTGAGTGTCTGGAACAAGCTGCCAGAGGTAGTAGTAGAGGCGGTTAGAATTTTGTCTTTTAAAAAGCATTTAGATAGTTACATGGGTAAGATGGGCGGCACAGTAGCACAGTGGTTAGCACTGCTGCTTCACAGCTCCAGGGACCTGGGTTCGATTCCCGGCTCGGGTCACTGTTTGTGTGGAGTTTGCACAATCTCCTCGTGTCTGCGTGGGTTTCCTCCGGGTGCTCCGGTTTCCTCCCACAGTCCAAAGATGTGCGGGTTAGGTCGATTGGCCATGTTAAAATTGTCCCTTAGTGTCCTGAGATGCGTAGGTTAGAGGGATTAGTGGGTAAAATATGTAGAGATATGGGAGTAGGGTCTGGGTGGGATTGTGGTCGGTGCAGACTCGATGGGCCGAATGGCCTCTTTCTGTACTGTAGGGTTTCTATGGTTTCTATGTGTAAAGAGGGATATGGGCCAAATGCGGGCAATTGGGATTTGCTTAGGGGTTTAAAAAAAAGGGCAGCATGGACAAGTTGGGCCGAAGGGCTTGTTTCCATGCTGTAAACCTCTATGACTATGTTAATAATCCCAAGAGCTGAGCTGGAGTTTAAGATTCTGAATACACGTGAAATAAATCAGCTCAGTGTCAAACACCCGGTGTGTTGCGTATTTGTTAAGAGACTAACTGAAATCCTGTTCTCGACTGTTTCATTTCTGGGTCTTCTCTCAGTTGAAGGAACATTTATATTTGTGTTGAGCCTTTCATGATATCAGGTTGTTCCAAAGCTTTCCTAGCCAATCAAATTCTTTTGAAGTTCAGATAATGTTGGAAATGCAGCAGCTCATTTGCACAGCAAGATCCCATGGAAAATAATCCAGATAATGTATTTGAGTGATCTTGATTGAGGGATAAAGATTGATCAAGACTCTGGGGAGAAATCTCCTGCTCTTTGAAAGAGCATCAATGGATCTCTTATGCCTGACTGTTCAGTCTTACTTGGAACATAGGACCTCTGACAGTGCGGGGCTCCCTCAGTACTGCAATGGAATGTCAGCCTGGAATTCCTGTCCAATTCTCTGGATTTGAAACCACAGCCTCCTGACTCAGATATGAGAAAGCAACCACTGAGACAAGACTAACACCTCATCATTACTGTGGATTATTTCAGTTTTCAAACTTCTGGTTACCCTCATGGACAAGTCCCAGCTGCCCATTCCTTTAAGAGTGCCTCTCTTAGCCTGAATATCCCGAGGAGGTGTCGGTAACACAGCCATGTAGCTGTCCTCAGTGTTTAATGGGACAGTGTGGACACAAATCCACAGGAAGTAGTCTCACAACACTAGGTTAAAGTCCAACAGGTTTATTTGGTAGCACTAGCTTTCCGAGCGCCGCTCCTTCATCAGGTGAGTGCCTGATGAAGGAGCGGCACTCCGAAAGCTCGTGCTACCAAATAAACCCATTGGACTTTAACCTAGTGTTGTGAGACTACTTACTGTGCCTACCCCAGTCCAACACCAGCAACTCCACATCACAAATCCACAGGGACAGTGAGAGTCTGATTCAATGTTGTACAAATCTGTTCAATATTTCATCCTTGGCTCTGAGTCTTTTGGTGATGATTTAAATCTGATGTCTGTTAGTTGCTGACTCATCGACTTGAGAAATAGTTTTTTCTCATTCACCTGATAAAATTTTGAACCCATCCAATCAGTTCTTGTGAAAAGAGCCCCAGTTTCTATAATCTTTCCTGATAACTAAAGCCTCTATTCCCTGTGATCGTCTCAGTGAATCTCTTCTGCACCCCTCATGATTTTGAATGTTTCTATCAAATCTCCTCTCGGTCTTTTCTCCAAGTGAAAGAGTCCCAACTTCTCCAATCTGTCTTCATCACTGAAGTTTCTCATCCCTGGAATCATTCTCCTAAATCTGATTTTCCACCCTTTGTTTTCTATTTCCATGTGGAGAGAATTGCTACACGAAGTGGAAAAACTCAGCGTGTCTGCCCATATTTATCAAGAGAGAAAGCAGAGTTAAGGTTTCAGGTCCTTTGACTTTTTGTCACAGTTGAAGAATTACTGCCCGATTTCACTCTGAGCTCCAATCTTTCACACAATGTTCCCTTGTTCTTGATTCCCCACCAGAGGAAATCATTTTTCCATATCTACCCAATTGAAAGGATCAACTGATTTTGGTCAGTTCCCTTTAATCTAGATCAGCACAAATTTCCCTTTTACATTCCAGGACCAGCAGCATTTCAGGAATGGTTTAAAACAAGAAATTCACAATTTCCTATCCCATGAAGAAAAGGTTATGGTTGTAACTTAATACTGGGTTGGTGCTGAATCTGGACATGTAAAACCAGGTTAAAGTTTAAAGTTGAGATCATTTTTTTAAAGGTGAGATCATGTACTAGCGGACTCAAGAACAGCTTCTTCCCTGCCACCATCAGACTTTTGAATGGACCTACCACAATAAGCAGATCTTTCTCTACACCCTATCTGTAAGTGCAACATTATATTCTGCAGTCTTTCCTTCTCCGCTATGTACTCTATGAACAGTATTTATTTTCTTGCACGCTGTTGAGACACAATACTTTCACTGTATCCCAATAAATGTGACAATAATAAATCAAATCAAAACAGAGAATTGTTACAATGATTAACCCGGAAGAATTGAAGACACAGAGGATAAGATAAACTTTGAAAGATTGAATATTCGAAGGTAAAGTAAAAGTATTTTTTTATTAGTCACAAGTGGGCTTACATTAACACTGCAATGAAATTACTGTTAAAATCCCCCAGTCACCACACTCCGGCACCTTTTCGGGTACACTGAGGGAGAATTTAGCATGGCCAATGCACCCTAACCAGCATGTCTTTTGGACAGTGGGAAGAAACCGGAGCACCTGGAGAAAACCCATGCAGACACGGGTAGAACATGCAGACTCTGCATAGAAAGTCACCCAAGCTGGAAATTGAATCTGGGTCCCTGGTGCTGTGAGGCAGCAGTGCTAACCACCGTGCCGCCCCTGGTGGAGGGATGTGGGGAAGAAGGACTGATGATATGAAAATAGTAAGAAGTCTCACAACACCAGGTTAGAGTCCAACAGGTTTATCTGGAACCATGAGCTTTCGGAGCGCTGCTGCTTCATCAGGTGATATGAAAATACAAGCTGGACTGCAGTGAATGAACCTGAGTGAAGTGGTTCTGATCATGTTGAGGGTTTGTTGGGATGCTCACTCTCCTTTGTTCAGACACATGTCCCAACATCCAACTGCAAGACCTCTGTGCATCTGCACTGCCAGCGCAAGCGCAGTTTTCCCTTGGGTGATGTCATTGGAACAGCCTGTCAACGTGTTCGCGCACGTGCAGATTCTGAGCTAATCGCGCAGTCGCAACCATGCGGTGACGCCATCACGCACACACCATTGTGGTGTCATCACGCCCACTTCCGGGGTTCCCACAGTGGCGGGAGTTTTGAAATCTCTCTCTCTGGTTTCTGATCTTTCCAGCTGCAGCTCCCAGCAACAGATTTATCTTTAAAAACAGCGACATTGTTTCAGAGGCGAGTGCTTGTGACCATTCCTCTGAAACTGAGAGTTTTTAGTGGTGTGTTCTGTTATCTGAGAGAGGTTCCACGTGTGGCTGGTCTGACTTCTTTACTGTGGATCATAGAATCATAGAAACCCTACAGTGCAGAAGGAGGCCATTCGGCCCATCGAGTCTGCACCGACCACAATCCCACCCAGGCCCTACCCCCACATATTTACCCGCTAATCCCTCTAACCTACGCATCCCAGGACTCTAAGGGGCAATTTTTAACCTGGCCAATCAACCTAACCCGCACATCTTTGGATCTGAATCCATGTCCATCCATTGCTCAGTTTTACCTCTGCCCTCCCTGATCACCTTTCTGTCATTGTCTAACTTCCCTCTGTCTCTAATGCTGGGTATGTTTTAACTGTGTTTAATATTTTACTGTTAGATTGTCGAAATGAAGTTTCAACTGTTGTCCCTCCCCCGACTATGTATTGATGGTGATATTTGAATGCAGTCAAAAAATCTGGAATTTAAAGTCTACTGATGACCATGAAACCATTGTCGATTGTTGTAAAAAACCTATCTGGTTCACTAATGTCCTTTCGGGAAGAAGATCTGCTGTCCTTACCTGGCCTGGCCTACATGTGACTCCAGATTTTCAGCAATGTGGTTGACTCTTATCTGTCTTCTGAAATGGCTGAGCAAGCCACTCAGTCCAAGGGCAATTAGGGATGGGCAATAAATGCTGGCTCGTCCTTCTGTGAATGACTTTTTAAAAAAATTACTAGCTTTATCTTCCCACAGCATAGAATCATGGAATACCTACAGTGCAGAAGGAGGCCATTCAGCCCATCAAGTTTGCACCAACAATAATCCCACCTAGGCCCTATCCCTATAACCTCACATATTTACCCTGCTAACCCCTCTGACAGTAATGGGCAATTTAGTTTGACCAATCCATCTTACCTGCACATTTTTGGAGTGTGGGAGGAAACCGGAGCACCCGGAGGAAACCCATGCCAGCACAGGGAGAATGTGCAAACAGCACACTGACAGTCACCCAAGGCTGGAATTCAACCCGGATCCCTGGTGCTGTGAGGCAGCAGTGCTAACCACTGTGCCACCGTGCATCCTTCAGCATCAGGACGTTTTGTTTTTCCTGTAGTCAATTTCTCTTCCACTTCTGAGCTTATTGACCATCAAATCCTGCACCATTTTTATTCTCCAAATTTCATTCTGCAGTACCGTCCTGAATTGTTCATTCTGTCTCTTTCTCTCGCCACAGGCAGTACCCGGCCTGCTGAGTTAGCAATTAACAATCAGCCATGGTCGGAAATATTTGGGCAGATATCTAAAAGCTTGATCAAAGAGGTAGATTTTAAAGAGGAAAGGGAGGTGGACAGCTGTAGAGAGCGAGGAGGCTAGAATTAGAGGAGTGGCGATTTGTCAGCATTGTGCATCTGGAGGAGATTATAGAGATCATGAGAGTCAAGGCCATGAAGAGATTTGAAAAATCATTTCAACAATTAAGGTGGTGTCTTAACCAGAAGCTTGTGAGGGTAAGATGAGGGTTTCAGTGGACAATGAGATGAGGCAAAGGTGAAGTTTGATGATACTCTGACCAAAATAGGATTCTAATGATGACATGGAAATGTGGTCAGAAACTCATCTTGGGGTCCAATATGAGGGAAGGTGGTGGTGTTATTATTCATTCATGGGACGTGGTCATTGCTGGCTGACCAGCATTTATTGCCCATCCCTAATTGCCTGAGGGCAGTTGAGAGTCAAGCACATAGCTGTAGCTCTGGAGTCATGTGTAAGCCAGACGGAGTAAGGATGGCAGATTTCCAAATAGGCTTTTACAACAATGGTTACATGGTCATCGGTAGATCCATAATTCCAGCTAATTCTTTGTTTATTGAATTCAAATTCCACCACTTGCCATGGTATGAGAGAGGGCAGTGAGAGCAACTTGCCGTGGTGGGATTCGAACCTGGGTCCCCAGCTGAGTTTCTGGATTAAATAGTCCAGTGACAAGACCACTTGGCCATCGTCTCCCCATCATGGTATTGTCGCTGGACTAGGAGCCCGGAGACCCAGGTCAAGATCTGGGAGCCATTTGAATTCAATGAAAATAAAATTTAAAAAGGCTAATGACAATTGTAGAAACCCACCTTGGTTCACTAATATCCTTTAGGAAAGGAAATCTGCCATCCTTATTTGGCAATATGGTTAGGGATGGACAATTAACATTGGCCCAGCCAGCATTGCTCACATCCCATTAATTAAAACAAAACACACAATGATACAGATTGGTTCTGCCACAGGTGTGAGGAAAAGTCAGCAGCCAGGAATTGGACAATGTCTTCAGATTTCCCAGTTTATTATTGGAGGACTGGTGTCAGACAAATTAAACATCAGGCTGATGTGCAGGGCAACTTGGAGGTGATGCTCACATATAGCTGCTTACCCTCGTCATTCTAGACTGCGGAGATTGAGGGTTTGGGAGATTCTGTCACTGTTCCTGTCAAGTTGTACATCTATAAAAAATCTCTACTTCGCTCTGCCTCTCTCACCTCTTTCTCTCTCATCCCATTGCTGTGGCAAGTTTCCTGCCCTCATGTTGGTTCCATAAATCAGCAGATCCATTCCGTTCAATTTTACAAACTGCCTTTGTGATCCTGTGGGTTTTCTCACTCTCTCTTTTTTTCTGTTTTAAATCTCTCAGAATATTTGAAGAGAAGGATTTGCAGCTGGGACATTCAAACCCACAGCAGAGTCTGACAGAATTACCCAATTTATCGTAACCCGACTATCATTTTACTTTGAACATGGATGAAAAAAGCAGCGTTCACAGTGGAGAGAAACCGTTTATGTGTGTTGTGTGTGGACAAGGCTACAGTCGATCATCTGGCCTGTCGAAACACAAACGCAGTCACACTGGAAAGAAGTTGTGTAAATGTGGGGACTGTGGGAAGGAATTTAATTTCCCATCTGAGCTGAAAGCGCATAGACTCTGTCACACCGCGGAAAAGCTGTTTAACTGCTCTGAGTGTGGGAAGGGATTTAATCGCAATGCGCATCTGCAGCAACACCAGCGCATTCACACGAGGGAGAGACCATTCACTTGCTCAGTGTGTGAGAAGGTATTTACTAGTTCATCTATCCTGCTGAGACACAAGCAGGTTCATACGGACAAAAGACCTTTCAAATGCGCAGAATGCGGGAAATGCTTTAAAAGTTCGAGGGAACTGATGAGCCATCAGCTCATTCACTCTGATGAAAGACTGTTCAGGTGCTCTCACTGTGAGGCTGGGTTCAAGCATTCGTATCAACTCTCTCTCCACCAGCGCACTCACACTGGGGAGAGACCCTACACCTGCTTCCAGTGTGGGAAGAAATTCACTCAGCCATCCCATCTTCGGTTACACGAACGAGTTCACTCTGGGGAGAAACCATTCACTTGCACTCTCTGTAAGAAGAAATTTGCTCATTCATCCCATATGTTGAAACACCAGCGAGGTCACAATTAATTGCAATGATTGGATATTGTTAATCACGCCCAGGATTGAACTGTGTTCATTTGGGGTCTGTTTTTGCTGATGTTACTAACCTCCAGTCCAGTTATACAAGTGCTAATCTTCTGGCTAAAAGTCAAATAAACTGGCTTTGTGTTAAACAATGTGAGTCGCTTGAATATCAGACGCAAGTTAATTCCTTCTGAAGGATTCTCCGTCTTTCTATCTGCTCCATCCTCACCTCCAAGTGAGAGGAACTCATGGATCTTCTTTGATTGGAAGATTTCAATCTTAGTGACAGTTGCCTCTGCCGTGTCCATCCCATGCACTAACCCACTGAGCTAAAATACCCCTTATCTGAGTCCTGCATCTGTATCTTTCTCCAGATTCTCCTACCTCCCCTCATGACCTCTGCCCTCAAGACCCACTTCCTGCACCTTCTATCGTATTCTCGCTGAACTGCTGACTACACAACATCCCCATGTGAGCTTACATTGTTAATGGTTCGCATCTTTCTTCGGATATTGTCCCTCTTTCCTTTAAATCTGTTGTCATCTCCCCCCACTCCCCCCAAAATAACAAACACATCACTCCTGCATCAGTCCCTGGTTAAGCAGCACCCTTGTTTTAAAATTTCTATCCTTATTTTCAATCACTGTATGGCCTCGCCCTTCCCTATCTTTGTAATCTTCTCCAGCCCCACAACTCTCAAACATCAGATCATTTACAATTCTGGCCTACCAATGGTAGCAGTGCTTTCAGCGTCATCACCTGTAAGCTCTGGAAATCCCTCCATAAGCCTCTCTACCTCTTTCTCCTTCTTTACGGTGCTTCTTAAATGCTTCTTCAAAACTTTGTAAGTGCAGAGGATTGCTGTAAAATAAGACATGCTGTAGAAGCTTTTTCATTTAACAGGACAGATACAAGAATAGCAAATTTCAAAGGGAACAACAATTTATTCTGTGTGGAAAGAGGTTGCTGATGGGTTGGGAAGTTGATTCTGGCTGAGTCATTGCAATGTGGAATGCTCCAGGGAACAGTTTGTTCCTCCATGCTTTTGTTTAATTGGAAAATTGAAAGGAGGGAGATGGCAAGTCGCTCACACCAATTGCTGGGAATTGTAGAAAGAATGAACCGCACATGAAGCTCGTTCTCAGAAAATAACTGGATGGAACAGCACAAAGTGGAATGAAGAACTTCCACTGGTTCTCATGAGTATCTGGAGTAGGTTCCTATTAGCCCCATCCAACCACAGGAGTGTCATATTGGAGACCAAGTGAGGGTAAGAAATTGTGCAAAGGGAGATGTGTTTGGACCTCTGTATAAGGGACCATACCATAAGTGGATAAGGTCAGTTGTATTGAATATGCAAACGGGCGGCACGGTGGGGCACAGTGGTTAGCATTGCTGCCTCACAGCGCCAGGGACCCGGGTTCAATTCCTGGCTTGGGTACTATCTATGTGGAGTTTGCACGTTCACCCCGTGTCTGCATGGCTTTCCTGCGGATGCTCCAGTTTCCTCCCACAGTCCGAAAGACGTACTGGTTAGGTGAATTGGCCATGCTAAATTCTCCCCCAGTGTACCTGAACAGGCACGGAGTGTGGCAACTAGGGGATTTTCACAGCAACTTCATTGCAGTGTTAATATAAGCCTATTTGTGGCACAAATAAAATAATAAACGTTTTTTCTAAAAAGTCAAATGGTTTTCTCATAACTCAGTGAAGCTCAGAGTCCCAGATAACGGAAGAAGCTGAGAAGGATCAGGACTGCTACGTTCATAACTCAGTGAAGTTCAGAGTCCCAGATAACGGAAGAAGCTGAGAAGGATCAGGACTGTTACGTACGTGGTGAAGAATATGCTGCGGACCTGGGACAATGATGAAAAAGAAGTGAAAAGTGCACCTGTACCATGGCTATTGTATCAGGAGGACGTTAAGATGGAAGCTCAATCCCCCTCAGCATCTTCATCTGGATGTTATCCAAAACCACATTAGGAAGGAGAATGATATCCAAAATGTCAGACAGTAACGGGGTATAATGAATGATGCTGCAACAGCTTTTAACACCAGGGTTGTTAATACCATTAACTTAGCCACTCTGAAGATCAGATCTTAACCATACATTTACAACTTATGGTCAGGCCCTAAAGTCTCACGTACAAATGATCAATCAAATTATTAAAGAAAGTAAAATTGTATTAAGTGAATCTACTGAATGTATAATGTATGGATCTTGGTTGGTGGAACAAGCCAGAGAGATTATATAGTATATTGCTAAAGGAAGATGCACTGCAGCAATTCACCAAGGCTCCTGAGGCAGCACCTTCCAAAGCCACGACCACTTCCATCTAAAAGGACAAGGACAGAAGATAAAAGCAAAATACTGTCGATGCAGGAATGTGAAACAAAAACAGAATATGGTGGAAAATCTCAGCAGGTCGGACAGCATCTGTGGGGAGAGAATAGACCCAATGCTTTGAGTCTAGATGCCCCTTCATCAGAAGGGCAGAAGATACATGGGAATACCACCACCTGCAAGTTCCCTCCAAGCCATTCACCATCCTGAATTGGAAATGTATCACCATTCCTTCACAGTCACCGGGTCATAATCCTGGAATCCCCTCCCTAACGGCATTGTGGGTGAAGCCACAGCACATGGACTGCAGGGTTTCAAGAAGGCAGCTCACCACCACCTTCTCAAGGGCAGCTGAGGATGGGCGATAACTGCTGGCCAGCCAGCGCTGCCCATGTCCATGAATCAATTAAAGAAAATGGTTCCCTTGTAGTTAACAGACCAACACCTAAAGGCTGTGCCCACTTATCCATTTAATATGACTATGTGTCAGGTTAGAGAGCTGGTACAGGTGCAGGCAGTGAGACATCAGTGTGAATGGTTCAATAGGAGGAATACTACTCCATTCAATCCAGAGACACTTTCTGATTTTGCTCACTTCTTTGTCATTCTTGTTGAGCCAGTGTGACGGCCTGAGCAATTCAAACCCGATGAGCTGAGTGGGTGTTCACTGCATCACAGATCTGATCTTGTCCCAAAGCCTTTCCACACTGTCTTCACTGGAGTCTGTGAGAGTGAGGTGGGAAGAAAGCCACACCTGCAATTGGTCTGAATCATAGAATCCCGACAGTGCAGAAGGAGGCCATTTGACCCATCGAGTGTGTACCGACCACAATCCCACCCAGGCCCTATTCCCATAACCCCACATATTTACCCTGCTAATCCCCCTGACACTAAAGGGCAATTTAGCATAGCCAATCAGCCTAGCCCACACATCTTTGGACTGTGGGAGGAAACCAGGGCACCTGGAGGAAACCCACGCAGACACGGGGAGAATGTGCAAACTCCACACAGACAGTGACCCGAGGCCAGAATTAAACCTGGGACCCCTGTGTGTGGAGTTTGCACATTCTCCTCGTGTCTGTGTGGGTTTCCTCCGGGTGTTCCGGTTTCCTCCCACAGTCCAAAAATGTGCGGGTTAGGTTGATTGGCCATGCTAAAATTGCCCCTTAGTGTCCTGAGATGTGTAGGTTAGAGGGATCAGCGGGTAAATATGTAGGGATAAGGGGGTAGGGGTGGGGTGGGATTGTGGTTGGTGCAGACTCGATGGGCCAAATGGCCTCTTTCTGTACTGTAGGGCTTCTATGATTTCCCTGATGCTGTGAGGCAGTGGTGCTGAACACTGTGCCACTGTGCCGCCCGTTCTCTTGCCCCTCTATCCTGGAGAATGTGAATGTGAAATCTTCTCCTGAGTAGCACAGGAGTGAAGGGGACTTTTAAAGAAAACACTTCAAAACACTCGCAAGCTCTGTTTGAAATGCAGCGACCTTACCAGCGACACATATATTCAATATTGAAATCAGAAACAGGGTTTTGAACTTTGCGTGTGTCAATCCTTCCCTTCTAACCCAGACAAAATTAATTTACACAATCCATCCCTGTCAATCCAGGATAGGAATTCACAACATTCTCTCCTGTTGACAGGGAGCACCGTGCACACGCACTGCTCTGCATTAAACAATGAAAGATGTGTTGGGTTTGCATGGACAGAATATCCTGCAGATGTTTCAAATCTGAAATAAAAATAGTCAAAGCCCCAAATAGTGAACAGACCCGGCAGCTTCTGTGGAGACAGAAACAGAGTGAAACATACAGTCAAACACCCACATGAATCCGGAGCAGCAGTGGCCCCTCTACTCCAGCATTTGATAAGATCCTGGCTGATCTGATTGTGACCACAACTCCACTTTCCTGTCTACCCCCAACACCCGCCCCCCCAAAAAAACCCTTAGACTCTCTTGTCAATCAAGAATCCATCCATCCTTTCCATACCTTTTCTCCCCCTTTTATTTCCCTTTCCCCTTTTCCCATTTTACCTCTCTCCCACCCATTCCCTCTCCCCCTCCCCCCACATCTTCATCTGTCACAGTTGATTTTAGTTTCCCTGCCGTTGGCCATTCACACCCTTTATTCTCTCGATGGACTGCCATTAGCAGCTCTTTACCCGAGTTTCTGTAGCTGTGACTCATTTTTCATTCCCTCACCCTGCAGTATAAATATCTCCCACTTTCTATGCTATTTAGCTTTGACAAAGGGTCGTCTGTTCTCGAAACGTCCGCTCTTTTCTCTCGTTACAGATGCTGTCAGACCTGCTGATATTTTCCAGCATTTTCTCTTTTGGTTTCAGATTCCAGCATCCGCAGTAATTTGCTTTTATCCACTTAATCAGTCTTGAAAACATTCAATGACTCTGTCTTCACTGCTCTCTGGGGAAGAGAAACCAAAGACCCTCTGAGAGAAAAAAACATTTCAATCTCTCTGTCTCAAACGTCTCAAGTCTAGTTCGCTCTCCAGTGCCACACAGAGAAAGCCAGGCCTGTGAAGGAGGGAGAGAGGGAGATGGGGAAGAACAAAATGGAAGGTCTGCAAACTGACAAAATGATTCACGGCTCAATACCAAAGCGAGTGGTAATGGGACAAGTAAAGTCACAAAAGATGTTCTGGATGAGGTGTGAATAGCAGCAGTCTGAATACAAAGTAAATAAAACAAAAGGTGAAGAAAGCAACAACGAAACACAGAACGCAAAGGGGGCAGAGATTGTGGTGTAAAATTGTTGAACTCAGTTTTGTTCCGAAGGTTGTAAGATACCTCTTTCAGTTGCGGGAAATATATTTCCCAGTTCGATGACAGGTCACAGTCAGTCTGTTTCTCTCTCCACAGAGGTTGCCTGACTTGTTGAGTGTTTCCAGCCAAAAGAGAAAATGCTGGAAAATCTCAGCAGGTCTGGCAGCATCGGTAAATAGAGAAAAGAGCTGCCGTTTCGAGTCCAGGTGACTCTCTTGACAAAAGCAACAATTTGCTTTCATTCATGAGTATTTCCAGCGTTTTCTGTTTTATGTCGCAGAGAATGTGTAAGAATTGTCACACCGGGAACAGATGTCTCTTCCTCAGGACACCCCAGCTCGGGTCTGGGTGGGGGATAATGTTCACTGTTGTAGATTTGTGTCTGGCGCGAATAATACCTTAGATTAAATGGAGAAGTTTTTTAAACTGAGGAGAGTTGCTGCATTTGGGCGCTGACTTTAAACAACATTAACAAGCCCGGGCTGCTGGAGAAACATTTAGGGATTTGTGAGCAGTCAGTTCCGGCTGGTTTGAAGTGAAATCCTGTCGGTGCTGCGGCAAATCTGAACTCAAACCAGACAAACTGGAACCGCTGGGTTGGAGATTCCGGGTGTTGGGATGTGGAGGCTGGGGGAGGGGGAGATGGCGGTAAAACTCTGAGCCTGACTTCAGACAGGGTGAGCGGGGTAAAGGGGAGGAATGACAGAGTTAATGTGGGAGTCAGGGACAATAGCAGAAGGTGGGAAGCTCTGGAAAGGAGCAATGGGGTTAAAGGCCATCAAAGAATGCTTTTAAATGAAGATAAAAGCAAAAATACTGCGGGTGCTGGAATCTGAAACAGAATCAGAAAATGCTGGAAATCTCAACAGGGCTCACAGCATCTGTGGAGAGAGAATGGAGTTAATGCTTCCAGTCTGGATGATCACAGATGCTGTCAGACCCGCTGAGGTTTTCCAGCACTTTCTGTTTGTGTTTAACTGAAGGTTCAGCAGGGAAAGAAGCAGCGAGTTCACACACACTGAACCCAGGAGGAGGGGGTGACCCAGGATAAGGTACAGCCACAGCTCAGTGAGGCTCTGCAATGTACCTCAACACATCCACATTGAGAGCGCCAAGGGGGAGGAGAAGGAGAAACTATTTGGGACACAGCAGGAGGTCACCCCTCCCCCCACTCTGTGGTTCCACAGACCCTCCCATACCTGGGCAGGGTTGGCTCAAGGTGCAGGAAGCTGCAAGCTGAGAGGCTGAGCTGTGAATTGGGCGGGGTTGGGGGTTTGAGTGACAGTCCTGGGGCTATTTCAGGACAGGAACCGCCACAGATTCCCTCTTTTTCCTGGGACGTTTCACTGGAGCTGTGTTGGTGAGTGTTTGTAATCTCTATCTCACTGTCTCGGTAATGGGGGTGGGTTGTAGATTTCTGTCAGTGTTAGACTAAATAACCTCTCCTCATGCTGCCAGTTCCAGTCTGCAGACTCTAGTTCTCAGTCCAGTTTGCTGCTCTGTCTCTGTCTCTCTGTACTTTGCTGCAGTGCTCCGCACCCTGAGCAACATCCAGCCCATTGTTATCTCCTGAAAGTGGCAGCAGACTACCATCACTGTGACATAGTGATTAGCACTGCTGCCTCATAGCGCCAGGGTTCGATTCCAGCCCTGGATAGTTGACTGTGTGGAGTTTGCACAGTAAGAAGTCTCACAACACCAGGTTGAAGTCCAATAAGTTTATTTGGAATCAAAGCAAATTACTGCGGATGCTGGAATCTGAAATCAAAAGAGAAAAAGCTGGAAATTTTTCAGCAGGTCTGGTACATCTGTAAGGAGAGAAAAGGGCTGACGTTTCGAGTCCAGATGACCCTTTTTCAAAGCTACTCCTTCAGCGCTCAGAAAGCTCGTGGTTCCAAATAAACCTGTTGGACTTTAACCTGCTGTTGTGAGACTTCTTCCTGTGCCAACCCGAGTCCAACACCGGCATGTCCACCTCATGGATGGAGTTTGCACAATCTCCCTCTGGATGCTCTGGTTTACTCGCACAGCCCAAGGATGTGAGCTGGATTGACCATGTTAAACCTGTCCCTGAGTGTCCCAAGGTGTGGAGGGTCTGATTTGATTTATTATTGTCGCACATTCTGGGATACAGTGAAATTTATTATTTCTTCCGTGCTATACAGAAAAAAAACACAACTTGATAAAGTGCATAGAGGGAAAGGAAAAGAGTAGGGTGCAAAACATAATGTTGCAGTTGCAGAGTGTGTGAAGAGAAAGGTCAGTAGGGGGATTAGCAGGGTAAATGCGTGGGGTTACCGAGATAGAGTGTGTGCCTGAGAAAGATACCCTGTCAGAGAGTCAGTAGAGACTTGATGGGTTGAATGGCCTCTTTCTGCACTGTGAGGATTCTATGATTAGTGAATTACGGTGAACAACTTTTGAATAGAGGGGTTTCTGAGGCGCAAAGCATTGTGGGAATTGTGACCGCCATTAGTCAATGACTGACTCTAAATGTTCAATTGCAGACTGAGGGCAGGTCAGCAACCTGAGCCCTCAATTCTGTTTGTGACTCTCAGAGGCTGCCTGGCCTGATGAATATCTCCAGTATTTATTTTCTTTGTCTCAGATACAGTCTCTACAGAGTTTTGTTTCTGTTTTATTGTTTTAGAGGTTCGAGTTTAGAAGCAGTTAGGAGTCGGTTTGAATCAGGCTGCGTGTTGGATGCAGAACTCGGTTCCTGCCTCCTGTGTGGGTTTTTTTATTGTTGCTTTTTTCTGAGTTCTATTCTCTCTGGGTTCTCTCTCAATCCCCTTTTTTCTGTTTTAAATCAGTTTCACAGGAACTAGAAGGGGACGATTTGCAGTCTGGAAACTGAAAATAAATAGATCAGGATCTGCCAGAGTCACCCAATTTATTGTAACTGATTATCAGTGGATTTTGAACATGGAAGGAAAAAGCACTGTTCACAGTGGAGAGACACTGTACACGTGTTCTGTGTGTGGACGAGGCTTCAGCTGATCATCTGGTCTGGCAAAACATAAATGCAGCCACTCCATGGAAAAACTGCAGAAATGTGAGGACTGTGGGAGGGAATTCAATTACCCATCCCAGCTGGAAACTCATCAGCGCAGTCACAGTGGGGAGAGACCATTCACCTGCTCTGAGTGTGGAAAGGGATTCGTTCTGTCATCCCACCTACTTACACATCAGCGAGTTCACACTGGGGAGAGACCTTTTAAATGCTCTGACTGTTGGAAGTGCTTCAAAAGTTCTGGTGAACTGATGTCCCATCAACGTGTTCACACTGATGAGAGACCATTCAGGTGCCTTTACTGTGGGACTGGGTTCAGGCATTCACATCACCTCACTGTACACCAGCGCACCCACACTGGGGAGAGACCATTCACCTGCTCCGAATGTGGGAAGGGATTCATTCAGTCCTCTAGCCTGCTGAGACACCAGCGCACTCACACTGGGGAAAGACCATTCATCTGCTCCGAGTGTGGAAAGGGATTCACTCAATCATTCCACCTGCTTAAACACCAAAGAATTCACCAGTAACCACAATGATTGGAATCGACTGTTAATACTATCCAGGACTCTAATATGTTAATTGGGTTTGTTTTTGTTGATGTTAATGAACTCCAGTCAGTTATACGGTTTAATATTCTGAATAAAAGTCAAATAAATTAGCTATGTGTTCAGTACTGTGAATCTTTTTAATATCATCAGCACAACTGAATCCCTTTTGAGTTGCTTTCCCTTTGTCCCTCTTCCAGCTTACTTCCCCGCAAGCGCTCATTGGGAATAAAACTCACGATCTTCTTTGTCATTAAGTTTGAGACAATCCAATCAGCTGCATCTCCTGCTTCCCTCCCTTCCCCTAACCCACTGGAACAAACCTCCTCTAACGCTGCCCTTTATCTGAGCTCTGAACTCTCATCTTTCTGCAGTTTCTCTCCCGCCTCCCCTCGCGTCCTCTTAGAGCTCATCTTGTCCATGAGACCCACCTCCTGATCCCTCAATCCTATTCCCACTGAGCTACTGACAACATGACTTCTTCATGTTGGCTGATATTGTCAATAGCTCCCTCTCCTCCAAATCCAATATCGTCACCCACTTCTCTATAAAATATCCTTGACACATGCCCTGTAAACTACCATCCCATCTCCCTTTCCTCTCTAAAGTCCTTGAATGTTTTACCTTCGACATATTGTGAATTGTTTTCCCTTTCTCACAGTGTATGGAAAAGTTTATTTTGCTTGTTCAGAATCTGTGGAATCTTGTGCCTTTATTCACTTAAGTGTCTTAAATATCCACCTTTATCTATTTTGTACAAACTCACCCAAATCTGAAAGCAGTTTAGTGGGAATTGGGTGAACGGAACAGAAGGTGGGTTTCCTGGACAAGATGAGCTGCTGAGAGGAGATGGAATGTTGCAATCCCAGGAGGGTCCAAGAATAAAACCCTGGCTCAAGTGACCATAACTTTTATCATTTTGTTTTAGAAATGTGGATGAACAGAGTCACTGAATGGCCAATTTACTTTTAGCAAAAATATTTATTAAACTTGAAAAGGTTGACAATAACATGGCTCCGGGCTGGATGCAGGAAGATGGGCTTGGAAAGGACACCTGGGTGTCCTTATTATTTGGGCGGCACGGTAGCACAGTGGTTAGCATTGCTGCTTCACAGCTCCAGGGTCCTGAGTTCGATTCCCGGCTCGGGTCACTGTCTGTGTGGAGTTTGCACATTCTCCTCGTGTCTGCGTGGGTTTCCTCCGGGTGCTCCGGTTTCCTCCCACAGTCCAAAGATGTGCGGGATAGGTTGATTGGCCAGGTTAAAAATTGCCCCTTAGAGTCCTGGGATGTGTAGGTTAGAGGGATTAGCGGGTAAAATATGTGGGGGTAGGGCCTGGGTGGGATTGTGGTCGGTGCAGACTCGATGGGCCGAATGGCCTCCTTCTGCACTGTAGGGTTTCTCTGTTTCTAATAACACACGATTCCTTCATTCCACCCTCCTCCTGCTGCAGTGAACACACAGACACAGTGAGGGAGCTCCCTCTTGTGGTGCTGTGAGGTAATTGGTCTCTATCTGGGAGATCACTGATTTCTCAGACGATGAAAGGATCTTATTGAAGAATTGTGCTGCTGTATTTTTCTTGTTGCCATTATTTTTTATTGTAATATGCTTTAATGCAGATGAACCTATTCACAGACTCGATAACAATCTCAGAAACAGCAACAAGAAAACTTGCAGGCACACACATTTACAGACACAGAGAAACTCACAAATACATATGCAGATATATACTATCTCAGACAAACAGCGACAGGCAAACTGGCAGACACACACAAGCACATTCACAGATGCATGCAGACAAACAGAGACACACAGACATACACACTATCACACACACACACAAACACAGAGACAGACTGAGACCATGAAGAGTTGGTGTCAATCTCACCCTAATCCACCTGCTTAAATAATAACACCTGCACTAAAATAATAACAGAAGCAAATCTGAAGCTTGGTGTGTGGGTTTTATTGTGAATGAGCGAAAGTACAAATATATCCCCATAGCTTTGAGTTGGAGTGGAATTAATGATTTATCTGCTGCCTGCGATCGCCTTCAACAAATATTAAATTATAGAGATTATAAATTTTGAACAGTAATATCTTATAAAAGAACAAAGAATAATACAGCACAGGAACAGGCCCTTCGGCCCTCCAAGCCCGCGCCGCTCCCTGGTCTAAACTAGACCATTCTTTTGTATCCCTCCATTCCCACTCCATTCATGTGGCTATCGAGATAAGTCTGAAATGTTCCCAGTGTGTCCGCCTCCACCATCCTGCCTGGCATTCCAGGCCCCCACCACCCTCTGTGTAAAATACGTCCTTCTGATATCCGTGTTAAACCTCCCCCCCACCCCCCTCACCTTGAACCTATGACCCCTCGTGAATGTCACCACTGACCTGGGAAAAAGCTTCCCACTGTTCACCCGATCTATGCTTTTCATAATTTTAGACACCTCTATTAGGTCACCCCTCATCCTCCGTCTTTCCAGTGAGAACAACCCCAGTTTACCCAATCTCTCCTCATAACTAAGCCGTTCCATACCAGGCAACATCCTGGTAAACCTCCTCTGCACTCTCTCTAAAGCCTCCACGTCCTTCTGGTAGTGTGGCGACCAGAACTGGACGCAGTATTCCAAATGCGGCCGAACCAACGTTCTATACAACTGCAACATCAGACCCCAACTTTTATACCCTATGCCCCGTCCTATAAAGTCAAGCATGCCATATGCCTTATTCACTACCTTCTCCACTTTTGACGTCACCTTCAAGGATCTGTGGACTTGCACACCTAGGTCCCTCTGCGTGTCTACACCCTTTATGGTTCTGCCAATTATCTTAGAGCTCCCCCCTACGTTAGTTCTACCAAAATGCATCACTTCGCATTTATCTGGATTGAACTCCATCTGCCATTTCTTTGCCCAAATTTCCATCCTAACTATATCCTTCTGTAGCCTCTGACAATGTTCCTCACTATCTGCAAGTCCAGCCATTTTCGTGTCATCCGCAAACTTACTGATCACCCCAGTTACACCTTCTTCCAGATCGTTTATATAAATCACAAACAGCAGAGGTCCCAATACAGAGCCCTGCGGAACACCACTAGTCACAGGCATCAAGCCGGAAAAAGACCCTTCCACTGCCACCCTCTGTCTTCTGTGACCAAGCCAGTTCTCCACCCATCTAGCCACCTCCCCCTTTATCCCATGAGACCCAACCTTTTGCACCAGCCTACCATGAGGGACTTTGTCAAGTGCTTTACTAAAGCCCATACAGACGACATCCACGGCCCTTCCCTCGTCAACCATTCTAGTCACTTCTTCAAAAAACTCCACCAGGTTAGTGAGGCATGACCTCCCTCTCACAAAACCATGCTGACTATCATTAATGAGTTTATTCCTTTCTAAATGCGCATACATCCTATCTCTAAGAACCCTCTCCAACAACTTCCCTACCACGGACATCAAGCTCACCAGCCTATAATTTCCCGGGTTATCCTTCCTACCCTTCTTAAATAACGGGACCACATTAGCTATCCTCCAAGCCTCGGACCCCACCTGTATCCAGTGACGAGACAAAGATTTGCGTCAGAGGCCCAGCGATTTCACCTCTCGTCTCCATGAGCAGCCTTGGATAGATTCCATCAAGCCCTGGGGATTTGTCAGTCTTTACATTCCCTAAAAAACCTAACACTTCCTCCCTTGTAATGGAGATTTTCGCTAACGGGTCAACACTCCCCTCCGAGACACTCCCAGTCAACACATCCCTCTCCTTTGTGAATACCGACGCAAAGTATTCATTTAGGATCTCCCCTACTTCTTTGGGCTCTCAGCATAATTCCCCACTTTTGTCCCTGAGAGGTCCGATTTTTTTCCCTGACAACCCTTTTGTTCCTAACGTATGAATAAAATGCCTTGTGATTCTCCTTAATCCTGTCTGCCAAGGACATTTCGTGACCCCTTTTTGCCCTTCTAATTCCTCGTTTGAGTTCTTTCCTACTTTCTTTGTATTCCTCCAGAGCTCCCTCCATTTTTAGCTGCCTGAACCTAACGTACGCCACTCTTTTCTTTTTGATCAATCCCTCAATTTCCCTGGTTATCCACGGTTCTCGAATCCTACCCTTCCTATCCTTCTTTTTTACAGGCACATGCCTATCCTGAGAACGGAGAATGAAGTGGATGTGACAAAGGCTGGAATACAGACTGGGGAATGAGAATGAAACTGCCATGCAGAGTGAATGTTTCTTGTTGTAGGGAGGGATGGATGGAGGGAGAGAGGGATGGTAAATGGGGATGAATGTGAGAAGCTGAAGACTGCAAGAAACTACAAAAGGTCATGAATGTAGCCCAACCCATCACGCAAACCAGCCTCCAATCCATTGACTCTGTCTACATTTCCCACTGCCTTGGCAAAGCAACCAGCATAAATAAGGACCCCACGCACCCCGGACATTCTTTCTTCCACCTTTTTCCATCGGGAAAAAGACACAAAAGTCTGAGGTCACGTATCAACCAACTCAAGGACAGCTTCTATCCTGCTACCATCAGACTTTTGACTGGATGTACCTCGCAGCAAGTTGATCTTTCTCTGCACCCTCGCTATGACTTATACACCGCTGACTGTGTGGCCAAATTCCTCTCCAATTCGATTTTCAAGTTTGCCGATGACACCACCATAGTGGGTCAGATCTCAAACAATTAAGAGACAGAGTACAAGAATGGGATAGAGAATCTGGTGAACTGGTGGGGCAACAATAATCTCTCCCTCAATGTCAACAAAATGAAGGAGATTGTCATCGATTTCAGGAAGCGTAAAGGAGAATATCCCCCTGTCTACATCAATGGGGATGAAGTAGAAAGGGTCGAGAGCTTCAAGATTTTAGGTGTCCAGATCGCAACAACCTGTCCTGGTCCCCCATGCCAACTATAGTTAAGAAAGCCCACCAACCCCTTTACTTTCTCAGAAGACAAAGGAAATTTGGCATGTCAGCTACAACACTCACCAACTTTTACAGATGCACCATAGAAAGCATGCTTTCTGGTTGTATTTCAGCTTGGTATGGCTCCTGCTCTGCCCAAGATTGCAAGAAACTACTGGATAAAAGCAAATTACTGCGGATGCTGGAATCTGAAATCAAAAGAGAAAATGCTGGAAAATCTCAGCAGGTCTGGCAGCATCTGTAAGGAGAGGAACGAGCTGATGTTTCGAATCCAGACGTCCCTTTGTCAAAGCTAAAAGGCATAGAAAGTGGGAGATATTTGTACTGCAGGGTGAGGGAGTGAAAGATGAGTCATAGCCACAGAAACCAGGGAAACCAGCTAATAGCTGTCCACAGAGAGAATAAAGGATGTGAATGGCCAAACAGCAGAGAAGTTAAAATGAAGATTTTGGGGGTTGGATGGTGGCGGGGGGGGGGGCGTTTGGGGGGGTGGGGGGAGGGGTGGTGGGGGGGGGGTGGGGGAAGAAAATGGATGAGACAGAGGTAGGATTTAGAAAAGGAGAAGCAAAGGGGGAGAAAAGGTAAGGGAAGGGGCATAAAGTAGGGGGAAAGAGTGAGGGGGAAGAAAAATGAAGAAAGACAAAGAAATAAAAGGTAGAAAACAGTAAAATTTAAATAAAATAGAATGAAAACAAAGTGGTCGAGGTGGGGTAGAACAAGTCATCTGAAGTTGTTAAATGATGATTTGCTCTACTCCCCCCTCATCCTTCTAAACTCCAACAAGTACAGACCCAGAGTCCTCAACTGTTCCTCATACGACAAGCTCTTCATTCTAGGGATCATTCTTGTTAACTCCTCTGGACCCTTTCTAAAGCCACCACATCCTTCCTTAGATATGGGGCCCAAAACTGCTCACAATACTCCAATTGGGGGCTGACCAGAGCCTTGTACAGCCTCAGAAGTACATCCCTGCTCTTGTATTCTATTTAAATGCTGAGATTGTGACAGGAACATTAAAAACCCATATTTACTGATCCTTCACCTGTGCATTCACATGGTTCCACTCCACTCATCTGTTCTCAGTCCAGGAAGAGGTTCAGGTGATTGTCATCCTGAAGCAAAACTAGTGAGTTCACTTCGAGGAGAGGTCATTCACCTGCTTCATGTGTGGGAAGCGATTCACTAATTCATTCACCTTGTTAACACACCAGTGGGTTCACGCTGATGGAATATCTTTTGAATGTATGGATTATACAAAGTGTTTTAAAATCTGTGGAGTTGATTTGCCATCAGCATGTTCACTCTGACAGGCACCCATCCAGAAGCTCTCACTGTGGGACTGGGTTCAGGTGATCATGTGAACTCAGTGTCCACCAGCGCATTGACTCTGAGGAGAATCGCTCACCTGCTCCATGTGTGGGGAGAGATTCACTCAGTTGTCCCACTTCAACACACATCAACTTGTTCACACTGATAAGGAACCTTTCAAAGTCCTGTTTGTGAGAAGTGAGTTAAATGCAAAATATATCTGCTGATACACAAACACATTCACACGGGTCACAGGCTGCTCGGGAACCCTCACAACATTGAACAAGCATTGAGATGAGCACCTGAAATGCCATAGCAGACAATACTATGATTTGATTTGATTTATTATTGTCACATGTATTAGTATACAATGAAAAGTATTGTTTCTTCCACCCTATACAAAGCATACCGTTCATAGAGAAGAAAAGGAGAGAGTGCAGAATGTAGTGTTACAGTCATAGCTAGGGTATAGAGAAATAATCCCTGATCCCCTTATTAATAAAGAACCTATCTATCTCTGTCTTAAAGACACTCAATAACCTGGCCTCCACAGCCTTCTGTGGTAAAGAGTTCCACAGATATACCACTCTCTGGCTGAAGAAATTCCTCACAAGGATAGTTCCTTTAGCCTGAGGTTGTGCCCTCTGGTTCTAGTTTTTCCTACTAGTGGAAATATCCTCTCCATGTCCACCCAATCCAGGCCTCACAGTATCCTGTAAGTTTCAATAAGATCCCCCCTCATCCTTCTTAACTCCGAGTACAGACCCAGAGTCCTTAACCGTTCCTCATACGACAAGCTCTTCATTCCAGGGATCATTCTTGTGAACCTCCTCTGGACCCTTTCCAAGGCCGGCGCATCCTTCCTTAGATATGGGGCCCAAAACTGCTCACAATACTCCAAATGGGGTCTGAACAGAGCCTTTTCCAGCCTCAGAAGTATATTCCTGCTTTGGATTCTAATTGCCTGATTAATTAGATATCTGACTCTGTGAAAACGAGGATAAACACAGTAAGAAGTCTCACAACAACAGGTTAAAGTCCAACAAGTTTATTTGGTAGCACAAGCCACTAGCTTTCGGAGCGCTGCTCCTTCATCAGGTAAGTGGGAATTCTGTTCACAACCAGGACACAGAGACACAAACTCAATTTACAGAATAATGGTTGGAATGAGAATCTTTACAGGTCACTGCGCATGTTTTAGGCCCCGCCCCTCATTCACTCTGATTGGTTGGAGGACCAGCCGCTCCCGCTCGGTCCTCCAGGCCCGCCCCCTCTTCCTATTGGTCCAGAGCTGCCGTCAATTAGTCCCCGGGCATTGTGACGTTGGGCATGTGCAGTGCGGCTCATGTCCAGGGACAGGCGCTTGTTTGTCTGATCTTCAGGCGGGAAGGAGGCGGATAAGCGGAGGCAGCGTTAGGGGCAGTGGGTGGGAGGGGAGGCTCCACACACCCAGTGGAGGCTTCAACACCCCCAATAAGGAACTAGCGGCACCGCCTCAACACCCAACACAACGGCAGCTGCAGCGCTTTCTCCCGGGGCCAGGCCCCAGTGGACAAATGTGGCTTCAGGAAGGAAATGCAGCAATGGGTTTGTTAATGAGAATCATCTTTCACTCACTTTCCTGACCCTGGAGCAGGAGGAGAGAATGGGGGGAATTTCTCTCCTGCACTCACACTGATGGATTTTGGAACCGCCTTTTACAGAGAGTTCAAAGGGGAGGATTTACACACAGAAAACTGAAATCTAACAAGACATCAAGATCTGAGAGAGTCACTTGATCAATCAGAACCTGGATATTACGGACCCTTGAGTGGAACCATTCAGCTCTGGGTCATTCCTATTCTCCATTGGGGTGCAGTACACCAGTAATCCAGAGGACAAGAATAATGTTCTGGGGATAATGGTTAAAAACATACCAGGATAGCTGGTGGAATTTAAATTCAGTTAATAATCTAGAATTCAATGCGAGTCTCAGTATTGGTAACTGTGAAGCCATTGTGATGAGTTGAGGGAAAATGCGTGGAATTGGAATTTGCAGCTTTGGGAAACAAGAGAGAAATAAGTATTCCCCACGAACTAGAATTATCTGTTCTGAATTTGTGTCCTGGACTGACCTGTATGAACTGGATTTTCAGAGTTACAAGTAGAGGACTAACAGACAGGAAACTCAAATCAAGCATCACTTCAAGATCTGACAATGACTCAATTCATCAGGATCTGAATACCATCAGCTTCTGAATGTGGAGGGAGAAATGTTTGTGTGTTCTGTCTGTGGGAAAAAAAAATCAAACATCAGCGTAAGTGGAAAAGCATCAATCCCTCCCCCCCCCCCCACCCCACACACACACACACACACACACACACACACACACAGTGTTCCAGTGCAGGGACTGTGGGAAAGAATTCAATTACCCATTGTGTGGAAATTCATCGACGCACTCACACTGGGGAAAGACTGTTCACCTGCACCATGTGTGGGATGGGATTTTCTCATTTATCCAATCTGTAGACACCAGCGTAGTCACACCAATGTGAGATCTTTAAATTTTATAACTATGAGAATAGCTTTGAAAGCAACAATATCCTGCAGGAACACCAGCGCACTCATGCTGGAGTGAAGCCATTCACGTGCCCTATGTGTGGGAAAAGATTCATTCATTAACCAGTGAGTTCTTAATGGTGAGAGACCATTCGTGTGCCCTGTACATGGGAAAGGGTGTACTCAGTCATCTCATGTGTAAAGTTTAAAGTTGATCTATTCGTCACAAGTAAGGCTTACATTAACATTGCAATGGAGTTACTGTGAAATCTGAGACACTAGTTAGAGCACAGGTGACTGTAGATATTTTACTGGGGATTAGAAGGAAAGGATTTGCAGACAGGAAATTATCTGCTGATTTTACAGTCACTTAATTCATCAGGACTTGAATTTGAATGTGGAAGGAGAGATGTTTGTTCTGTCTGTTTGAAAAGATTTCGAACATCAGTGTGACTGGAAAAGCACCGAGACACACACACACCCGAGTGAGAGTGTTCCAGTGAACTGACTGTGGAAAGAGTTTTAACCACTTACACAGCCTGAAAAAACATCACATCATTCGCAGCGAGGAGAAACCATACACGTGTTCTGTGTGTGGATGAGGCTTCAACTGATTATCCAACCTGGAGAGACACAAGGACACCTGCACCATGGAGAAACTGTTGAAATGTGGGGACTGTGGAAAGGGATTCAGTTACCCTTCTGAACTGGAAACTCATCAACGCAGTCACACTGGAGAGAGGCCGTTCACTTGTTCTGAATGTGGGAAAGGATTCACTCGACTAACCCACCTCACTGCACACCAACTTATTCACACTGACATGAGACCTTTTAAATGTTCTGACTGTGAGAAGAGTTTTAAAACCAAATACAATCTTTCGACACACCATCGAGTTCACACTGGGGAGAGGTGGTTCGCCTGTGCTGAGTGTGGGAAGGGATTCACTCAGTTATCCAGCCGGCATTCACACCGGCGAGTTCACACTGGAGAGAAACCATTCACCTGTCCTGAGTGCGGGACGGCATTCGCTCAGTTATGCAAAATGTTGGATCACCAGCGAGTTCACGCTGGGGAGAGGCCATTCACCTGCTGTGTGTGGGAAGGGATTCACTCAGTCATCCACCTTGCTGAGACACAAGCGCATTCACACTGGTGTGAGACCATTCACCTGCTCCGAGTGTGGGAAGGGATTCACCCAGTCTGCCCAACTCACTTCACACCAACGTGTTCACTCTGACACGAGACCTTTTAAATGTTCAGACTGTGAGAAGAGCTTCAAAGGCAAAATGGATCTGCTGATTCACCAGCGAGTTCACACTGGAGAGAGACCGTTTATCTGCTGTGTGTGTGGGAAGCGATTCACTCAGCATTCCCTCCGGCTGAAACACCAGCACAGTCACACCAGGGAGACATTATTCATCTGCTCAGTGTGTGGGAAAGGATTCACCCGTGCGAACACCCTGCAGAAACACCAGCGAGTTCACAAATGATTACAGGAGTTGGTTTCTGCTTTTATTGCTGCTGTTAATCACAAGACTGAACCATGCTCATTCTGACAGTTAGAGGTTGTTTCGGTTGAAGTTGAAGTTAATAATCCTTGTAACTACACTGGAGTTTAAGATTCTGGGTATAGATTAAATCAACTTTGTGTCAATCACACATGTTTGCGTCCTTGATTTCTCGAGGGTAAGAGGAGACTGATTGATGTCCTGTTACCGACTGTTCCATTGTTGGGTCTTTTCTGATACGTTTTGGAAGATGTGGCAAACGAAAGAGTAAGGAATGAGAGAAAGGTAAGAATTTGGGAAATGATAAACAGACTGTGACAGGAAGATAATGAAAGAGCAAATTATAGATTACATCAGTAGATGTGGTTAGACGCTACAAAAATATTAAAGGGACAAAACTAAAGGCTCTGCATCTAAACACACGTAGCTTTTGAAACACAACTGATGAACTGACAGCAGCACAAATATAAGGAAAGAATTATGAGTTGATCGCCATTAGAGAGACATAGAGTGGGGCCTGAATTTGTTCCTATTCATTCATGGGATGTAGGTGTCACTGGCTCACCCAGCATTTATTGACCACCGGTAATTGCCCCTGAGAAGTCAGTGGTGAGCTAAACATGTGTATGTGACATTCAGGAGGGACAGGAGTCTGGGAAACGGTGGAAGGGTGTCTCTGTTGATTATTGGCAGTATTAGCACATTAGGGAGGGATGATCTAAGTTCAGGAAACCAGGATGTTTGGAGTGGTTTGGTTTGAGATGAGGAAATGGTAAAGGCAAAATTCACTTGTGGGAGTGAGTGATGGACAGGCTTTCTAATTGTAACGACACGGTAGGACAGAGTACAAAGGAAAAGGTAATGGCAGTTTGTGGTAAAGCTACGGCAATAATCAAGAGGGATTTTAATCTATTTATAAACTGGGAAAGTCAGCTGGACGAAGGTCATGTAGATGAGTTCATAGAATGTTTTGGGGATAGTTTCTGGGAAGAGTACGTTTGAAAGCAGGCTTCACTCGCACTGGTATTATACAACAAGACTGGATTAATTGATGACTTCACAGTGAAAGCATCTCTAAGTATCAGTGATCTGAATATAAATTGCTGGCTATGGGCCAAGTGCTGGTAGATGTGATTAGATGGGAGTTCAGGTGTTTCTCGTGTGTTGGTGCAGACTCGATGGGCTGAAGGGCCTCTTCTGCACTCTATGATTCTATGAATGTATTGGAGATGAGGTAATGCTGCTTAAAGAGTTAAAGGTCTGTTTCAAGAACCATCTTGTGTTTACAAGTTGAGCTCTATTCGTGGAGATACTGAGTGCCCCTGGGGCAGGATTTTGGGAAGTTACTGTTAGTTCAGGAACCTCAGGAACATTCACACTTTTACCTGGGGTGATCCCCCAATTGAGGTGGCAAAACTTCCTCATGTATTTCACAGGTAAATCTTTTTCTTTTAAATAAACATTGTTATTATTTGCCATTTCAGAGTCCTGTCTTGCCTGATGGTAAACTCTCTTTTGAACTGAAGTGTTTCAGAGTCAGTCTGGAACTGAGTAATTAGGCTCAAGCAACCAAGTTAAACTGAATCTAAATTTTAATTGTCTGCCCGTTTAAGATTGACAGAGAATCTCGAGATGATGCAAGAAAGATTCACAAGAATGATACCAGAACTGAGAGTGCTTTTAAGTTAATGGAGAGACTAAACAGGTTGGGAATGTTTTCGTAGAATCATAGAATCCCTACAGTGCAGAAGGAGGCCCATTGAGTCTGCGCCGACTCTCCGACAATGCATCTACCTCATGCCCTATCCCCATAGCTTCATGTATTCACCCTGCTAATACCCCTAATCTACACATTTTTGGACACTAAGGGGCAATTCACCATGACCAATTCAACTAACCTACACATCTTTGGACTGTGGGAGGAAATTAGAGACCTGGAGGAAACCCACACAGACAAGGGGCAAATGTGCATATCCCACAGTCACCCAAGGCCTGGGGTTCCTGGTGCTGTGAGGCAGCAATGCTAGCCACTGTCCCACCATGCCACCCTATTCTCTGGAAAAGCCAAGGCTGAGTGCTGACCTGATAGAGATTATGAATGTATATGGCAGGATTGAAGTTATCAAGTAATCAAGTACAGGATACAAAATCAGAACTGAAAATTCTGGTTATTATTAGGCATGTTTGTCCCATTCAAACTATAAATCTCTGTCCTCTCACACCCACCTTCCTCCCCATTGATTGTTCCACTAATTCATCCTTTTCTCCTCCTGCTTTCTTTTTCAATTCCCTGCTGCAATTAGACTTTTGAATGGACCTAACATATATTAAATTAATCTTTCTCAACACCCTAGCTATGACTGTAGCACTACATTCTGCACCTTCTCCTTTCCTTCTCCCCATGTACTCTACGAACGATATGTTTTGTCTTTATAGTGTGCAAGAAGCAATACTTTTCATTGTATCCCAATACATGTGACAATAATAAATCAAATCAATTCTTCTCCACTTTATGTGCTAACTCTCGGTTTCAATTTCAGACTACCTCTTGCCCTCCCTAGTGTCTCACCCCAAAATTTCAATCTTTATGCCTGAAGGTGAACTGCTTTGCTAATGGGGCATCAATATATAATCTAGTGACTACCCACATGTGCTTTGTTTCTGGGTGCAGTCACTCCCGCCTCCACCTTTCATCCCAGTCCCAGGAGTTTGGAGACTGGGCTCCAGAGGAGTAATGGCGGCCGGATGCCCCACAATGCCTCGCGCTGGGGAAATCGCTCAGTAGCCCGGGCTCGAATCTGCGCATGTCCAAGGGAAAGGGGAATCTGCGCATGTGCGGAAATGTTTCTGAACCCTGCTTGAGGTGTTGACCAATGGAAATTCTTGGAAGACCGGAAGGACTCTGGTCCTCCAGCCAATCAGCGCGGTCTTTGTGACAATGCAGGTTGAGCTTCAGACGGAATCAAACTCCCTCCAAAGAGGCCAACATCTGTGAGTCAAACACTTTCTTTTCTCCCCCTTTCCATTTCTTTTCTCATTCTGGGGGAAATTGGGGACTTGCAGCAACTGAAGGGTAAGGAAGTGAATCCAGGGAGGCTGCAGACTCTGGAAAGGTTGGCCCAGGTCTCTCGCTCTCTCTGAAAGACATTGACATCCTTTGCTCCCTCAGCTTGATACATTGATTTGTCTGGCTAAAAGGATGGTCTCGTTCCTAATGTTCACAATTAAAGGGCTGGTTTCTTCAGGAGATAGTTGACATTTAAGTGGAATATAGTAAGGTTTGGCATGTTTGGATATGTTTGGTGTAATCTGGTGTAAATTTATGATTCTTTGTGGGACAGTAATTTTATATAGCTCAGTGTTATGTCTAGTTTTGTTGTTAGGTACATATTAGATATATTATTTATGGTTCTGTGATAAATTTCATTTATTGTTATTTCAAATTTGTAATATAGCACTGTGGTGACATACATTTCCAGACATTGATTAATTACAGCACAGAAGATGTTCATTCGAGTCCGTGCTGACTCTCTGTCGAGCAATCCAGCCAGTCCCATTCTCCCGCTGTACCCTTGTATCTCTGCAAGATTATTTCCTTCAGTTGTCCATCCAGTTGAGCTTGAAATCTTGGATCATCTCTAATTCCAGCATTCTCATAAGCAGCGAGTTTGTGTTTGTGAACACTCAGCACCTTAATGAAGTTCTTACTGACATGGTCATGAAGCTCTGAGCAAGTAATACAGCAGTGTTTATTCAACACATGTTTTCCTCCAGAATCTGTACCTATGGGTTGTGTTTGTATTGAGTCTGGCAGTCTGCATCAAGGTTTTCAGGTCTCCAGGTCAGGAAGCAGTGAGTAGGGGTCGGCCACTCAGCATCAATCAGCACCTTCAGGAGAATTGTGAGGGTGTATATTAGATACAGCAGAGTGAGAGCAGAGGGAATATGTGAGATTGAGGTTTACAACTTTTGGTGAACAAAATAGGAATGAATGTTCAACTGAAACTAGAATCGTGTGTTCTGAATTTCTCTGCTGTACTGACAGTGCTGACTTTTCTAAATTCCTTTTACAGGTTTTGAGAAGGAGAAGATTTGCGATAGAAATCTGAAACCAAATGTCACACCGAGACCTGACACATTCACTCGATTCAAAAGGACCTGAATATCATCGCTCTTTCAGTCTCGAATTGAGTTGAAGTATGTACAGATGGAGGGCGTTGATTGGATCATTATATGAGTGTGTATGAAAAAAGCGTGTATAAAGAAATGGTGTTCTGTCTGCGTCAAAAGGTTTAAATATGTGACTGGAAAAGCATCAAGACACACAGATCTGAGTGAGAGTGTACCAGCGAACTGACTGTGGAAAGACCATTAACCAATTACACACCCTGAAATAAATATCACACCATTCACAGGGAGGAGAAACCATACTCGCTTTGTGTGTGTGGACAAGGCTTCAATTGATCATCAAACCTGGAGAGACACAAGGACACCCGCACCATGGAGAAACCGTGGAAATCTGGGGACTGTGGGAAAGGATTCAAAGCTCCATCTCAACTGGAAATTCACCGACACATCCACACTGGGAAAAGACCTTTTATCTGCTTTGAGTGTGGGAAGAGATTCACTCAGTCATCGCACCTGCAGACACACAAGCGAGTTCATAGTGGGGAGAGGCCATTCACCTGCACTGAGTGTGGGAAGGGATTCAAGGATTCATCTACCCTGCGGACACACCAGCGAGTTCACACCAGGGAGAGACCATTCACCTGTGCTGAGTGTGGGAAAGGATTCACTCAGTTATCCAACTTGCTGACACACCAGCGAATCCACACTGGAGAGAGACCATTCATCTGCTCTGAGTGTGGGAAAGCGTTCACTGAGTCATCCTGTCTGCTGACACATCAACGCAGCCACACCAGGAAGAGGCTGTTCACCTGCGCTGAGTGTGGGAAGGGATTCACACGGTCACCTCATCTGCTGACACACCAGCGAGTTCACACTGGGGAGAGGCCATTCACTTGCTCCGTATGTGGGAAGGGATTCACTCAGTCATCCAACCTGCTGACACACCAGCGAGTTCACAGCAGGAAGAACCCATTCACCTGCTCCAAGAGAAGGATTCATTGAGTCATCCAGTCTGCTCAAACACCAATGTGGTCGCACTGGGGAAAGACCTTTGATATGTTTTGTGCATGAGAAGAGATTCACTGATTCATCCAACCTGCTGAGACACCAGCAAGTCCACATTGAGGAGAGGCCATTCCCCTGCCCTGAGTTTAGGGAACGTCATCAGTCATCCAACTTGCTGACACACCAACAAGTTCACACCGATTAGAGACCTTTTCTTTTTAATCACAGAATTCCTACAGTGCAGAAGGAGGTCACTCGGCCCATTGAGTCTGCACCGACCACAATCCCAACCAGGCCCCACTCCAGTAAACCTACACATTTACCCTGCTAATCCCCCTGACACTAAGGGGCAATTTAGCATGGACAAGCAACCTAACCGGCACATCTTTAGAAGGTGGGAGGAAACCGGAGCACCCGGAGGAAACCCACACAGACACGAGGAGAACATGCAAACTCCACACAGTCACCCGAGGCTGGAATTGAACCCGGATTCCTGCCCTGACTATGGGTGTTAATTGAATCAATTGAGTTTAAGAATGTACAGATGGAGGGCTTTGATCAAATAATTATATGAGTATGTTTGAAGAAAGTATGTATAAAGAGTTGGGAGTTAAATCTATTCCAAGTAAAGATTGGTTCCAGTTTCTTCCTTCACCATAAGGCTGTTAGGATTATAACATGGTAACAGAGAATGTTTGTCCAATGGTGAAGTTTGGAAACTGGAGGAAAGTATATTTCAGACAGAAGTTTACAGTCCCAGCAGCTTTTGTGTGAGATGAAAGCCAGTGGGAATTGTCAGGGTCTGATTACCCGCCGATGTTCTCGGAGCCTGAACCATACGACCAGTGGAAGAATGAAGTGGAGATGTGGACATGGGTTACATCCCTAACAATGAGAAAACAAGGTCTGGCCTTGGCATTGCCACTGTCTAACGAAAGGAAAATTGGCAGCAAAACATTTTCTGAGCTGGAAATCCACTGATCAAGGTTTGGATCTTTTACTCGGTTTCATTGATGAGATTTACAAGAAAGATGATCTGATGGGTGCCTGTGAAGCATAGTCAGACTTTGTCAAGTTTTGAATGAGGGTGTAAGTATATTTAGCAGATCTGGATATCACAAAAAAGACAGGATTGGAAAAGCACTAATAGGTGAATGAATCTCAGGAATGACGGGGAAACAGATACCGTGAAATTCCCCTGGTCGTCGCAGTCCGGCGCCTGTTCGGGTCAATGCACCTAACCAGCACGTCTATCAGAACGTGGGAGGAAACCGGAGCACCCGGAGGAAACCCACTCAGACATGGGGAGAACATGCAAACTCCACAGAGACAGTGACCCAAGCCGGGAATCGAACCCGGGTCCCTGGCACTGAGGCAAAAGTGCTAACCAGTGTGCTACCCTTCCGTCCCAGAGATAAAGACCGTAACCAGTCTTAAAGCTACGCAAACAATTTTCTTATCCTTGTTAAAGATTAAAAATCCCGCAAAAAGATGCAGGAGAGTTGATGAAGAGTATCTGAGGCTCAGAGAACAGACTAATGCAAAGTGTGGAATGTGTGAAAAGTATTGAAGGATGCTGTCACATCCGATTGTAAAGCTGCCCTTGGCACATGACCTTAACGAGGTATTTACGTGGATCTAAAGGTATGAGACAAAGACAGAAATATTTTCATTCTACACATGATCGACAGGGTGATCCAATTTAGTCTTTCTCCAATCATACATGGCAAGGACAAAAGGATGATTCTAGACCAAGTGATGGAGAAGTGGACAGGGACTGGACCTGGGGCACCAGCTAAGTTTCTGACTGATAATGGAGGGGAATTTGTTAATGATGAGTTTGGAGAAGTGTGAAAACATGAACATTCTGGTCATGAACACGGCAGCTGAAAGTCCTTTCAGTGATGGACTCTGTGAAAGGAATCACACGGTGATCGATGAAATGCTGCAGAAAATCTCAGCTGATCAGCCAAACTGCAAGTTGATAACTGCACTGGCCTGGACGATTCAGGGAAAGAATTCACTTCAGGTGGTTGGAGGGTAGAATCCCTGTCAATTGGTCTATGGGTGAAATCCCAAATTACCCTCTGTGCCGGGGATAACCCTCCTGCTTTAGAAGGGACGACAATTAGTATAAATTTTATTCATATGATCACATTGTTTCACTAAAGCTCGAGCTCAGAAATTATTGTGGATCCTAGAACAGCGGTGTCTGAAATGTAATACTTTGTACATTTTTTTTCTTTGACTCATTGTGAAATATGTTGCTGTGTATTGTTCTGATCCTAATCAGGATTGTTAATGTTTAAAGAGAAACTCAAATACCCAGTGATTCACAAAGAATTGCACCACAAGATTCCACATTTTTAAACATAAGAACTAGGAGCAGGAGTCGGCCATCTGGCCCCTCAAGCCTGCTCCGCCATTCAATAAGATCATGGCTGATCTGATAGTGGGTTCACAAGAACAAAATTTATAAAACAAAATATTAAAAGCCAGCACTATGAACATAGCATAAGTCTTTCAATTATCAGATTATTTCATGAAGAGAATATTAACAACTTATTGTGGTTCTGAGGAGAGGGGTGTCTTTATATGTAATGCTTTGTACAAAAGGAGGAAAGTCACATTTTTTCTTCTTTGATTTGCTCTGAAACATTGTTTGTGTGAATGTTTTGTGGTCCCAGTCAGGACAATTAACGTTTAAAGAAAATTGTGAACACCCAGTGATTAACTAAAAGAATTACATGAAAAGATTTAACATTTTTAAACAAAAACAAACTTTACTGTATGTATAAAACAAAATAAAATTTAAGAATACAGCACTACGAACTGAATACTGTAATCGATAAAGACTTATGGTACAAACCTGTTTTTTAACCTCACCCCAAAAGTTTCTTTATACTTAATGATATCTTGAAAGTTCAATTCTGTTCCTGGGACTCTCAAAGGTATGTCAAAGCTCTGCAGAATTCACTTTAATTTTCCTCACTTTTCCAGCTATTCTCCAGGGAGGGCCTTTCCATTAGGCCCTTTTGGCTAAACAATTCTCCAATTTTCCTTTGAGACCTCAAAACTGTGGACTCCTCAGTCCAACCGTGGGCTTCACTGCCTTCTTGCTGAAGGATTTAAACATTGGCAGCACCCCTGGTTCCTAATGACCCTCTAGGCTTCTGGTCCCACAGCTGGTTCGCAGCTGCTGGTCCCATATCTGATGGCCTCCAACCTAACTGCAGACTGCCTGCTTTCTGTGAGAAACACCCAGAATTCCAAGCAGGGCTCACTTATCCCCGTGCTAACACATCTGTTGGAATGTCTGTTAGATATTTAGCTTCAAAACTAAACCTTTTTTTCCTGAGGTCTGCATGAAGAATTCCGATCTGTAACAAAGACAGGGCAATAATTGTCAGACCCGAAGTCTCCAGGTCTCCAGCTAAAAGAGCCCAGCTGCCCTTTTACACTTCATACCCTTCGAGTTTTGACATCTTAAACCAACATGGGCCACGTCTTGTGAATGTGAATCCCCTTCGGGTGTTTCTGTCAGATTCTCAGTGCAGGTTTTCCATTTACCTTAAATTTAAAAAAAAGCAATTGTTGAACTAATTCATACTTCTAAAACATAGGAATTATGAAATTAGATCTTTGCAACACCTTCCCCATGAAGAAATGAAAATGTATCATCCTCTTTTATCCCATTTGAAACATTACAATGTAGACTCAAAAGATTGGCTCTTCTCTCTCCCCACAGATGCTGTCAGACCTGCTGAGATTTTCCAGCATTTCCTGTTTTTGTTTCAGATTCCAGCATCTGCAGTATTTTGCTTTCAACAACGTACAACATGTTGTATACTTAAATAGTTGTGATCTTATCAAATGGTGAAGCAGGCTCAAAGAGCCAAATGGCCAACTCCTGTTGCAAAGTCTAATGTTTAATTACCTTATAACCTGCAATACACATAATAATCCCTCCATTATCCACTTCACATTCACAAGTCCATCTTGATAACTGCACACTGCTGGATTCCATGTCCAGGAACCTCATTCCACTGAAGATGGAAAATATTACTGCTTGCAGTGTTTTCTGACAGTTTTCTTCTTATAATAATTATCGTGCAAAGTTCCTCCTGCAAGAGGAGAGTCCTCATTGCTGTTCATCTGTGAATTTTCAACTTCAGTTTTGAAAACAGTCTGTTCAGAATGCACATTTTGAACTTGATTTTCTTCCATGTTTGTAGTTCCTCCATTGTTTAAATCTAGAGAGAATATTCCAGCCAATTCCACATTGAAATGTCTTCTTCTTGCTCTGTTGTAGCTGCAGCTTCATTTTTAACTCCACTTCCCAGACTCAAACATTCTGGATTCACTTTTGGAGAGAGCAAGATCAAAATAGCTTCTTTTTGTGTCAACAACTCTTTCCTTCATTGGTCAAAATCTTCTTCAGCCATTTAAAAAATGTTGTTAAAATGCTTTTTATGTTCAAGCAAAAATGTTGACCATTCCCATTTGGAGACTATGTGATCTCGGGCTTCAGAAACAGGAATTGAGAACAAAAGCAGGGAGGTTATGCTGATAGTTTCTAAAGCTCTGGTGAGGCCACAACAGAACACTGAGCCCAGTTCTGGTCACCACACTTTTGGAAGGACGTGAGGGTCCTTGAGAGGTGTAGAGGAGATTTACCGGGATGGTTCCAGGAATGAGGAATTTTATCCACAAAGCTAGGCTGGAGAAGCTGGGATTATTTTCCTTGGAGAAAAGGAGATGGAGGGGAGATTTGCTTGAGATGTACAAAATTAAAATAGGATTAAATAATGTGAGAAGGTAAAGTAATGTGAGAAGGTGAGGTGGCATGGTAGCACAGTACTTAGCACTGCTGCTTCACAGCTCCAGGGACCTGGGTTTGATAACCAGCTTGGGTCACTGTCTGTGTGGAGTTTGCACATTCTCCTCGTGTCTGCATGGGTTTCCTCCGGGTGCTCCAGTTTCCTCCCACAGTCCAAAGATGTGCGGGTTAGGTTAATTGGCCATGCTAAAATTGTCCCTTAGTGTCCTGAGATGTGTAGGTTAGAAGATTAGCGGGTAAATATGTAGGGATATGGGGGTAGGGCCTGGGTGGGATTGTGGTCGTTGCAGACTCGATGGACCAAATGGCCTCTTTCTGCACTGTAGGGATTCTATGATAAAGCTGTTCCCATTAGCTGATGGTGCAAGGATAAGGATGCAGAGATTTATATATTCTTAGCGAGAGATGCAGGGGGATGTGAGAAAGGGATGTTTTATGCAATGAGTGGGAATGAGCTGGAACTCACTGCCTGTGAGGGTGGTGGAAGCAGAGACGATGAACGATTTAACAAGGAAAATGGACCGACACTTGCGGGAAATAGAACTGAAAGGATAAAGGGATAGAACGGGGCAATGGGACTGACCGGTTTACCCCATGAGAATAATTCCAGAACTGAGAGTATTTAACCCTCTGAAAATGCCGGTGTTACTTTTCTCTGGAAAACTGAAGACTGATGGAAGTCTTCAAGATTATGAAGGGGTTCAATAATCCAGTACGGATTTAACGAGAAACACCTTTACCAGCGAGTGGTGAGAATGTGGAACTCACCACCACAGCGAGTGGTTGAGGTGAACAGCATGAATACATTGAAGGGGAAGCTAGATACATACATGAGGGAGAGAGGAATAGAAGGATATGCTGATGGGGGAGATGAAGAGGGGTGGGTGGAGGCTCATGTGGAGCATAAATACTGACACAGACCAATTGGGCCGACTGGCCTGGCCCTGTGCTCTGGAATCATTGGAACAGAGATAAACGTATTTAATTTAGATCCACTTGAAGGAGAAGTAGGATTTACTATCCAGGATCAAATAAATGTCCTTCATCAGCTTGTGTGGTTCATTTGTGGAAATGTGCTCTCCCAGCCCACTGGAAGCAAAGTTGTGAGAAAGACCAATCCAGCAGAGCTGGACCTTCTGATCCAGGATCTTCTGATCCTCCCACTTCACCAACTGTCAGAATGAACATGGTTCAGTCCTGGGTGTGATTAACAGCAGCAATAACAGCAGACTCCAACCCCTGTGATCACTTGTGAACTCGCTGGTGGTTGCGCAGGTAGGTTGACCGACTGAATCTCTTCCCACACTCAGAGCAGGTGAATGTCCTCTCCGCAGTGTGAAGACGCTGGTGTATCTGCAGGCTGGATGAATCAATGAATGCTTTCCCACACTCAGAGCAGGTGGGTGGCCACTCCCCAGTGTGAATCCGCTGGTGTGCCTTCAGGAAGGATGACCGGCTGAATCCCTTTCCACACTCGGAGCAGGTAAACGGCCTCTCTTTGGTGTGAACTCGTTGGTGTATCCGCAGGCTTGATGAATCAAAGAATGCCTTCCCACACTCAGTACAGGTGAACGGTCTCTCCCCAGTGTGAACGCGTTGGTGTATCCGCAGGTTGGAGGAGTGAGAGAATCTCTTTCCACAATCAGAGCAGGTGAACGGCTTCTCCCCAGTGTGAACTTGCTGGTGTGCCTGCAAGTGAGATAACCGACTGAAACCCATCTCACACTCAGAGCAAGTGAATGGCCTTTCCCCAGTGTGAATTCGCTGGTGTGTCAGCAGATCAGATGAAGTAGTGAATGTCTTCCCACACTCGGAGCAGGTGAACGGCCTCTCCTTGGTGTGAACCCGCTGGTGTCTCAGCAGGTGGGATGAATGAGTAAATCCCTTACCACAATAACAGCAGGTGAACGGCCTCTCCCCAGTGTGACTGCGTCGATGAATTTCCAGCTGAGACGGGGATTTGAATCCCTTCCCACAATCCCCACATTTCCACGGTTTCTCCATGGTGCGGGTGTCCCTGTCTCCAGGTTTGTTGTTCAGCTGAGGTGGCCACACAAAGCGTCTGTACAATCTCTTCCTGGTGTAAATGGTGATGGTCTTTCAAGCTATGTAACTGTCACTGGAACAGTCTCACTCAGATGTTTGTATCTTGCTGCTTTTCCAGTCACACTGATGTTTAAAACTTTCTGAAGCAAACAGAAGAGAAAGACATTTCTCCTTCTTGATTCAAAGGCTAATGATATTCAGATCCTGATAATCGAGTGACTCTGTCAATTCTTCACTTGATGCTTGATTTGAATTTTGTGTCTGCAAATTCTCCCCCTTTGAAGATCCTGTAAAAGAGGTTTACAAATTTCATCACCGTCAGTTAAGGATAGAATCTACAATTGGCAGTTGTTAATTTCTATGAAGCACTATTTTCTATCTTGTTCCCCGAAAGCTGTAAATAACTGTCCCACACTCTCCCTGCATTACCTGGAGTATTGTGTGGAGCTTTTGTCTCCTTACTAAAGGAAGGATACACTTGCAATGGAGGGAGTGGAGCAAGGGTTCATTCGACAAATCCCTGGAAGGGTGGAAGTTTCCTAGGAGGAGACTCGGCCTCTATTCTCTCAAAGTTTTGAAGAATGGGGGCTGATCTTCTATAACTCAACTGAGTTGAGGGCGGCACGGTAGCACAGTGGTTAGCACTGCTGCTTCACAGCTCCAGGGACCTGGGTTCGATTCCCGGCTTGGGTCACTGTCTGTGTGGAGTTTGCACATTCTCCTCGTGTCTGCGTGGGTTTCCTCCGGGTGCTCTGGTTTCCTCCCACAGTCCAAAGATGTGCGGGTTAGGTTGATTGGCCATGCTAAAATTGCCCCTTAGTGTCCTGAGATGCGTAGGTTAGAGGGATTAGCGGGTAAATGTGTCGGGATATGGGGATAGGGCCTGGGTGGGATTGTGGTCAGTGCAGACTCGATGGGCCGAATGGCCTGTTTCTGCACTGTAGGGATTCTATTCTAACTTCTTCACACAAAGGTTGTGAATCTGTGTAATTCCCTGCCCAGTGAAGCAGTTGAGGCTACCTCATTGAATGCTTTTAAGGCAAGGATAGATAAATTTTTGAACGGTAAAGGAATTAAGGGTTATGGGGAGCGGGCGGGTAAGTGGAGCTGAGTCCACAAAAAAATCAGCCATGATCTCATTGAATGGCGGAGCAGGCTCGAGGGGCCAGATGGCCTACTCCTGCTCCTAGTTCTTATGTTCTTATAATAACTCTAGATGTATCAATGTTGTTATGATCCTTATGAGTACAATAACCTTAAAATTAACATTCCCAGACAAACCCAATGGAATAAAGCAAAGGGAAAGATTTCACCTTCTAATAAATCTTGCAATAATCAAATTAAAATCAACATCAATGAATCATGCATTAACAGACAAACAGTATTTGAATAGACAGGATAAATTTGTCTTTAAATATCTCAGACAATAAAACAGGTTCCACAAAATCACAAACATTTCCCCCTCAGTATATTTGGCACGAATTCCAGTTCCAGAGTCCCACAACTCTCTGTAATTCCCAGGGGGAGAAAGAAAGTGTTTTACTCACAGATGTTGTCCAGAGGATGCAGTTTGAGTCTGTGGTGTAGTTTGGGTCTGTGTGTGAAGTTTGAGTCTGTGTGTGAAGTTTGAGTCTGTGTGTGAAGTTTGAGTCTGTGGTGAAGTTTGAGTCTGTGGGTGAAGTTTGAGTCTGTGGTGAAGTTTGAGTCTGTGTGTGAAGTTTGAGTCTGTGGTGAAGTTTGAGTCTGTGGTGAAGTTGGAGTCCGTGGTGAAGTTTGAGTCTGTGTGTGAAGTTTGAGTCTGTGTGTGAAGTTGGAGTCTGTGGTGAAGTTTGAGCCTGTGTGTGAAGTTTGAGTCTGTGTGTGAAGTTGGAGTCTGTGGTGAAGCTACAAACAGAAGCTGTTCTGTTTCAAATCAAACTGCGGGACTTGGAAGAAAATGATGGGAAGAGATTTTGCAAAGTCCCCTCCCCCACTCCCTCAGCTGGCAGCCTAGCGCGCAGGCGCAGAGGGCGCTGCTGAGCCGAGCTGTCCGGAGCAGGCGCAGAGAGCGCTGCTGAGCCGAGCTGTCCGGAGCAGGCGCAGAGAGCGCTGCTGAGCCGAGCTGTCCGGAGCAGGCGCAGAGAGCGCTGCTGAGCCGAGCTGTCCGGAGCAGGCGCAGAGAGCGCTGCTGAGCCGAGCTGTCCGGAGCAGGCGCAGTGCGGCTGCCGCCAGCGGCCGCTCTCGATCTCTTTTTGGAGCAGCAGCCGCCGTAGAGAGAGGGGGGAGGGGAGATCACCGAGCGGCTTCTCGCTCTGACCGGAGCCGCCAGCCGGTTGACTGGAAACCTTGGCTCAATGTGGTGCAGGGGAACAATGGGAGGGGACGGGGCTCCCGGGTCCGCGCGCCCGGGCCTGCGCAGTGGAACCCCAGGACGTCATGCCAGAGCAAACTGATCCCTATTGGCTGATTCTAGCGTGGACGTTCCCAGCGCTCAGTCTCCCATTGGAGCAGACAGACGACATTGCGGATTGGACAACAGCTCCGCGCGTCCGGAGGTCAAAGTGTCCCCGGCCCCACGTGGGCTCGGGTTTCGCTGTCCAACATCCGTGAGTGAAACACTTTCCAATTCTTTTCTCATTCTGGGGGAAATTGGGGACTTGCAGCAACTGAAGGGAAACGAAGTGAATCCAGGGAGGGTGCAGACTCTGGAAAGATTGGCCCAGGTTTCTCTCTCTCTTAAAGATATTGACATCCTTTGCTCCCTCAGCTTGACACATTTATTTGTCTGGCTAAAAGGATGGTCTCTTTCCTAATCTTCACAATTAAAGGGGTGGTTTCCCCAGAAAATGGCTGACCTTTAAGGGGACAGTAAATAGGACAGAGATATACCTAGTGTTGTTGTGGTACATATTAGACATTATTATGGTTCTGTAATAATTATTTACTATTAATTCTACATTTTGATATGTACTTTATATCTTTACAGTCCTCGCGATATAGAGATCATTCAGCAACTCCAGTCCTTACCAATGCTTTGTCGAGCAATCTAGTCAGCTCTATTCCTCCCCATATAACTGTACTTCTGTAAGTTCATTTACTTCAAGTACTCATCCAATTTCATTTTGAAATTATTTGCCACTGCTTCCACGATCCTCATAGGCAGAGATGCAGATTAAGATTACCCACTGTCTGGATAATTTTCTTCCTCACATCCCCTGCCACTGTGCTGCTAATTAAGAAATAGAGTATGGCATATCACACATTTGTCATTCAGGTTTATACACGTGATGTTAAATATATATTCCAGCAGACTGCATATTGAGGTTTTCAGGTTTCTTTGAAGCTGTTGAATTGCTCCTTCACTAAAATTGTTTGGCTGAATATTTAGTACATCAGAGTGAGAATAGAGAGAATGTGTCATGCAGCACGGTGGCACAGTGGTCGGCACTGCTGCCTCACAGCTCCAGGGACTTGGATTTGATTCTCGGCTTGGGTCATTATGCAGAGTTTGCCTGTTCTCCCCGTGTCTGCATGGGTTAGAGGGATTAGCAGGGTAAATATGTGGGGTTATTGGGATAGGGCCTGGGTGGGATGGTTGTCAGTGCAGATTCGATGGGCCAAATGGCCTCCTCCTGCACTGCAGCGATTCTATGGTTTCTATGATCAGGGTCGATTTTTTTTAGGAACGATAGAGGAAAGATGGTTCCATTGACACGAGAAGTTTTGCTTTTGAATTTCTATCCTGCCCGACAGTGATGACTTTCATGAACTTCTTTTACAGGGTATTGGAAGGGGAATATTTGCAGACAGAAATCCCAAACCGTGTAACTGGAAAAGCACCGACACACACACACCCGAGTGAGAGTGTTCCCTTGAACTGACTATGGAAAGAGATTCAACTAGTTACACAGCCTGAAAAAACATCACACCATTCACAGCAAGGAGAAACTGTACATACGTTTTATGTCTGTACGAGGCTTCAAATGATCAACCAACCTGGAGAGACGCAAGGACACCTGCGCCATGGAGAAACCATGGAAATGTGGGGACTGTGGGAAGAGATTCAGATCTCCATCAGAGCTGGAGATTCATCGACGCAGCCACACTGGAGAGAGGCCGTTCACCTGCTGTGTGTGTGGGAAGGGATTCAGCCGTCCATCTGCCCTATTGAACCACCAGAGAATTCACACTGGGGAGAGGCCCTTCACCTGTTCAGACTGTGGGAAGGGATTCATTAATTCATCCAACCTTCTGATACACCAGCAACTCCACACAGGGGATCGACCGTTCATCTGCTCTGAATGTGGGAAGGGATTCACCCGTTCATACAACCTTCTGACACACCAGCAGGTTCACAGTGAGGAGAGGCCATTCACTTGCTCCGTTTGTGGGAAGGGATTCACTCGTTCATCCAATCTATTGAATCACCAGCGAGTTCACACTGGAGAGAGGCCGTTCACCTGCTCCATGTGTGGGAAGGGATTCAGTCAGTCATCCAACCTGCTGACACACCAGAGAGTTCACAGTGGGGAGAGGCCATTTACCTGCTCTGTCTGTGGGAAGGGATTTTCTCATTTATCTTATCTTCTGAAACACCAGCGAGTTCACATTGGGGAGAGGCCGTTCACCTGTAATGTCTGTGGAAAGGGATTTATTCAGTCATCCCACCTGCTAACACACCGGCGAGTTCACAAACGACTGCAAGGTTTGGATTCTACTCTTCTTGATGCTGTTAATCATATCTAGGTCTGAATCATGTTCACTCTGACAGTCTTCATCCGTTGAGGTTTAATATTCTGAATAAATATGAAATATACCAGCTTTGTTTTTAAAATTGTTGTAGATTTTTGTCTTTCCCACCTGACCCCACATCACCAGGCTGGAGCTCAGAAAGGACAATCGGGGGAGGATCATATGGCAAACAGGACGCAGTCCTTCAGGGTCACAGAGAGGGACAAACAGCACTTTGCTCTTCCTCATCTCTCTTCACGACAGCAAAGTACTCGTGTGGTTTAATCCTGAGATGTGCAAGAATCTCAGTCGCTCCCTTCCATGTTTCAGCGCTCCGAGACCAGGAACAGAAGTTCCTTTACAACTGTGTTTAGAGTCAGGAAGAACAACAGTGAATGCTGGAAGCAGGCTGCTAAATCAGAGATTGGTGCAAAACTGGGATCTGTTCCTGACTGAGAGTGAAATGGCAGGATTAGATTTCCAGACTGAAAATGCAGAAAAGTCTAAAATATTTTAATGTGTGTTTGTGTGTCAGTGCCAGTTTATTGAACAGAAACCAGCTTGAAATAAATTGGTTAAAGTCTGCATTAAAGTAGCAGCTGGAGAGTTCAAAGGAACCTGTTATCTGCTGGGACAATTAGACAACAATTTGATTCCCAGATAAAAAGGAGCTACAGCGTGTCCAAGAATTCCCAGTTTTATTGATGTGGCTTCCCACACACTGTCCTTTTAAATAAATCTCACTCCTATCAACCTTTTACCATTATAAACAGAATAGAGAGAAGAGTGAAGCTGTGCCTGTCCCTTTAACTGGAAGCTGAGCAGCATCAAGCCCCAACTGTCCCTTTAAGAATGGGTGATGTGCTCAGCTGAAGATTCCTATTGGTAGTTTTCTGGATGATCTCCTTATTTTGGATTATTCTCAGTGATTCTCAGTTGTGTGAACCTCTGCTCACTCACTTAATATCTCTCCTCTCTGTCAGATACTCAATATCTCTCCTCTCTGTCAGGTACTCACTTAATATCTCTCCTCTATCAGATACTGACTCACTTAACATCGCTCTCCTCTCTCTCAGACACTCACTTCACTTACCTTCCATCCCTACACTCAATTAAACACGCTCCTTTCTCTCACTCACTTAACCTCTCTCTCAAATACTGTCTAAGTCACTTAACCTCTATCTTTCTCTCAGACATTCATTCATTTAACTTTTCTATGTCAGATAGTGCTGAAACTCACTCAATTTTTTCATTCTCCGGTTATCTCTCTCTAAAAAAGCACCAAACACGTTCAATCTCTCTTCTCTGTCTGAGACAACGTCGAATTTACAGAGACTCAATCTTTGTTTTTTTTATTCATACGTGGGAAATAGGTGTCGCTGACTGGCCAGCATTTATTCCCCATCCCTAGTCGCCCTTGTTCAGAGGGCAGTTGAGAGGCAACCACGTTGCTGTGGCCCTGGAATCACATGTAGACCAGACTGGGTAAAGACAGCAGATTTCCTTCCCTAAAAGACATTAGTGAACCAGGTGGGTTTTTCTGACAATATTTTCATGGTCATCACTCGATTCTTAATTCCAGATTTTTAAAATTGAATTCAAATTCCACCATCTGCCATGGCGGTATTCGAATCTGGGTCCCCAGAAAAATTGCTGAGTTTCTGCATGAACACCGAGCGATAATACCACGAGGCCATTGTCTCCCCACTTCTCTCTCCCACTTCCTCTGACAGGCCCTGACTCACTCTCATTTTCTGAATGCCCTCTTTGGGGGAAACTCATTCCTTTCTATAATTTCCCCCTCATCTCTCCCAGTGATGACCCTCAGTCCAGCTCCCAATTCATTGACTGTTAAAAACCCAAATAATCTTTGTTTATTGTTTCACATGGGAATGGAGGTGAATGTAATGCTGAGAGCGGCAGCAATCTGTGTGGTTGTTCTTGATGCTGTCAGAGTGAGTTCACCCTCACAGGCAGGAAGACCGTTCACGGTGATAACATCTCAAACTGATGTCGCTTGTTTCATTTTCAGGAAATACAACTTCCTATTTCTCTGCTGCCGGTTGCAAACCGCGCATCTCACTTCTGGGCAGAAAATAAATCCAGGGGCCACAATCTGGTGAGAACATCTGTCAGTGCGGCTTATATCTATCCACAGAGACAGGGCAGAGTCACACAGGATCAGAATCACACAGGATCACATTGCGGTGATATTTACAAATGAGCCTGTTATTCCTGTTCAGAGTCTCCATTCCGGATATAATGAGCTGTATTTGTGGATCAGTCACTGAGTTCCCCCTGCTCCCCATAGCCAGGAACTGATTGCCTGCTCCCTTAGATTTTATATCATTCTCTCTGAATTGCTTGTTTCCTCTGTTTCTCAGCTTTTATCTTTGACTACCTCAACTTTCTGTTTTTTAAAATCTCTCTCAATTTTTCTCTGTCTTTCTGTCTCTCCTCTGTATCTCTCTCAGTCTCTGTGCGATCCGATTTAAGGGTTTCTGATTGATTATAAAAGGAAAAACAGGGATAAAAGCAGAAAAACTCAGCAGGTCTGGCAGCATCTGTTTGAGAGAAACAGTGAACATTTTGAGTCCATATGATTCTTCAGGGCAGGAAAAACATGGGTTTTCTGTCTTAGATCAGGATGGGGAGGTTTAATAGAGATGTTTAAAATGACAAACGAGTTATGATAGTGTCAATGGAGAGGAACTGTTTCCCAGAAGCAGGAGGGTCTGTCGATGGAGAGAATCTATTTCTCAGGTGCAGGAAGGTCTGTCGATGGGGACAATCTATTTCCCAGATATTGGAGGATCTGTCGATAGGAAGAAACTGTTTCCCAGGTGCAGGAGGGTCGGTAAGCAGAGGACACAGAGATTTAACATAATTGACAACATTACTGGAGGGGGTGATGAGGATAAGTTTTTACACAATTTGATTTAATCTGGAATGCAAACTGACAGGTGCTAGAATCAGGTTTGATAGTAAATTTCAAAGGGAATTGGATAAATACTTGCAGAGGGTAAATTGACAGAGTTATGGTGAATGGGATTAATTGGACAACTCATTCATCTTTGTGACATTCTGAATGTTTCTCTCCTGAGGTGTTAACATTTGATCTTTTCAGTCACAATGTGTCTCAAACAGAAGATCAAAACATTGGGTTTGATGAGCTGTCAGGTCTGTTTCCCATGTGTCTGTGTAACTTAAGAATTGCAGATAACCATGAGAAGGAACTGATTATTTTCAGTTCCTCGAACAGATAAAGCTCAGATATCAGAAATCTCTGGAGTTCCCCATGTCCTCATTATTCTCCCCTTGAGTATAACAGCTCTCAGTCAAGCAGAGTCAGTAACACATGTTTCTGCCATGATGTTTGCATTCCTATTTTACCACTTACCACCCAGTGACACTCGGCATAACACAGAAACCTCAAAATATCATTGCCCCCTTACATCTTGTCCTCCTATTACAATCAAATATTTGTTGGGCCTCTTGTCTCTCTTAATGTCAGATTACCTGCAGGCAAAATGACCTCAGAGACACTGGAACCGATCTTTGTGATTATTATTGTTACACCAGATTCCAATCAGTCCCAGGAGCTGCAGTTGTAAAATACAGCAAAATTGAAATAACAGGCAGGTTATTGTCAAATAGTAAGTGGCAGAGTGGCACATAACAGAATTGGAATCTATTGTATCAATAGACCATGAATCACTCGCTATCAAATGAGACCCAAACTTTGGTTATGGTGCACTAGAGACTGACTGTATTATCATTACATTGGACCCCGGGACCTAGAATTCCTGATTCTAAAATGCCACCCCTATTACCTTCCATGGGAGTTCACCTCTTAGCCCGACAGCAGTTTACTTCCCACCCCACGCAGACGTGAAGACCACAAATAGTCTTGAGACGAAACCTCCTGAGGCCTTGTTCATCTTAGCTGAAACTTCAATCAGACCAAGCTCAAGGGCGTTCTACTAAGATACCAGCAACACATCTCCTGTTCCATCAGAGGCCCAAACATCCTAGACCACTGCTATACAAATATCAAACATACCTACCGCTCTATCGTCAGCCCACACCTTGGCAAATCACGGCTGTGCTCCTGCACCCAGCTTAAAAGCAAAAACTGAAATAGAAGAATCTGTCAAAGAAAGTGGTGCAATGCTGGTCTGAGGAATCGGATGATCTCCTACTGGACTGCTTAGAGTCAATAGACTGAACAGTATTTAAAACTGCGAGCAGCCTGAATGAGTGCACCACTACAGTAACTGACTCATTCGTAAGCGTGTAGAAGACTGTGTGCCAAAGAAGCAAATCCACGTGTTTCCCAACTGGAAACCATGGATGAACAGGGAGAGCCACTGTCTGCTGAAGTCCAGATCTGAGGCGTTCATGTCAGGCGACACTGACCTATACAAGACAGTAAGAAGTCTCACAACAGCAGGTTAAATTGCAACAGGTTTATTTGGTAGCACAAGCTTTTGGAGTGTCACTCCTTCAGATGAAGAAAGAGTGACACTCCGAAAGCTTGTGCTACCAAATAAACCTGTTGCACTTTAACTTGGTGTTGTGAGACTCCTTACCATGCCTACTCCAGTCCAACGCCTGCATCTCCACATCATCTATATAAGATAGCCAGATATGATCCATCAAAGATGCCAAAAGACAGTCCCGGACCAAGCTAGAGTCCCAGGCTATCCACATGGACTCCTGCCGACTATGGCAAGGTCTGCAAGACATAAAAGGCTACAAGTTGAACGCAGACAAAATTACCAGCTCCAATGCACCCCTCCCCACTGAAGTCAACACATTCTATGCCCGTTATGAGCAAGAGGTCAGCGAGAGCACGCCCCCCATCCCAGAAGCCTCCGATGAACATGTATCCGAGGTCACCAGTGCAGACATCAGAGCAGCCTTCTCAAAAGTCAACCCATGGAAAGCAACTGGCCCAGACAGGGTACCCGGATGAGCACTCAGGTCCTGCGCAGACCAGCTGGCAAGGGTATTCACAGACCTCTTCAACCTCTCTTTCCAACAATCTAATGTCCCTACCTGCTACCTGTACAGAAGTGAGATAGAGAATCTGGTGAACTGGTGTGGCAACAATAATCTCTACCTCAATGTCAACAAAACAAAGGAGATTGTCATTGACTTCAGGAAGCGTAAAGGAGAACATGCCCCTGTCTACATCAATGGGGACGAAATAGAAAGGGTCAAGAGCTTCAAGCTTTTAGGTGTCCAGATCACCAACAACCTGTCCTGGTCCCCCCATGCTGACATTATAGTTAAGAAAGCCCACCAATGCCTCTACTTTCTCAGAAGACTAAAGAAATTTGGCATGTCAGCTACGACTCTCACCAACTTTTACAGATGCACCATAGAAAGCATTCTTTCTGGTTGTATCACGGCTTGGTATGACTCCAGCTCTGCCCAAGACCGCAAGGAACTACAAAAGGTTGTGAATGTAGCCAAAGAAAAGCCAGGCAGCGTGCCTTAATGACCATCATCCTGTGGCTCTGACAAAGCAACTTTTTGTGATTCATGCACAAGGACATCCAGGTTCCTCTGCACAGCAGCATGCTGCAATTCTTTACCATTTCAATAATAGTCCATTTTGCTGTTATTCCTACCAAAATGGATGACCTCACATTTACCAACATTGTACTCGATTTCTGTTGGCAAAATAGGTTGCATGCTTACTTTTTAATTATGCAATGTTCAGAGCACTAAATTTGACACACAGAATCATAGAATCCCTACAGTGCAGAAGGAGGCCATTCGGCCCATCAAGCCTGCACCGACAACAATCCCACCCAGGCCCTATCCCAATAACCTCATGCCCTGACACAAAAGGGGCAATTTACCATGGCCAATCCACCTAACCTGCACATCTCTCAACTGTGGGAAGAAACCCACGCAGACACAGGGAGAATGTGCAAACTCCACACAGTAAATTGAGGCTGGAATTGAACCCAGGTCCCTGGCGCTGTGAGGCAGCAGTGCTGACCACATGCGACCAATAACCAAGGACATGGCAGAGATGACCAGTGTGTGAATTGCTGATGAATGGTCTTGTCCCTGTTGTTCCAATCTGTGTCCACAAAGGGACAATCCAATGGCAGAGCCATTGCCCAGCATTCACTGCGGGAGCTGCTGCGCATGCGCACTGTCAGGCTGTGATTGGAGCATGCGCGATGCAGGTGCTGCAGCTTGACGGAAGCGTGAGGAGCTCGTGTGGCTTTTGCAACGGGTGAAATAAAACACCGAGTGTGGATGGGGAACGGAGCTGGTGGGTGGAGAGATTTCATTAACACCAGACTCAGCTCGCAAAGTTCGAGTAAAATCTCACGGTCCCCCATTTGGACCGAGAGGATTGTTCGGTAGTTCTCTCGGTGTGGGGCCTGGCTCGCCGATCGCCATCTTTATAAGGGGCAATGTTCCGGTAAGGACGCTGCCATCTTTATAGGGGGCAATACCAGTAGCAGGAGAGAACTTTATGCATTTTTATGTTAAAAGCAAAATACTGAGGGTGCTAGAAATCTGAAATAAAAACCGAAAATGGGGGATTGCTACCCTGGGCTGACAGTAATGCATTTACAGGATACGCAAAAGAGAGAATTCACAATTCAAAACATTGCATCTAGATTCAGTCGATTCATCAAGATCATTGACCTTTGAATGTGTAAAGAAGCTGTTCTGTCTGTGGGAAATGATTTCAGCTATCAATGCGTCTGGTATTTGAAAATAAGAATGATAATTTCAAAATCAAGATTCCGCTTGACTGGAAATCATGGCAAAGTACTGCAGATGCTGAAATCTGACGGAGGGTCATCCTGACTCGAAAAGTTGGCTCTATTCTCTGTCCACAGATGCTGTTAGACCTGCTGAGAGTTTCCAGCATTTTCTGCTTTTGTTGTGACTGGGAATCAATGTGGGTGAGCAGGCACTGAGGTCTTGGGGCTAACTGGACTTGCTGTCATAGAGTCACACAGCACAGAAAGAGATCCTTCAGCCCATAAGTGAACAAGTGAGGAAAAGATGTTCCACAGAATCAGAATTGTCTATTCAGAATTTCTGTCCTGTACTTCCGAGGATTAATTTTATAAACTCCTTTTACAGGCTATGAGAAAGGGAGGAATTCCAAACAAGAACATCAAACCAAACATGACATCCAACATCTACTCACTTGATTCATCAGCGCTTGAATATTGTGGACCTTTGAATGTGGAATGAGAAATGTTTCTTTGTTCTGTCTGAGGATTTCAAACTGGAAGTTTTGAAACAATTGACTGGAAAAGCACTGAGTGAGAGTGTTCCAGTGAACTGACTGTGGAAAGAGCTTTAACCAGTTATACAGCCTGATAAAACATCACAGCATTCACAGCAAGGAGAAACTGTACAGTTTGGACAAGGTTTCAACTGATTGTCCAATCTGGAGAGTCACAAGGACACTGGCATCATGGAGAAACTGTGGAAATGTGGGGACTGTGGGAAGGGCTTCAATTACCCAAAGCTGAGAAAACGTTATCATTGTCACACTGATGAGCCACCATTCACCTGCTCTGTCTGTGGGAAGCGATTCACTCAGTCATCCCACCTCACTGACCATCAACTTGTACACAGTGATCAGAGACCTTTTAAATGCTCTGATTGTGAGAAGACGTTTAAAAGCAAGAAGCATCTGGTAGCACATCAGCTTGTTCACACTGGGAAGAGGCCGTTCCTCTGCTCTGTGTGTGGGAAGAGATTCAATCGGTCATCCCACCTTCTGACACATCAGCAAGTTCACACTGGGGAGAGACCATTCCTCTGCTCTGTGTGTGGTAAAGGATTCATTCAGTCATCCCAACTTCTGAGACATCAGCGAGTTCACACTGGGGAGAGGCCATTTACCTGCTCTGAGTGTGGGAAGGGATTCAGTCAGTTGTCCGACCTTCTGGTACACCAACGAGTTCACACTGGGGAGAGGCCATTCACCTGTTCTGTGTGTCGGAACAGCTTTGCTCAGTCATCTACTCTTCAGAGACACCAACGAGTTCATACTGGAGAGAGGCCATTCACTTGCTCTGAGTGTGAGAAGGGATTCATTCAGTTATCCGACCTTCTGAGACACCAGCGAGTTCACAAATGATTGTAGAATTTGGAGTTTGTCATTGCTGCTTTTAGAGATATCCAGGACTGAACATGTGGCTGTGTAACCTGAGGTGTGTAAGAAATGTGTCCCAGCCATGCTCTTCCATGATTCAGTGGTCCTGGAGGGAGAACAGAAACTCCTTTACAACTGGGTTTAGAGTCAGGAAGAACAATGGTGAATATTGGAAATGTGATGTGAAGTCAGAGATTGGTGTTAAATTGGGATCTGTTCCTGACTGAGACTTTGAGAATAAATGGAAATGTGGAATGAACATTTAAAATGTTTGTGATATTCCTGATCTATCATTGTCAGACAATAACAACACCCTACATTTATATTGTCTCTTTAACACAGTAAATGTGAGAACTGACACTGTTTTCAGATGGTGTCATTGATGGGAATATGTTGATGAGAAATAAGAGGCCAAGGCTGGAGCCTCTGGAGACACCAGAGGTAAGTGTGGGAATCTGAAGGGAAGATATTACAAGTGATTCTCTGACTCTAATTAAAAACAGAAGAATAGTTTTAAAGTTTAATGTTTATTTATTAGTGACTTGCGGCCCTGCAATGAAGTTACTATGAAAATCCCCTCGTCGACACATTCCTGCGCCTGTTCGGGTACACCGAGGAGGAATTTCGCATTCTCAATGCTAACCAGCACATCTTTTGGACTATGGAGGAAACCGGAACATCCGGAGGAAACCCATGCAGACAAGGGGAGAATGTGCAGACTCTGCACAGACAGTGACCCAAGCTGAGAATCGTACCCTGGCGCTTGTGGCAGCAGTGCTCGCCACCGTGCCACCCATATAGAACCAGGAGAGAGCAGCCCCATCCAGCTGGACGACAGTGGAGAGGGATGGAGCAGGATGATGTGGGCGACCATGTCAAAGGCTGCCAATAGGTCGAGGATGAAATAGGTCGCAGTCTCATAGGATGTCAGTGGAGATTTGACAAGGGCTGTTTCAGTAATGTGGCAAGGCAGAAACCTGATTGGAGAATTCAAAGATGGAGTTCTGGAAAAGATGGTTTTGGGTTTTGGGAGATGACAAAACATTCAGAGTGAATGAGGGGGAGGGGCCGGAGGACCAGGGAGAGCGGCGAGTCCTCCAACCAATCGGAGTGAATAAGGGGCGGGGCTGGAGGACCAAGCGAGAGCAGCTCGTCCTCCAACCGGAGTGAATGAGGGGGCGGGGCTGGAGGACCAGGGAGAGCGGCTCGTCCTCCAACTCGAGTGAATGAGGGGCAGGGCAGGAGGACCGAGCGAGAGTGGCTGGTCCTCCAACCAATCAGAGTGAATGAGGGGCGGGGCTGGAGGACCGAGCGAGAGCAGCTGGTCCTCCAACCAATCGGAGTGAATGAGGGGCGGGGCTGAGGGCGAGTTGCACTGTGGTGATCTGGAGCATGCGCGGTTGAGGAAATATTTAGTCCGGGCGATAACACCGGGTAAATCAGGAATGAGTGATGGAGCCGGTGGGTGGGCGGACTTGGAGGCTTCATAAAAGTCCCGTTTGGCCGCAAGTCCCCAATAGGAAGCTCGGATTCGGTATTTGAACCGTTGACAGCTGCTCGGGCTTTTTCCCCGATTCAGGCCGGGGTGAACGATCGCCATCTTGACAGTGTGCGGCCGAGCGCACGCGCAGACAGAGGGAGCTCCAGGCTGCGGGGTGCCCGTCATTTAGTCTGATTGGTCGGAGGACCAGCTGCTTATGCTTGGTCCTCCAGCCCCGCCCCCTCTTCCTATTGGTCCGAGCTTTCGTCAAAAGCTCGTGGCTTTTGCTATCAAATAAACCTGTTGGACTTTAACCTGGTGTTGTGAAAGATATTCATACCCAGCCTTGCTTACTAGTGTGGGAGGCTGAATGCCTTTTTGGACTGATGCTAGCAGCTAATTAGTGGAAGGTATCACTCATGTAACCACTGCATAGTCGCAGAATGAAACAGATTAGTGTTCATTCTGTATTGTGCAGCCTTGTGATTGTGCTAAAGGCCATCACTTTCAGATCTGAAAAGTGCCTGGGTCAAGGTCAAATTACCCCAGAAAGGGACATTTCCTCTCAAATCTGAAGCAACAGGTGAAGCAAATCATTTCACACTGAAACACATCTTCAACGTTGCGGTAGTTTGTTCAGTTACACACTTGGTGGTCACGTGACTCTGGTTGTAGCATTCCTCAGCCTCAAAGATCAAAGAAACCCTACAGTGCAGAAGGAGGCCATTCGGCCCATCGAGTCTGCACCGACCACAATCCCACCCAGGCCCTACCCCCACATATTTACCCGCTAATCCCTCTAACCTATGCATCCCAGGACTCCAAGGGGCAATTTTTAACCTGGCCAATCAACCTAACCCGCACATCTTTGGACTGTGGGAGGAAACCGGAGCACCCGGAGGAAACCCACGCAGACACGAGGAGAATGTGCAAACTCCACACAGACAGTGACCCGAGCCGGGAATCGAACCCGGGACCCTGGAGCTGTGAAGCAACTGTGCTACCGTGCCGGGATTCCTCACATGAGCCGAGTTTGAGGAGAGTATCTCTGGTCTTCAGTGATGCAGCCGCTGAATCTATTCCTGGAAAAAACACATTTGGAATATTGTGATAATGCTGTCTGAATCCATCAGGACAATTTTGTATTCAAGTGTGGGGGGGATAATGCTCATTATTTTATATTCGGATCTGGGGGATAATGTTCACTCTTTTATATTCGGGTCTGGGGATAATGTTCACTGTTTTATATTCAGGTCTGGGGGATAATGTTCACTTTTATATTCAGGTCTGGGGGATAATATTCACTGTTTTATATTCGAGTCTGGGGGGGATAATATTCACTGTTTTATATTCGGGTCTGGGGGGGATAATGTTCACTCTTTTATATTCGGGTCTGGGGGAATAATGTTCACTGTTTTATATTCGGATCTTGGGGGATAATGTTTACTGGTTTATACTTGGGTCTGGGAGATAATGTTCACTGTCTGGAATTTGTCAGCTAGGGTTAATTTTGCCTCACGGTGCATTCTCGGTTGTCAGAGCTGTTGTTAAAAACCCTAATTTCCGGTCAGTGATTGAATTGTCTCTGATGGGATGGAGAATCAGAGTGCATGTAATGTGTTTCATGGACAGTGATGGGAATGAGTATAAAATAAACCCAGACCACACCAGGTAATTGTGAGAACATTGAAACCATCACATAAAATCACAGCACCATGTTAGAAAACAGAATGTTTTATCTGAATCTTTGATCAATTTTGTTTGATTCAATACTTTGAGTGACTTCTTGGATAGCTGGCTCTTTTCTAATGGCATCATCAGTTTGACAATAAATCCGGCCCTGGTAACTGCTCTTTAAATTTTCTGTTTTAATTTTAAGTGGAACGTTAATATATGCCTAGTACACAGGCCAATTGATCTTTCCAGAGGTGAGTGTGTCTGAGAAATATACAACTGGAAAACCTTTTCCATTCACCTGCTGCAGTGCTGCAGAAAATATATATTGTTCTGACTCTGCCAGCAGGGCTGTGGAATTAATTGGATAGATCTTAAAGAGGTTGGGCAGGATGGGCCAAATTGTTCCCATCTGTGATGTATCATTCCATAAAACAGAATATTCAGCATCAGGAGAAAGAAAGTGAAAGAAACCAGTCTCTGTGGGATTTACCCAACCAGTATGAGCATCTTCAGGAGAGCAGAGTGAAAAGTTTAAAAAGTAGGGGTATTCCCACAGGAGACCACTGGTTGAAATCAATTTTAGAAATAGAGAATGGCAGCGCGCAAATTCCGAGAAATACATTTTTAAAAATTAATTGATCTTAATTGCACAAGATAATTTTCTATTATTGTCTTTGATAATGACGCCATTAATTCCCAGGTGCCCCTGCGGGTGGGAAAGTGTCCTATTCATTCCACAGGAGCCCATTGCGCAGGCGCAGTGCTATTTCTGGAGCGTGCGCAGTGTCACTTTGCTCGTAGCCCTGTGAGTGCGGGAGACGCTTTTTTCAGTGGGTGAGTCGGTGGGGCTGCGGGAGAAATGGAGCCGGGAGTCGGGGTAGAGAGGGAGTTATGGCTTCACAAACATCCGCTGTAGGCCGCACGGCCCGAATAAGACACTGCAGGCCCCTGGTTTACAGCTCCCAGGCTTTTATCTCGGGAACAGGCCCCGGTTATCGGCCACCATCTTGTTTTAGCGGAGACGGAGCGCATGCGCTGCTGTCGGTGACGGGTCACAATGGGCGTGGTTTCAGGGGCTGGTTCAGAACCTCTGTCTTCAGAGGGACAATAGGGAGCAGGGCGCATGCGCAGCTATCCAAGCACATCGGAATAAGAATTCGGAACAGGAGCCCGTCATTCGGCCCATCGAGCCTGCTGCATCATTCAATAAGATCATGTCTACTTTGCTCCCCCACCCCGTCCATACCCTTGACTTTCTTGTGGATCAAAACCTCAGCTTTGAATATATTCAATGACCTGCCTCCAATCCTCACTGGTGAAGACAGAGTTCCAAAGATCAACAACCCGCTGAGAGAAAAGATCTCTCTTCATCTTACATTTGAGATCCTTTATTTTTACTTGATTCCCACACCAGAGGAAACATCCTCTCAGCATCTACCTTGTCAAGCACCTTATATCATATAAATCATAGAATCCCTACAGTGCAGAAGGAGGCCATTCGGCCCATCGAGTCTGTACCGATCACAATCCCACCCAGGCCCCATCCCCACAACCCCTGCATTTACCCTGCTAATCCCCCTGACACGAGGGTCAATTTAGTATGGCCAACCCGTCTTTGGACTGTGGGAGGAAACCAGAGCACCTGGAGGAAACCCCCGCAGACATGGGGAGAATGTGCAAACTCTATACAGACAGTGACCCAAGGCCGGAATTGAACCTGGGACCTTGGCGCTGTGAGGCAGCAGTACTAACCACCATGCCGCCCTTAAATTCCCAGATATTTCATCAAGATTACTTCTCAGTCTTCAAAACTCCAAAGAGTACAGGCCCAAACTGCTCAACCTGAAAGATAAAACTCCTCATTTCAGGAATCAACCAACTGGATCTTCTCTGAACTGCCTCCACTGCAATTTTGTCCCAGCTAAAGTAATTCTGTGCCAGGTTAAAGGAGGAGAGAATGTTTTGAATTTCTGTTCTGGACAGATGCTGATGGATTTTGGAAACTCCTTTTACAGGGGGTTAGAAGGGAAAGATTTACACACAGCAAACTCAGACCAAAAGAAATGTTTGTCTGTCTTGAATTTCTAACCTTGAATTACACCTATAACTTTCCTCATTTACAGGGAGAAGATTTGAAGATGGCAACATTTTTCCCAGACACCAATCTCTCTGAGATCTTTTCAGCTGCAACAGATTTAAAAATGTGAAAACAGTGAAATTGTTTTTAGGTGAGTGTTAGTGAGCATTAATTTAAATTTAGAGCATGCTCTGATTCCATGGATCTCAGGCTATTGTGACTCCTTTACCATGGATGGGGAGGCAATGGTGCAGTGATAGTGTTATTGGATTAGTAATACAGGGATCCAGGGCAATGCACTGTGAACCCTGAGTTCGAATCCCACAGTGGCAGATGTTGAAATTTGAATTCAGTAAAAATCTAGAATTAGAATTCCATTGATGACAATTGTTGTAAAAATCCAACCAATTTAATAATGTCCTTTAAAGAAGGAAATCTACCACATCCCCCAGCAATGCAAGCCACTCAGTTCAAGGGCAATGAGTTATGGGCAGTAGATGCTGATGCAGCCAGCACATAGAGTCATAGAGCAATACAGCACGGAAACAGGCCCTGAAACCCAACTGATCCATGCCAACCATGGTGCCCTCCCAGCTAGTCCCAATTGCCCATGTTTGACTCATATCCCTCTCATCCTTTCCAATTCATGTACTTATGCTTTTTAAATGTTTAAACCTGCCTCAACCACTTTCTCTGGCAGCTCATTCCATGTACACATCACCCTCTGCATGAAGAAGTTGCCCCTCGGGTCCCTTTTAATCTTTCCCCTCTCATCTTAAATCTATGCCCTCTAGTTTTCAATTCCCCGACCCTGGCAAAAAGACAATGTGGGTTCATCCTATCTATGCCCCCATGATTTAATACATCTCAATATAGTTACCCCACACTCTCCTACGTTCGAAGGAATAAACCCGAGCCTGTCCAACCTCTCATGATCACTCAGACCCATTAGTCCCGGCAACATCCTCATAAATCTTCTTTGCACACTTTCCAGTTTATCAATGTCTTTCCTATGACAGGGTTACAAAAACTGTACACAATACTCCAAGTGCAGCCTCACCAACGACTCATACAACTATAACATAATGTCCCAACTCCTATACTCAGTGCCCTGACTGATGAAGGCCAGTGTGCTAAATGCCTTCTTCACCACTCTGTCTACCTGTGACATCACTTTCAACGAACGATATACTTGTATTCCTGGGTTCCTCTATTCCTCAACACTCCCCAGGGCCTTACCATTCACTGTATAAGTCCTACCCTGGTTTGACTTTCCAAAATGCAACACTCACACTTAAGACCATAAGACATCGGAGCAGAATTAGGCCACTCGGCCCATCGAGTCTGCTCCGCCATTCAATCATGGCTGATATTTTTCTCACCCCCATTTTCCTGCCTTTTCCCCATCTCCCCTGATCCCCTTATTAATCAAGAACCTATCTATCTCTGTCTTAAAGACAGTCAATGACCCGGCCTCCACAGCCTTCTGCGGCAAAGAGTTCCACAAATTCACCACTCTCTGGCTGAAGAAATTCCTCCTTATCTCTGTTTTAAAGGATTGTCCCTTTAGCCTGAGGTTGTGCCTCTGTACTCTGTATTATTTGTACTGAAATCCATTTGCCAATCAGCGGCCCACTTCCCTAACCGATCAACTGATCAAGATCCCCCTGTAATTTTTGATAACCTTCTTCACTATCAGCGATACCTCCTAATTTAGTATTGTCTGCAAACTTGCTAACCATGCTTTTTATGGATTTTTAAACGGCCATCCATTTCTCTGTTTCACCTCTGCCCTCCCTGATCAGCTCTCTGCCATTGTCTACCTTCCTCTGCCTCTAATAATGGGTGTGTTTTAACTATTATTTCCGCAAGCTATGTCTTGATGAGGTTTTTCCCACTTCACAACTCTATTCACTGCTGATTTACCAGCTTAGTCTTACAATGTTCAGGAACTGTTTCTCTTCCACTGGAGATCATTTCCCTTCCACTTCTGAGCTTATATTAACCAACAAAATCTGAGACATTTTTATTCCCTGTAATTCATTCTGCCCACCCTGAAACGTTAATCTTCTTTCTGTCTAAAAGGATGGTCTCTTTCCGAATGTTCACAATTAAAGGGCAGGAGATGGCTGACATTTAAGGGGACAGTAAATTAATACAGGACAGAGATATGTCTAGTGTTATTATATGGTACCCAGATTAGATATATTATTTATGTTTCTGTAATAAAATACATTTAGTATTATTTCTTGCATTGTAATATAATCCTGTAGCGAAGTTATACATTTCCAGTCATAAAGTCATTACAGCACAGAAGAATGGAATGGAATCAATTTGGTAACTCGATTCCATGCTGACTCTCTGTATAACATTCCAGTCCCATTCCCACTCGAAATCCCCATTCTCCTGAAAGTTTATTTCCTTCAAGTGCCCATCCACTTTCATTTTTAAATAGAATCCTGTTCTGACTTTCTATCCTGTCCTGACACTGATGACTTTTGTAAACTCATTTCACAGGACATGGAAAGAGGAATCACAGCCCGAAATCTCAAACGTCACGTCTAGATCTGACAGAGTCATATTCCTTGGGAGCTGAATATCATCAGCCTTTGAATCTGGAAGGAGAAATGATTGTCCAGTCTGTCGATTTGAAAATATTTCAAACATCAGTGTGACTGGAAAAGCACCAACACACTGCCACACTCGAGTGAGAGTGTTCCAATGCACGGACTAAAGAGCTTTAACCAGTCACACAGCCTGAATAAATATCACACCATTCACAGCAGGGAGAGACTGTACCCGTGTTCTGTGTGTGGACGAGGCTTCAATTGATTGTCCACCCAAGAGAGAGGCAAGGACACCTGCACCATGGAGAAACCATGGAAATGTGGGGACTGTGGGAAGAGATACAGATACCCAAATGAGCTGGAAGCTCATCGGCGCAACCACACTGGGGAGAGACCATTCATGTGCTCTCAGTGTGGGGAGGGATTCATTCAGTCATTCAACCTGCTGACACACCAGCGAGTTCACACTGGGGAGAGGCTGTTCACGTGTTTTCAGTGTGGGGAGAGATTCAGTCATTTATCCAGTCTGCGGAGGCACCAGCGAGTTCACACTGGGGAGAAGCCGTTCACCTGCTCTCAGTGTGGGAAGGGATTCACTCGGTCATCTGACCTGCAGATACACCAGCGAGTTCACACTGGGGAGAGGCCATTCATCTGCTCTCAGTGTGGGAAGGGATTCGCTTGTTCATCCAACCTGCGGGCACATGAGCACATTCATACTGGGGAGAGGACATTCACCTGCCCTCAGTGTGGGAAGGGATTCGCTCAGTCATCCCACCTGTTGAGACACCAGCGAGTTCACGAGTGATTCCAGAGGTTGGATTCTGCTGTTATTGTTTCTGCTCTCAATTACATCCAGGACTGCATTTTGTTCATTCTCACAGTTGGTCAATGGGGAGGGTCGGAGGGTGACCCCCCTGCATCTCTGACCCAAAACCATAAATCTGTGTCCCCCTCATCCTTGTCCCATTAGCAAATGGGAACACCTTTTCTTTGTCCACCTTATCTAAACCTGTCAGAATCTTGTCACCTCTATCAAATCTCCCCTCAACCTCCTTTTCTCCAAGAGGAACAACCCCAGCCTGACATTGACAATAAAGAACAAGCTAACAGAATATGTTAATACCTGAAATCAAATGGGAATGTTTAATTTCTGTTTTGAAGATATTGTGAATATATTGTCCTGGACAATAAAGGAATTGGAATAACTCACCTTGGGAGTGGTTGAATGGAATATATCAATCTGGTATCCACCTACAGTCCAGTGAAAGTCTGGAATGTGTAGCTGGAAATCCCACCCTAACAGCACTGTGGGTGTACTTACACCTCAGGCATTGTAGCAGTTCAAGAAGGCAGTGTTGGGGTTGACCACGGCCGAGGCAGCTACATACAGCCACATATTCTGTTATAATTGAAGGACAGCAGATTGAATGTGAGGCATTATGGGACTGGACTATCTTGACCACATTCCTGTGACTGCTCAGTTTCTGCAATCACGAACCATTAAAGCTGCTTAGCAAGGCCCCAACAGAGGACCTGGTGAGAATATTTACTCAGAATGAGTTAGAATTAAGCTGGGGCGGCACGGTGGTACTGTGGTTAGCACTGCTGCCTCACAGCGCCAGGAACCCGGGTTTTATTCCCAGCTTGGGTCACTGTCTGTGTAGAGTTTGCACATTCTCCCCGTGTCTGTGTAGGTTTCCTCCAGGTGCTCCGGTTTTCTTCCACAGTACAAAGAAGTACGGGTTAGGTGGATTGGCCATGCTAAATTGCCCCTTCGTGTCAGGGGGTCTTGCGAGGGTAAATGCATGGGATTATGGGGATAGGGTCGGTGGGATTGTGGTTGGTGCAGACTTGATGGGCCGAATGGCCTCCTTCTGCACTGTAGAGATTCTATGAGATTATTGCAGGACCGGCTGGTGTTCAGCAGCTGAGATCCTGGAATCTGTGAAAAAGGGGGCTGACTAATCAACAAACGGGGGTAGGAAGCTGACTAAGCAGTTAAGAAGCATTCTCAGGCATGTTTAAATTATTTTATCATAAATTTGTGATAACTGTGAGGGACTTGTGACCTGATAGTCGGTGAAGTGACGGTATACTCCAAGTAGCACTGGACTGAAAAGGGGACCTCTAAGAGTGGATTCTAATGGTTATAATCTTACCCAAGCATGGCCAGTGAAAAATCAGAGCTCCAGTGGGGACTGGACAGGTCTCTTACCTGTCCTTTGGAAACTAAGAGCAAGAAACTTATCGATAAAATGATTTGAGAATCGAGCCAACATTTTGAGTCTAAATGACACTTCATAGGAGCTCTCATGAAGGGTCATCCAGACTTGAAACGTTTGCTCGATTCTCTCCCTACAGATGCTGTCAGATCTGCTGGGATTTTCCAGCATTTTCTGTTTTTGTTTTACTTTTATAATAAATGATTTGGTCTGATTGGAATCCCCACGACCCTCCTGCAAAACAGAGAGAAAGTGGTGACAAAAGGAGAAAAAGGATATGGATGATAGAGTCTGGGTTCTGATTCTCCGAGCCCGTGTAGAATTAACAAAATGAGTGAACCAGTTTATAAAGAATAGAAATTACCCATCCCTAACAAAAAACTGATCAAATTAAAATAGGTTGAGGAATATAACAAAACAATTAATAGATGAAGTTTAAAATCAAGTTTCTTTTGTTGTTAGAGAGGGGATTTTTCACAGTAACTTCATTGCAGTGTTAATGTAAGCTTACTTGAGACTAATTATAAACTTTAAGTTTTTTAAAGTTATTTTGTTAGAGGGGTTCAGAATACCTTGAGATTAAAAACTAATAAAGGCTATTGAAACAGGGTGGACTGACTTAGACTAACCTAGAATAAGGATCACAATGTGCCTTATTTATATTATACAAAGGTACTGTCTGCATAGAGACACATATAGCCACTGGTAGAGAATTTAAACATGTATTTCAGATATAAATATGTACTTTTTGTACTAAAATGTATACCTTGGCCAAACTGCAGACTGCCCTGAAGCATAATGGGATAAAAGCTGAGTGAGACAGGCCACATTCTTTCAGAACAGTGAAGCCACAGAACACAGTTTTTATCAGTATGAGTTATAGAAAATACGCGCTTCCCAGACATTAGAATGAATAGAATTATTCATTTTTTACTGATAAGGGATGGCTCAGCAGACAGTGAAAGGAACTTTTGAACCCTATAAGCTATGTAATAGAAGTTATCACAGAGTCACAGAATCCTACAGTGCAGAAGGAGGCCATTTGGCCCATCGAGTCTGCGCCAACCACAATCCCACCCAGGCCCTATCCCCATTTACCCTCGCTAGTCCCCCTGACACTAAGGGGCAATTTAGCATGTCCAATCCATTTAACCAGCACATCTTTGGATCATGGGAGAAAACCTGAGCACCCGGAGGAAACCCACGCAGACACAGGGAGAATGTGCAAACTCCACACAGCCAGTGACCCAAGCCGGGAATCGAACTCGGGTCCCTGGCGCTGTGAGGCAGCAGTGCTAACCACTGTGCCACCGTGCCGCCCGTGCTGAGAGTCAGTCAGAAAGCAACCTTTGAACCCTATGGACCTACGTAAGTGGATGTTGCAAAGTAACAGTGGGCAGGAACTATCAGATTCTACAGACCAATGAATTCCCATTCTTCCAGAAGAAAGGATGTTATTGGCCAAGGTAAATATTGTGCACAAACATGATTGGAGCATCCAGTTAGGATGACAGAGTGGGCGGGTGAAATGAACTTTCAAAATAGTATAACTACACGGCCAATGTATTGTAACTTTAGAAAGGAATTGGACTGCCCAGCTGCCTTTCTCAATAAGTAATGCCTTTAACCAGTATACTGTCTTTTGCAAATCTTTGTATTAACTGGGTTCAGCCCAATACTTAGCCTCTGAGAAAAACCCCCATCATATGTAAAGTGAAGTAATTGTGGGCCAAGTTTTTTCTGCTCACTCCCAACCCCTTTAGGTTCTGTAGAAAAGTTAACCCTTTCAGCAGACAGTTCATTTCTTTGTAAATCACCTGGAAACTCATGTGTCTATTTTAGTTTTTGATTGAGGATTTATGGGAAACAGTTAAAAGTGTAAATTTTAAGCAGAGCCTGGATGAATTTGGAAGAACTGTGAGGATTTTATCGTGTTGTCACCTCAACCCCAGATAAAGAACAAAGATTTTGCAGCTGGCAACATGTTTGGGATTTTAAATCAACAAAGACTTGATGTTTCCGATAAAATCAGGCCTTGGAAGTTGGCTAAAAAAAGTTTAAGTTATAATGAAGGGGAATTAAGGCTCTTGTGTCTTATTTGAATCAAGGAGTTGTGAGCTTAGACCATAAGACATCGGAGCAGAAATAGGCCACCAGACCCATCGAGTCTGCTCCGCCATTCAATCATGGCTGATATTTTTCTCATCCTCATTCTCCTGCCTTTTCTCCATAACCCCTGATCCCCTTATTAATCAAGAACCTATCTATCTCTGTCTTACAGACACTCAATGAACTGACCTTCACAGCCTTCTGCGGCAAAGAGTTCCAAAGATTCACCACTCTCTGGCTGAAGAAACTCCTCCTCATCTCTGTTTTAAAGGATCATCCCTTTAGCCTGAGGTTGTGCCCTCTGGTTCTAGTTTTTTCCCAATAAATTTCAATAAGATCTCCCCTCATCCTTCTAAACTCCAATGAGTGCAGGCCCGGAGTCCTCAACCATTCTTCATACGACGATAAGCTCTTCATTCCAGAGATCATTCTTGTGAAGCTCCTCCAGACCCTTTCCAAGACCAGCATATCCTTCCTGAGATGTCGGGCTCAAAACTGCTCACAATACTCCAAATGGGGTCTGACCAGAGCCTTATACAGTTTAAGAAGTACATTGCTGCTCTTGTATTCTAACCCTCTTGACATGAATGCTAACATTGCATCTGCCTTCCAAACTGCCAACTAAACCTGCACGTTAACTTTAAGAGAATCTTGAACAATGACTCCCAAGTCCCTTTGTTCTGATTGCCGAAGCATTTCCCCATTTAGGAAATAGTCGATGCCTCCATTCCTCCTCCCCAAGTGCATAATCTCACACTTTTCCACATTGTATTCCACCTGCCACTTCTTTGCCCACTCTCCGAGCCCATCAAAGTCCTTCTGCAGCCCCCCTGCTCCCTCAATACTACCTGTCCCTCTACATATCTTTGTATCACCTGCAAACTTAGCAACAGTGCCTTCAGTTCCTTCTTCCAAATCATCAATGTATATTGTGAAACGTTTGTGGTGCTCTGTCGCTTTAAGAAGCTATAGCTGCGAGAGAGAATGCTGAGGATTCATTATTTGAAATTTACGAGCTGTGAGAATCTGTGTTTCATTTGTTTTATGTGGATGTTTGTAGATGTGTTTTATTATTGTTTTGGGCTACATTTGTTAAGGTTTATCTTTCTGGAGAATTAACCTTCTCTTGAGTCTTTAATTAAAGGCATTTCTGGAAGTTTAGAAACAGAACCTCAAGAACGCTTAAGGAATTAATTTTGGTTATTGTTGTAAAGCACATGCTAAGTTTCTCTGCTTGTGTGTGGATGATATTTGTGGGTTGAATGCTTCAAGCTTTCAGGTTTTCTGTCTGTGATTTAAATCAAACAGATTTAAATAAAGGACGTGTAATTAATGAAGCTTTTTTCACAAAAGTTGTGAACCTAGAGCCACATTCACTGGCCAGAGACATGATTCCAGGATACTTTGCTAAACTTGTGGGAATTTGAATCCAGATTCAAATTCACACATGTGAGTATGAGAGAATTTTAATTGTAACGGTTATTTAAAATTTGGGACATGTGAAATAATTCTGACCATTCCTGTGTTCATTGAATCATAGAATCCCTCCAGTGCAGAAGGGACCATTCGGACCATCGAGTCTGCACCATCTCTGTAACAGAGCACCTTACCCAGGCCCTCTCCCCTGCCCTGTCCCTGTAATCTCACACATTTACCATGGCTAACCTACCTAACCCACACAGCTTGGGATACTAAGAGGGAATTCAATATTGCAAATCCACTGAACCTGGGCATCTTTGGTCTGTGGGTGGAAACTGGAGCACCCGGAGGAAGCTCACGCAGACACAGGGAGAACATGCGAACTCCACACAGACATTCACCCAAGGCTGGAATTAAATGGGTCCCTGGCGCTGTGAGGCAGCAGTGCTAACCACTGTGCCACCATGTCACCCCATCGTTGAGGCCAAAACATTGTCTGATTTCAAGAAGATATGAGATATAGCTCTTGGGGCTAAAAGGATCAAGGGATCTGGAAAGAATGGGGGAATCAGGAAATTGAATTCGATGATCAGCCATGATCAAGATGAATGGTGGAGCAGGCTCAAAGGGCCGAATGGCCTACTCCTGCTTCTAGTCTCTATGTTTCTCTCCACTGTGCCAGCATTCCATCCAGTGGCACAGTGGTTAGCACTGCTGCCTCAAAAAAACAAATACAACAATGGCTTTGGCATCTGCTACAATGTGACTGACAGATTGACAACGGAGTCAAGGGCATCAGGAGCAAAAGATACCCTGGGAGGTGGAGAAGAATGTGACGGAGATTACGAGCGGGTCCTTGATAGGTTTTCTAAAGAGATTCAGAAAGGAAATAGCGAGTTGGAAAAAGTCCAGAATAAATTAATTTCCAGTTACATTGGAAACCTGTTGCCTCACAGCTGAGTACAAAATATAAAGAGTTGAGGGAACTGGTGGATAAGCTGCAGAATGGAGCTGATTGCTGGCAGGAGAGCACGTCTGACCTGGACAATCAGTTACATTGGGAACAGGGGGCAGATGATAGGGTGAGTGGAGCTCAGAAAAATCTACTGCTGTTCGGCCAAACTCTGGAACAAGATATTGATTTACAGTCAGAAAATATCAGATCAAGTGAAGAGTTAGAAAATGCAATGGGGACTTTGAGGAAGTTAATTCAGCCACAAAGTGACACCTCCCTGAGACAGACCACTCCCCGTGTTTAGCTAACATCAAACAACCTGAGACACAAATCAGTCACCAGCGAGCAGGTGTTGTTGTTTTCTCCAAAAAAAAAGAATCACTGAAAGCACTCCCCCCTCTCCTCTGCCTCTCCTGTGTGATAAGGGAATGCAGGTGTGTGAGGTTAGCCATGACTTCTGCACCATCATGATCCACAACGCTTACTCCAAGTTTGTTTGCCCAGTTGAAGGAATACTGTACATTTGAGTCATAATTGTTGAGGCAGGGCGTTGTTTGAAAGCATCATAGATTCGAAGAATTAGTTTGGAAAGGGAATAAAAATTAATTTAATTTGAACTGCCGTGTGTTTCTGTTTGAAATAAATTCAGAGTGTACTAAAATGTGAAAGGAATGTATTTGGGTTTGAAATTAAGTTGTTCAAGGTTAGAATTGTGAAGGCCAATTTGCTCCCAAAACACAAAGATAAGGCTGCAGTTTGGCAGCAAACCAGTTCCAACTTTCCAAAACATCCGAGTTAAAATTGTTGAGATTCGGTTAACAACATTTTTCACAAAGTATTTCTTTCAACTCTGATTAAGTGGAAAATATTCTAAATTGAAATTGGTGTTCAAAAAAGGACAGAGAAAAGAGATGAAATTTGAACAAAATTGAAGAAAATAACATGAGAGAAGTTTTTTAAATTATGTAAGTTGACACAATTGCCAAGTTTCCTCTGCCCACTCCCCGCCTCGCTCGGTTCCACAGAGAAGTTAACCCTTTCAGCAGACAGCTGATTTTTATAAATCTCCACACAGCCTTTGTTTTTTAATGTAACCTATACTTGGACACATTAACTCACTGGGATCTTGGCCAGAGCCAGATCGATTGTTTGTGTTTTTTAAACAGGTGATGATGGTTTCCAGCTCTGAGTGAAGTCAACAGTTTTGAGAATTAAAGCAGAGAGTAAAAGACTTTAATTTTCAGAAAGCCACCAAGCCTGCTTCGGATATTGGAATTGATAAACATCTGACGTGAGTTGCTATTTCAAGCATTGAAAATGGAAATCACCTGTTGTTTAAGGGAAAGAACAAAGTTGATAATGCCTGGAATCAAACACAAATTTGGGGCAGCATGGTGGCACAATGGTTCTCACGGCTGCCTCACAGTAAGAAGTCTCACAACACCAGGTTAAAGTCCAACAGGTTTATTTGGTAGCAAATAGGCCAGGGACCAGGTTCGATTCCTGACTTGGGTCACTGTCTGGGCGGAGTCTGCACGTTCTCCCTGTGTCTGCGTGGATTTACTCCGGGTGCTCCAGTTTCCTCCCACAGTTGAAAAGACATGCTGGTTAGGTGCATTGGCCATGCTAAATTCTCCCGCAGTGTGCCAGAGCAGGCGCCGGAGTGTGGCGACTAAGGGATTTTCGCAGTAACTTCATTGCAGTGTGAATGTAAGCCTACTTGTGACTAATGAATAAACTTTGACTTCAAATATTCTTAAAGTTTTTAAAGTTTATTTATTAGTGTCACAACTAGACTTGCATTAACACTGCAATGAAGTTACTGTGAAATGTTCGGTTTCTTTTTAAAGATATTATGAGTATATTTCATGTTTTAAAAGATTCTCCAGAACTCCGGAAAGTGCAGTTTAAAGGAATGCATACATTCGGGTATGGAGCATTCTGGTAAAGGGGAAGTATAGACGAGGTGACAGCTTTTCCTTGGAGATATTTAAAGTTTATTTATTAGTGTCACAAGTAAGGCTTATTGCAATGACGTTACTGTGAAATTCCCCTAGTCACCACATTCCGGCACCTGTTTGGGACAAAGCTCCTAACCAGCACGTCTTTCAGTCTTTGGGAGGAAACCGGAGCACCCGGAGGAAACCCACGCAGACACGGGGAAAATGTGCAAACTCCACACAGACAGGGACCCAAGCCGGGAATCAAACCCAGATCCCTGGTGCTGTGAGGCAGCAGTGCGAGCCACCGTGCCACCCCTTGTTTGTTTCTTTGTCCATGAACTATTTGAGAGAAGTGAATTTTATAATCTGGCCACCATCTGAGACATTGGGATTCTACAGGGGGAAATCAGCAAATAGGTTGAGATGGATAACCCATTTGACCCCGGCTTTTGACTTTCTTTTGAAGTTTCCAGCAGAATTATTGGATGGTGCATCCTTTGAAAGAGAGTGGAATTCAGGATGATGATTGGTAAAATACCCAGCACCATCGCTATAGACCTGATAAACCTTTCACAAATACACAACAAGGATTTGTGGGAGAGGACAGAGAGATAACAACAAGCAAGACAAAGTACATGTCTGGTTCATAACAACAACATGAGAGACAACATTTAACATGTAGGGAAATGTGTGAAGATGGCTTATGAATGTGAGACTCCAACAGAGAATTAAAGGAGGAATTGGAAGACTGATGTGAGATTGCAGAATTGGTTTGTAAGTTGTGAATGAACTAACATCCGAGAGTGCACAGTGCAGCTGTATTGAAGAATGAAGTGTGGCACGGTGGCACAATGGTTAGCAGTGCTTCGTCATAGCACCAAGGACCCGGGTTCAATTCTGGCCTCGGGTCACTGTCTGTGTGGAGTTTGCACAATCTCTCCGTATCTGCGTGGGTTTCCTCCAGGTGCTCCGGTTTCCTCCCACACTCTAAAGACATGCAGGTTAGGTTGATTGGCCATCGTAAATTGCTTCTTAGCGTCAGGCGGACTAGCAGGGTAAATAAATGGGGTTTTGGGGATAGGGCCCGGATGGGATTGTGGTCGGTGCAGACACGATGGGCCAAATGGCCTCCTTCTGCACTGTAATGATTCTATGATTCAAATGGGACTTTCTCAGCTGCTTGACTAACAGCGTGACATGAAATGGTTAATATGGCCTGAAGAGTAAGAAATCATTTTGAAATGATCAAGGCACTGACACAGACTCCAGAGAAACTGACTGTAAGAACAAATTAAAGTAAATGGAATTTTGGACTGGGACAAATAAAGGCGAGGGAGAAATAATACTGAATAAGAATTATTACAAGATGGAGCAGGTTAAGGGACAGCTTGAGAATCTTTTTGAATCTATGCAACTTATACAGCAATTATATGTTATCACTGCTTTTATATCCAATTATACCACTTCAAATATATCTAAAAATTAGTTGTGAGAAGGAGATTGTAAAGGGAATGGAAGTTGGCTACCTTGGGCTAAGCCAATGAGGAAAAGGGGGAAAATGCCAGAGTGAATGAATAGATTGAGTAAAAGGGGTGATAGATGTAACACCCCTGCATTAGAGTAAAATCACATGTTAATCAAATGCTCCACATCAAGGTTCTAATATCAGCAAGGTTGTTTACTTGTTTGAGGAACAAACAGTTTCTAGATTACAGACAAGTCTTTGGGTGAAGTTTTAATTATAAACCTACATAGGCAAGATAGGAATTTTTGAACAATGTTCTGTGCTCTGACTAACAGTATAACATTTATACCTGTATTGTAGCTGAGAGCTGTGTCAGAATGCTCAGTGGGATTTGTGAGTGATCTTGGGCTTTGCAGGTTGGACTCTAGTTGTGGAGGTACTGAGTGCCCCTGGGGCAGGATTTTGGGAAATTACCTTTGGTTCAGGACCCCAAGGAAGATTCACATTTCTACTTGGGGTGGTCACCCAATTGAGTGAGTGAAAGTCATCAGTGTTATTCATAATTTTACCTTTCTAAAAATAAACTTTGAAATGGGAATGGGAAAACAAGCTGTAGTCCAGGAGCCAGTGTTGAGTGTTGTGAGGTACTGAGGAGGGTATCAAGGTCGCAGGAGTGTACCGGCAGACAGGAAGGTGGGTTGAAGTGTGTCTACTTCAATGCAAGGAGCATCTGGAATAAGGCAGGTGAACTTGGAGTGTGGATTGGTACTTGGGACTACGATGTTGTGGCCATTACGGAGACATGGTTAGAACAGGGACAGGAATGGTTGTTGGAAGTTCCGGGGGATAGATGTTTCAGTAAGAGTAGGGAAGGTGGTAAAAGAGGTGGAGGAGTAGCATTGTTAATCAAGGATAGTTTAACATCTGCAGAAAGGCAGTTCGAGGGGAATCTGCCTACTGAGGTAATATGGGCTGAAGTTAGAAATAGGAAAGGAGCGGTCACGTTGTTCGGAGTTTTCTATCGGCCCCCAAATAGTAATAGAGATGTGGAGGAAGAAATTGCAAAGCAGATTATGGATAGGTGTGGAAGTCACAAGGTAGTTGTCATGGGTGACTTTAACTTTCCAAATATTGATTGGAACCTTTTATAGGTCAAATTGTTCAGATGGGGCAGTTTTTGTACAGTGTGTGCAGGAGGGTTTCCTGACACAATATGTGGATAGGCCGACAAGAGGTGGGGCCACATTGGACTTGGCCCGTTTCATTACCCAGTACCAAGTGTTCGGTTTGTTTGTGGGAGAGCACTTTGGAGATAGTGACCACAATTCGGTGTCTTTCATTATTGCAATGGAGAGGGATAGGGCCATACGGCAGGGCAAGGTTGATAATTGGGGGAGGTGTGATTATGATGGGATTATTTTGATGCAGCGAATGGTAATGACCTGGAACTCGCTGCCTGCGAGGGTGGAGGAAGTGGAGACAATAAACAATTACAAAGGAAATTGGATGGGCATTTGGGGCATTTCAAAAATAAATGCTGACTAAATATCTCTGAACTTCCTCACACCCGGTCACTCTGTCATTCTTGTGAAATTTGAAATCAGGTATTTGCAACAAGACTCAAAGAGCATCAGCCCACTGGAGGCAAAGTCATGAGACCGGCCAGTCCAGCAGAAAGAAACCCCCCGACCCTCCCCATTGACCAACTGTGAGAATGAACAAAATGCAGTCCTGGATGTAATTGAGAGCAGAAACAATAACAGCAGACTCTAATGCCCATATTCACTTGTGAACTCGCTGGTGTCTCAGCAGGGTGGATGAATTACAAAGTCCCTTCCCACACTGAGAACAGGTGAATGGCCTCTCCCCAGTGTGAACTCGCTGGTGTTTCTGTCGGTTGGATGACTTACTGAATCCCTTCCCACACTGAAAGCAGCTGTATGGTCTCTCCCCAGTGTGATCTCACTGGTGTGTCTGCAGGCTTCATATCCGAGTAAATCCCTTCCCACACTGAAAGCAGCTGTATGGTCTCTCCCCTGTGTGATCTCACTGGTGTGTCTGCAGGCTTCATATCCGAGTAAATCCCTTCCAACACTGACAGCAGCTGTATGGTCTCTCCCCTGTGTGATCTCACTGGTGTGTCTGCAGGTTTGATATCCGAGTAAATCCCTTCCAACACTGACAGCAGGTGAATGCACTCTCACCAGTGTGAACTTGCTGGTGTCTCTGCAGAGTGGATGAATCAGTGAATCCCTTCGCAGAGACCCAGCAGGTGAACGGCCTCTCCCCAGTGTGGCTGTGCCGATGAGCTTCCAGTGGAGAGGGCACTTTGTATCTCTTCCCAGTGTGTTGTGCCTGATTCAATCGACAAACAGTTTATTGAGTTATGCCAGTGGGGAGAAGCCACAGGGGCTGACCATGTGCAACTCCACCCAACACAGAATATCATCAATTCTTATCCAGTTACTCAGCCCATCCCGGCTGGACACAATCCAATCAGAATGGTGATAGATTACATACATCATAGGTTCAATAAAATTAGTATCTGGGCATTATGGGGCTTTGTGATCATCTCATGGACAGGTGCCCCCATCATGATGCTTTCCAGACCCCCCTTGGGGGGGTCTTTCTTGGGCTTTCTTTGTACTTAGACTCCCTTAGTTAGAAATGGGGTGGATTAAAAGTTCTCATGGACGTCAGCACTCTTCCTTTGTTTTAATCTAATGACCACATGATCTGGGAACATTTCTATTTCATAATCTCTCTTTGTAAACTCTTTTCTTCAGTATCCAATTCCAGAATTTTCCTTTTCTTTGTGTTACTTGCGTCAGGAATAAATCTTTGGACCTGACAGGAAGTTTAACCCAAGATCAATCCAACACAGGATTGGTCAGAATCATTTCACATGTGTTAAATTTTAAATAACCATTACAAATTAAAACTCTCATTCTCACATGGGTGAATTGTATCCGGATTAAAATTCCCACATGTTTAGTAAAATATCCTGGAATCCTGTCTCTGGACAGTAAATATGGCTCCAGGTTCATAACTTCTGAACAACAAAAGTTTTATTCATCACACTTCCTTTTTTAAAAATCTGTTTGATTTAAATCACAGACAGAAAACCTCAAAGCTTGAAGCGTTCAACCCACAAATATCATCCACGCACAAACAGAGAAACTTAGCATGTGCTTTACAACAACAATAACCAAAATTAATTACTTAAGCGTTCTTGTGATCCTGTTTTTAAACTCCCAAAAATGCCTTCAATTAAAGACTCAAGGTAAGGTTAATTCTCCAGAAAGATAAACCTTAACAAATGTAGCCCAAAACAATGATAAAACACATCTACAAACATCCACATAAAACAGACAAAACACACAGATTCTCACAGCTCGTAAATTTCAAACAATGAATCCTCAGCATTCTCTCTCGCAGCTATAGCTTCTTAAAGCGACAGAGCACTACAAGCTCACAACTCCTTGATTAAAATAAGATACAAGATTCTTCATTATAACTTAACCTTTTTTAAGCCAACTTCCAAGGACTGATTTTAGAGGCAACATCTTTGTTGATTTAAAATCCCAAACACGTTACACCCAAACACCAGCAAAATCTTTGTTCTTTATCTGGGGATAAAATTCTCAGTTATTCCAAATTCCTCCAGGCTATACTTAATATTTCCGCATTTAACTTATTCCCAGAAATCCTCAATTATAAACTAAAATAGACACATGAGTTTCCGGGCAGTCACAGGAATATGGTCAAGATACTCCAGTCCCACAATGCCTCACATTCAATCTGCAGTCCTTCAATTATAACAGAATATGTGGCTGTATGTCGCTGCCTTGGCCATGGTCAACCCCAAGGGTGCCTTCTTGAACTGCTGCAATGCCTAAGGTGTACGTACACCCACAGTGCTGTGAGGAAGGGACTTCCAGTTACTGAGAGAGACAAGAGATGAAATTGCTGGGCCTCTGACAGAAATCTTTGTTTCTTCATTGGACACAGGTGAGGTCCCAGAGGATTGGAGGATAGCAAATGTGATCCCGTTATTTAAGAAGGGTAGCAAGGATAACCCGGGCAATTATAGGCCAGTGAGCTTGACGTCCGTGGTAGGGAAATTGTTGGAGAAGATTCTTAGAGATAGGATCTATACACATTTAGAACTGAATAATCTCATTAGCGATAGACAACATGGTTTTGTACGAGGGAAATTTGGTTGAGTTTTTTGAGGAGGTAACAAAAATTATTGACGAGGGAAGGGCCGTGGATGTCGTCTACATGGATTTTAGTAAAGCATTTGACAAGGTCCCTCATGGCAGGCTGGTGCAAAAGGTTAAATCTCACGGGATCAAAGGTGAACTAGCTAGATGGGTACAGAACTGGCTTCGCCACAGAAGACAGAGGGTAGCAGTGGAGGGGTCTTTTTCTGATTGGAGGTCTGTGACTAGGGTGTTCACAGTAAGAGTTTTAACAACACCAGGTTAAAGTCCAACAGGTTGATTTGGTAGCAAATGCCATTCGCTTTCGGAGCGCAGACAGTGAGGAACATTGTCAGAGGCTACAGAAGGATATAGATAGGCTGGAAATTTGGGCAAAGAAATGGCAGATGGAGTTCAATCCTGATAAATGCGAAGTGATGCATTTTGGTAGAACTAACGTAGGGGGGAGCAATACGATAAATGGCAGAACCATAAACGGTGTAGATACGCAGAGGGACCTGGGTGTGCAAGTCCACAGATCCTTGAAGGTGACGTCACAGGTGGAGAAGGTAGTGAATAAGGCATATGGCATGCTTGCCTTTATAGGACGGGGCATAGAGTATAAAAGTTGGGGTCTGATGTTGCGGTTGTATAGAAAGTTGGTTCGGCTGCATTGGAATACTGCGCCCAGTTCTGGTCGCCACACTACCAGAAGGACGTGGAGGCTTTAGAGAGAGTGCAGAGGAGGTTTACCAGGATGTTGCCTGGTATGGAAGGGCTTAGTTATGAGGAGAGATTGGGTAAACTGGGGTTGTTCTCACTGGAAAGACGGAGGATGAGGGGTGACCTAATAGAGGTGTATAAAATTATGAAAGGCATAGATAGGGTGAACGGTGGGAAGCTTTTTCCCAGATCGGTGGTGATGTTCACGAGGGGTCATAGGTTCAAGGTGAGGAGGGGGAGGTTTAACACGGATATCAGAGGGACATATTTTACACAGAGGGTGGTGGGGGCCTGGAATGCGCTGCCGGGCAAGGTGGTGGAGGCGGACACACGGGGAACGTTTAGACTTATCTAGATAGCCACATGAACGGAGTGGGAATGGAGGGATACAAAAGAATGGTCTAGTTTGGACCAGGGAGCGGCGTGGGCGTGGAGGGCCGAAGGGCCTGTTCCTGTGCTGTATTGTTCTTTGTTCTTTGTTTGTTCGCTGCTCCTTCGTCAGATGGAGCAGGTGGTCGAAAGGAGCAGCGCTCCGAAAGCTAATGGCATTTGCTACCAAATAAACCTGTTGGACTTTAACCTGGTGTTGTTAAACTTTTTACTGTGTTTACCCCAGTCCAACACCGGCATCTCCACATCATGACTCAGGTGTTCCGCAGGGCTCTGTACCGGGACCTCTGCTGTTGTGATATATATAAATGATTTGGAAGAAGATGTCGCTGGGCTGATTAGCAAGTCTGCGGACGACACAAAGATTGCTGGAGTTGCGGATAGTGATGAACACTGTCAGAGAATACAGCAGGATATAGATAGGCTGGAAAATTGGGCAGAGAAATGGCAGATGGAATTTAAGATGTGGAGATGCCGGTGTTGGACTGGGGGAAACACAGTAAGAAGTCTAACAACACCAGGTTAAAGTCCAACAGGTTTAATTGGTAGCAAAAGCCACTCGCTTTCGGGACAGGCTGCCCCTTCATCAGGTAGGTGGGAGTTCCAGATGAATGCGAAGTGATGCATTTTGGTAGATCTAATGCAGGGGGGAGCTATACAATAAATGGCAGAACCATCAGGAGCAGAGACACGCAGAGGGATCTGGGTGCGCAAGTCCACAGAACCATAAAGGTGGCAACACAGGTGGAAAGGGGGGGCGAAGAAGGCATATGGCATGCTTGCTTTTATTGGATGGGGCATAGAGTATAAAAGTTGGCATATGATGTTGCAGTTACATAGAACGTTGGTTAGGCCACATTTGGAATACTGTGTCCAGTTCTGGTCGCCGCACTACCAGAAGGATGTGGAGGCTTTGGAGAGAGTGCAGAAAAGGTTTACCAGGATGTTGCCAAATATGGAGGGTATTAGCTATGAGGAGAGATTGAGTAAACTAGGGTTGTTCTCCCTGGAAAGACGGAAGTTGAGGGGGCGACCTTATAGAAGTTTATAAAATTATGAAGGGCATAGATAGGGTGAACAGTTGGAAGCTTTTTCCCAGGTCAGAAATGACAAACACAAGGGGTCACAAGTTCAAAGTAAGGGGGGCAAGGTTCAATACAGATATGCGGGGGACGTATTTTACACAGAGGGTGGTGGGGGCCTGGAATGCACTACCAAGCAAGGTGGTTGAGGCAGACACGCTAGGATCATTTAAGACTTATTGAGATAGCCACATGAACAGACTGGGAATAGAGGGATACAAACGGATGGTCCAGTTAGGAAGACGTGATCAGTGCAGGCTTGGAGGGCCGAAGGGCCTGTTCCTGTGCTGTATTGTTCTTTGTACATTTTTCAGACTTTCACTAGACTGTAGGTGGATATCAGATTGATATATTCCATTCAACCACACCCAAGGTGAGTTATTCCAATTCCTTTATTGTCCAGGACAATATATCCACAATATCTTTAAAACAGAAATTAAACATTCCCATTTGATTTCAGACAGTAACATATTCTGTTAGTTTGTTCTTTATTGTCAATGTCAGGCTGGGGTTGTTCTCCTTGGAGCAAAGGAGGTTGAGGGGAGATTTGATAGAAGTGGACAAGATTCTGACAGGTTTAGATAAGGTGGACAAAGAAAAGCTGTTCCCATTAGCTGAAGGGACAAGGACGAGGGGGGACACAGATTTCTTGTTTTGGGTCAAAGATGCAAGGGGACCGGGCCGGGGGCGGGGGGGGGAGTGGGGGAGATGTGAGGAAGAATATTCTGATGCAGCGAATGGTAATGACCTGAAACTCGCTGCCTACGAGGGTGGAGGAAGTAGAGACAATAAACAATTAAAAAGGAAATTGGATGGATATTTGGGGTGTTCCAAACAGAATGAAGAACAAAGAAAATTACAGCACAGAAACAAGCCCTTTGGCCCTCCAAGCCTGCAGCAACCATGCTGCCCGTCTGAACTAAAATCCCCGACCTTTCCGGGAACATATCCCTCTATTCCTATGCTATTCATATATTTGTCAAGACACATCTTAAAAGTCACTGTCGTATCTTCTTCAACTACCGTCCCCGGCAACGAGTTCCAGGCACCCACCACCCTCTGTGTAAAAAACCTGCCTTGTACATCTCCTTTAAACCTTGCCCCTCGCACCTTAAACCTATGCCCCTAGTAACTGACTCTTCCACCCTGGGAAAAAGCTTCTGATTATCCACTCTGTCCATGACCCTCATAATCTTGTAGACTTCTATCAGGTCGCCCCCCTCAACCTCCTTCGTTCCACTGAGAACCAACCAAGTTTCTTCAACCTCTCCTCATAGCTAATGCCCTCCATACCAGGCAACATCCTGATACATATTTTCCGTACCCTCTCCAAAGCCTCCACATCCTTCTGGTACAGTGGTGACCAGAATTGAACACGAGATTCCAAGTGCGGTTTAACTAAGGTTCTATAAAGTTGCAACATGACTTGCCAATTTTTAAACTCAATGTCCCGGCTGATGAAGGCAAGCATGCCGTGTGCCTTCTTGACTACCTTCTCCACCTGCGTTGCCACTTTCAATGACCTGTGTACCTGTACACCCACATCCCTCTGCCTATGAATACTCTTAAGGGTTCTGCCATTTACTGTATATTTCCCATCATTATCTCACAATTGTCTGGATTCAACTTCATCTGCCGTCTCTCCGCCCAAGTCTCCAACTGATCTATATCCTGCTGTATCCTCTGTCGGACCCCATCGCTATCTGCAATTCCACCAACCTTTGTGTTGTCCACAAACTTACCAATCAAACCAGTTACATTTTCCTCCAAATCATTTATATATATTACAAACAGCAAAAGTCCCAGCACTGATCCCTGAGGAATGTCACTTGTCACAGCCCTCCATTCAGAAATGTACCTTTGCACTGCCAACCTCTGTTTTCTTCTGACTAAATATCTCGAAACCTCCTAACACCCTGTCACTCTGTGATCCTTGTGACATTTGAAACCAGGTATTCACAAAAAGACTCAAAGAGCATCAGCCCACTGGAGGCTGAGACCGGCCAGTCCAGCAGAAAGAAACCCTCTGACCCTCCCCGTTGACCAACTGTGAGAATGAACAAAATGCAGTCCTGGATGTAACTGAGAGCAGAAACAATAACAGCAGAATCCAACCCCTGGAATCACTCGTGAACTTGTTGGTGTCTCAGCAGGTGGGATGAAACTCTGAATCCCTTCCCACATACAGAGCAGGTGAATGGTCTCTCGCCAGTGTGAACTCGCTGGTGTATCCGCAGGTCAGATGACTGAGTGAATCCCTTCCCACACTGAGGGCAGGTGAATGGCCTCTCCCCAGTGTGAACTCGCTGGTGTGTCCGCAGGTGGGTTGACCGAGTGAATCCCTTCCCACACTGAGAGCAGGTGAACGGCCTCTCCCCTGTGTGAACTCGCTGGTGTGTCAGCAGGTCAGATGAGTTTGTGAATCCCTTCCCACAATGAGAGCAGATGAATGGTTTCTCCGCAGTGTGAACTCGCTGGTGTGTCTGCAGGTGGGTTGACCGAGTGAATCCCTCCCCACACTGAGAGCAGGTGAACGGCCTCTCTCCTGTGTGAACTCGCTGGTGTGTCCGCAGGTCAGATGACTGAGTGAATCCCTTCCCACACTGAGAGCAGGTGAATGGTTTCTCCCCAGTGTGAACTCGCTGGTGTATCCGCAGGTGGGATGACTGAGTGAATCCCTTCCCACACTGAGAGCAGGTGAATGGCCTCTCCCCTGTGTGACGTAGCTGGTGTCTCTGCAGGTCGGCTAACTGAGTGAATTCTTGCCCACACTGAGAGCAGGTGAACGGTCTCTCCCCAGTGTGAACTCGTTCGTGTGTCCGCAGGTTGGATGACTGAGTGAATCCCTTCCCACACTGAAAACAGGTGAATGGCCTCTCCCCAGTGTGAACTCGCTGGTGTCTCTGCAGGTGGGATGACCGAGTGAATCTCTTCCCACACTGAGAGCAGGTGAATGGCCTCTCCCCAGTGTGAACTCGCTGGTGTCTCTGCAGGTGGAATGACCGAGTGAATCCCTTCCCACACTGAGAGCAGGTAAATGGCCTCTCTCCAGTGTGAACTTGCTGGTGTGTCTGCAGGCTGGATAACTGAATGAATCCCTTCCCACACTGCGAGCAGGTGAATGGCCTCTCCTCAGTGTGAACGCGCTGGTGTGACTGCAGGTGGGATAACTGATTAAATCCCTCCCGACAGTGAGAGCAGATGAATGGTCTCTCCCCAGTGTGGCTGCGCCGATGAGTTTCCAGCTCTGATGGGGATCTGTATCCCTTCCCACAGTCTGCACATTTCCATGGTTTCTCCATGGTGCAGGTGTCCTTACCTGTCTCTTGAGTGGACAATTAGTTGAAACTTCGTCCACACACAGAACAAGATTACAGTCTCTACCCGCTGTGAATGGTGTGATATTTATTCAGGCTGTGTAACTGGTTAAAGCTCTTTAGTCAGTGCAGTGGAACACTCTCACTCAAGTGTGGCAGTGTGTTGATGCTTTTTCACTCACACTGACATTTCAAATCCTTTCAAATCGACAGACTGGACAATCATTTCTCCTTCTGGATTCAAAGTCCGATGATATTCAGCTCCCAAGGAATATGACTCTGTCACGTCTTGACGTGACGTTTGAGATTTCAGCCTGTGATTCCTCTTTCAATATCCTGGAAAATGAGTTTCCAAAAGTCATCAGTGTCAGTACAGGATAGAAATTCAGAACAGACAATTTCTATGGAACATTCTTTCCTCTCTCATTCCCCAAAAGCTGTAAATCTCCACCCCACACACTCTCTCCCCATTCTCAGCAGGTCTGGCAGCATCTGCATGGAGAGAAAAGAACTGATGTTTCAGAGCTTTGACAAAGGGTCATCTAGACAAGAAACATCAGCTCTTTTCTCTCCTTACAGATGCTGCCAGACCTACTGAGATTTTCCAGCATTTTCTCTCTTGGTTTCAGATTCCAGCATCCGCAGTAATTTGCTTTTATAAGGCTGCAGATACCTCCTCCCAAGTAACATGCGTGTGCCCAAGACATCACCACTTGTTTCCCTTATTTCTTTCGCACCCATGGTGCTCTCCGCAGTAAACACAGAGGTGAAGTGTTCATTAAAAATCTCACCCATCTCCTGCGGCTACCCACACAGATGGCCATACTGATTTTTAAGGGGATCTATTCTCTCTCTCGCCACCCTTTTACTCTTAATATAGCTATAGAACCTCTTGGAATTTTCTTTAATCTTACCTGCCAGATCCATATCAGACCCTCTTTTTGTCCTCCTGATTTCCCTCTTCAGTATTTTCTTACACTTTTTATAGTCAGAGTGATTCACTTGTCCCCAAAGAACAAAGAACAATGCAGCACAGGAACAGGCCCTTCAGCCCTCCAAGCCCACGCCGCTCCCTGGTCCAAACTAGACCATTCTTTTGTATCCCTCCATTCCCACTCCGTTCATGTGGCTATCTAGATAAGTCTTAAACGTTCCCAGTGTGTCCGCTCCACTACCTTGCCTGGCAGCGCATTCCAGGCCCCCACCACCCTCTGTGTAAAATATGTCCTTCTGGTATCCGTGTTAAACCTCCCCCCCTTCACCTTGAACCTATGACCCCTCGTGAATGTCACCACCGACGTGGGAAAACCCTCACCCATTCCATTGTGACATCACACCCTCACCCATTCTATTGTGACATCACACCCTCACCCATTCCATTGTGATGTGACACTCCCACCCATTCCATTGTGACGTCACACTCTCACCCATTCCATTGTGACGTCACACTCTCACCCATTCCATTGTGACCTCAGGGCTTCACTCTCCGATCACAATCCCTGCCGGCCTCCCACATGCAGCCTCAATGGCGGCAGTCAGCCCGGGTCTAACACTACAAGCTGCCGCTCCATTGGGTACAAAGGGGGGAACCAGGAAGTTCATTTCCGGGATTTGGGTTTGAACAACATGTTTACAAAGGCTCTCCACCCACCCGCCACATTTATCATTCCCCGCGCGCCGCCCTCTACCTCGTATTGATCTCGCTTCCGAGTTAAAACCGTCCGTCCGTCGCCATTACCCGCACTGCGCATGCTTCAGTCCCGCCCCTCATTCACTCCGATTGGTTGGAGGACCAGCCGCTCCCGCTCGGTCCTCCAGCTCCGCCCCCTCTTCCTATTGGTCCGGAGCTGCCGTCAATCAGTCCCCGGACATTGTGATGTGGAGCATGCGCAGTGTCATTGCTGTCCTTGGCGCTTGTTTGTCCCGGAGAAGCGGAGTCAGCGTTAGGCGGTGGCTGGGAGGATTTGGAAACACTTTGTGGATCCGCAAACCCTTCAGAATCATTGTCAGCTCCCTGGTTTGCAGCTGCGGGGCTTCTCCCTCCCTCCCTCCCGGGAACAGGCCCAGGTTAACGGCCCCATCCTGGCTCAGCCACTGGAGGATGGTTCACATCAGAGGATGGGGGAGGGGGACAATAAATAAGAGGTTACACTTTGGCCTCAAATCAATGAGGACTCTGATCTCTGGGAAGGAAGGAAACCCTGGGAGGTGGGCGGGGAGGATTCACAAACACCCGCTGGAGGCCCCAACATCCAATAAGAAGCTGCAGCTCCCTGCAGTGACCAGGAGAGAAAATAAATGATTTTATATTCACTCTGTACAAAAGAACTGAACCCAGCCAGAATAGAGGGTGGGAGAAAAGATTTGTGAAGATATTTCACACTGGGTTTGCCAGGCTGACCAACTCTCTCAGAGAAAATGAAAGGACATCCTTCATGAGTCTGTCGGAGCAGGTGAGCAGTATTGTGTGCGGTGCTGCTGGAACTGTGTGGGTGGGCACGGGCTGGTTGGCAGCCAGAACAGTTGGAAGAGGGTGCTGCACAGATCCATCTTATGGGTGAAACAGCGCCCATACACCATGCAGCCTGGCACACTGGAGTCATGGGACAATCCATTGAAATATGAGATGGTTGGTTAATGTGGGAGTTGGTTGCAGGACAGGGAGGAGGGAAAGTGTTCAGGATGAGGATTTACTGCTTTACAGGAACAAGTGAGGAAACAATGTTCCACAGAACATACTTTCAAATTCCGGTATCCGCAGTAATTTGCTTTGATTCCAAATAAACTTATTGGACTTTAACCTGGTGTTCTGAGTCTTCTTACTGAGCAAACTCCGCAGAGACAATCACCCACCGCTGGAGTCGAACCCAGACTCAGTGAGGCAGCAGTGCTAACCGCTGTGCCACAGTGAGGGTAGTTTGCCGCAAATTTCGGGTGAGAACAATGGGCTGGATGTTGCTCAGAATGTGGAGCACTGCAGCAAAGTACAGAGAGACAGAGACAGAGCAGCAAACTGGACTGAGAAATGGAGTCTGCAGACTGGAACTGGCAGCATGAGGAGAGGTTATTTAGTCTAACACTCACAGCAATCTACAACCCACCCCCATTACCGAGACAGTGAGACAGAGATTACAAACACTCACCAACACAGCTCCACTGAAACGTCCCAGGAAAAAGAGGGAATCTGGCAGTTCCTGTCCTGAAATAGCCCCAGGACTGTCACTCAAACCCCCAACCCCGCCCAGTTCACAGCTCAGCCTCTCAGCTTGCAGCTTCCTGCACCTTGAGCCAACCCTGTCCAGGTGTGGGAGGGATGTGGAACCACAGAGTGGGGGGACGGGTGACCTCCTGCTGTGCCCCAAATAGTTTCTCCTTCCCCTCCCCCTTGGCTCTCTAAGGTCTGAATGTGGATGTGTTGATGGACATTGCAGAGCCTCACTGAGCTTATCCTGGGTCACCCCCTCCCCCTGGGTTCAATGTGTTCAGTTCGCTGCTTCTTTCCCTGCTGAACCTTCAGTTAATCAAAAACAGAAAGTGCTGGAAAACCTCAGCAGGTCTGATCGCATCTGTGATCATCCAGACTGGAAGCATTAACTCTATTCTCTCTCCACAGTTGCTGTCAGACCTGCTGAGATTTTCCAGCATCCGCAGTATTTTGCTTTTATCTTCATTTAAACAAGCATTCTTTGACGGCCTTTACCCTCCGTGCTCCTTTCCAGAGCTTCCCACCTTCTGCTATTGTCCCTGACTCCCACATTAACTGTCATTCCTTCCCTTTATCCTGCTCACATCCCGCTCGAAACTCAGGCTCAGAGTTTTCCCGCCATCTCCCCCTCCCCCAGCCTCCACATCCCAACACCCGGAATCTCCAACCCAGCGGTTCCAGTTTGTCTGGTTTGAGTTCAGATTTGCCGCAGCACCGACAGGATTTCACTTCAAACCAGCCGGAACTGACTGCTCACAAATCCCCAAATGTTTCTCCAGCAGCCCGGGCTTGTTAATGTTGTTTAAAGTCAGCGCCCAAATGCAGTTACTCTCCTCAGTTTAAAAAACTTCTCCGTTTAATCTAAGGAATTAGTCACACCAGACACAAATATAAAATTGTGAACGTTACCCACCGCCCCCCCACCCCCCCCCCCCCCCGGCCACCCAGACCCGAGCTGGGGTGTCCTGAGTAAGAGACATCTGTTCCAGGTGTGACAATTCTTACACATTCTCTGGTTGACATCAAACGGAAAACGCTGGAAATATTCATGAATTAAAGCAAATTGCTGCTTTTGTCAAAAGGGTCACCTGGACTCGAAACCTCAGCTCTTTTTGTCTCCTTACAGATGCTGCCAGACCTGCTGAGATTTTCCAACGTTTTCTCTTTTGGCTGGAAATACTCAACAAGTCAGGCAGCCTCTGTGGAGAGAGAAACAGACTGAATGTGACCTGTTATCGGAACTGGGAAATATATTATTATTTCTCGCAACTGAAAGAGACACTTTACAGCCTTCAGAACAAAACTGAGCTCAACAATTTTACACCACAATTTCTCCCCCCATTGTGTTCTGTGTTTCGTTGCTGCTTTTTTCACCTCATTTCCCTCTTGTTTTCTTTACTTTGCATTCAGACTATTGCTCACCAGCTATTCACACCTCATCCAGAACATCTTTTGTGTCTTTACTTGTCCCATTAACACTCGCTTTGGTCTTGGGCCGTGAAACATTTTGTCAGTTTGCAGATCTTTCATTTTGCCTCCTCCACCTCCCTCTCTCAATTCTTCAGAGGTCAGTCTTTGACAAAGGGTCATCTGGACTCGAAACGTCAGCACTTCTCTCTCCTGACAGATGCTGCCAGACCTGCTGAGATTTTCCAGCATTTTCTCTTTTGGTTTCAGATTCCACCATTCACTGTAATTTGTTTTTATCCTGATTTTCCCTGTGTGGCTCTGGAGAGCGCTTGAGACGTTAGGGACAGAGAAAACGAGATTTTTCACTCTCTCTCAGAGGGTCTTTGGTCTGTGGAATTCTCTTCTCCAGAGAGCAGTGGAGACAGAGTCATTGAATATTTTTCAGGCTGAATAAAGGGATTCCTGATTGACAAGAGAGTCAGATGGTTGGGGGGGGGGGGGCATTCGGGGGGGCGGGGGGGTGAGGGGGGAGACAGAAAAATGGAGCTCTGGCCACAATCAGATCAGTGGGGATCTTGTCAAATGCTGGAGCAGAGGGGCCCAATGGTCCACTGCTGCTCCTCATTCATATGGATGTTTGGCTGTATGTTTCACTCTGTTTCTGCCTCCATAGAAGCTGCTGGGCCTGTTGACTATTTGTGGCATTGACTGTTTTATTTCAGAATTTAAGACTCTGTAACATATCACTGTGTAATCCAACAATTAATCCAGTTCCCCTGGATTACTGCTCTGTAACATATCACTGTGTAATCCAACAATTAATCCAGTTCCCCTGGATTCCTGCTCTGTAACATATCACTGTGTAATCTAACAATTAATCCAGTTCCCCTGGATTACTGCTCTGTAACATATCACTGTGTAATCCAACAATTAATCCAGTTCCCCTGGATTCCTGCTCTGTAACATATCACTGTGTAATCTAACAATTAATCCAGTTCCCCTGGATTACTGCTCTGTAACATATCACTGTGTAATCCAACAATTAATCCAGTTCCCCTGGATTACTGCTCTGTAACATATCACTGTGTAATCCAACAATTAATCCAGTTCCCCTGGATTCCTGCTCTGTAACATATCACTGTGTAATCCAACAATTAATCCAGTTCCCCTGGATTACTGCTCTGTAACATATCACTGTGTAATCTAACAATTAATCCAGTTCTCCTGGATTACTGCTCTGTAACATATCACTGTGTAATCCAACAATTAATCCAGTTCCCCTGGATTACTGCTCTGTAACATATCACTGTGTAATCCAACAATTAATCCAGTTCCCCTGGATTCCTGCTCTGTAACATATCACTGTGTAATCCAACAATTAATCCCATTCCCCTGGATTACTGCTCTGTAACATATCACTGTGTAATCCAATAATTAATCCAGTTCTCCTGGATTTCTATTCTGTAACATATCACTGTGTAATCTAACAATTAATCCCATTCCCCTGGATTACTGCTCTGTAACATATCACTGTGTAATCCAACAATTCATCCAGTTCTCCTGGATTTCTATTCTGTAACATATCACTGTGTAATCCATCAATTAATCCAGTTCCCCTGGATTACTGCACTGTGGCATAGTGGTTAGCACCGCTGCCTCACAGCACCAGGGACCTGGGTTCGATTCAAGTTTCGGGTCACTGTCTGTGTGGAGTTTACACATTCTCCCCGTGTCTGCGTGGGTTCCCTCTGGATGCTCCAGTTTCCTCCCACAGATCAAAGATGGGCGGGTTAGGTGGATTGACCATGTTAAATTGCCCCTTAGTGTCAGGGGGAACGAGCTAGGGTAAATGCATGGCGTTAGGGGGATGGGACCTGGATGGGATTGTGGCCGGTGCAAACTCAATGGGTCGAATGGCCTCCTTCTGCACTGTTGGATTCTATGATTCTCGTTAGAAGTCTCACATCACCAGGTTAAAATCCAACAGGTTTATTTGTTATCACGAGCTTTCGGAGCACTGCTCCTTCATCAGGTGAGTCAATCGTCTATGATTCTAGATACAGACAAACTCACAGATGCACAAATACATTCACAGACACGCATATATGATTTCAAGAAGTAATTAGATATAGCTCATGGGGCGAAAGGGATCAAGGGATATGGGAGGAAGGGGGGATCAGGATATTGAATTCGATGGTCAGCCATGAAAAAAATGAATGGTGGAGCAGGCTTGAAGAGTCGAATGACCTACTCCTGCTTCTAGTTTCTAGCGTTCTGCACATGCGTGCGCACGTACACACTGAGACCACCTGCTGGGCACCAAAATAATAACAGAAGCAAATCTGAAAGTCAGCGTGTGTGTTTTATTGTGAAATGAGATAATGTATAAATATATCCCCATAGCTCCGGGTGGGAGTGGAATTGATGATTTCTTGCCTGTCTGTCTGCACTGCTGCCTCACAGTGCCAGGGACCCAGGTTCAATTCCCAGCTTGGGTCACTGTCTGTGCAGAGTCTGCACGTTCTCTCCGTGTCTGTGTGGGTTCCCTCCGGGTGCTCCGGTTTCCTCCCACCGTCTGAAAGATGCGCTGTTTAGGTGCATTGACCCAAACAGGTGCCGGACTGTGGCGACTAGGGGAATTTCACAGTAACTTCATTGCAGTGTTAATGTTAGCCTTACTTGTGACTAATAAATAAATTTAACTTTTAACTTTAATTTTGTGATCTCATAGAATCGTAGAATCTTACAGTGCAGAAGAAGGCCATTCAGCCCATCGAGTCTGCACCAACCACAATCCCACCCAGGCCCTACCCCGGTAACCCCACATATTTAACTTGCTAATCCTCCTGACACTAGGGTCAATTTTGCATGGCCAGTCAACCTAAGCAGCACATCTTTGGACTGTGGGAGGAAACCGGAGCACCCGGAGGAAACCCACGCAGACACGGGGAGAACGTACTGACTCCGCACAGAAGTGACCCAAGGTAGGAATTGAACTCAGGTCCCTGGCGCTGTGAGGCAGTAGTGCTAACCATTGTGCCACCATGCTGCCCTCATCTCCTTGAACAAATAGTAAATTGTAGAGATTATAAAGTTTGAATTGTAATATCTAATGGTGTAAAGTATCTGGGAGCAGACTGGGTGTGATAAAGGCTGGAATACAGACTGTGGGAATGAGGGTGAAACTGCTGTGCAGAGTGAATGGTTCTTGTTGGAGGGAGGGATGGGAGGAGGGAGAGAGGGATGGATGGTGAGAGGGAGGGATGGAGAAAGGGAGGGAGTGTGAGGTGGATGGAGGGAGAGAGGGATGAATGGGGGTGAATGTGAAAAGCTGAAGTTTACATTTGAGGAGGTTCCCAGTCTCTCTGATCTCCAGTCTCCAGCTGAACTGGGGAAGCTTTTGCACAGACTGTGCTGCTGCTGTTTCCCCTCCTGTCCACCAGGGGTCGCTGTAGGCCTCCCAGCTGCTGCTTCTCCCAGTGTCACCACTTGCCCACTCCGGCCCCTCCAGTACACCTCACTGGAGCCCCGGGCCATTCTTGCCATCCTGCCAGGTCACGGGTACTGAGGCCAGTAGTAAAGTTTATTTATGAGTCACAATAAGGTTTACATTCACACTGTAATGAAGTTTCTGTGAAAATCCCCGAGTCGCCACACTCCGGCACCTGTTCGGGTACACTGAGGGAGAATTCAGCTTGGCCAATGCACCTAACCAGCATGTCTTTTGGTCTGTGGGAGGAAACTGGAGCACCCGGAGGAAATCCACACAAATACAGGGAAAGTGTGCAAACTCCACACAGTGACCCAAGCCGGGAATCAAATCCAAATCCCTGGCGCTGTGAGGCAGCAGTGCAAACCATTGTGCCACTGTACCACCCAGTGCTCTGAGGTTAAGTTTCTTCTTCAAACCTAAGATTCAGTGCCACATCAAGGCGGGGGAAAGGGAGTCCATTGGCTTCAGATGGATAATGGTAAAAGTTAATATCCCAATTTATTCACTTTATTCCTTCAAGCTGAGGTTTACAAAGTGAAAATTCCGCTGTTTATAGCAGTGACTAAATAAGCAATGACCCACCACATAGCTAGTAATGCAGAATTTATCCCATAGGCAGCTCCTTGGCTCATTGTCTGCTGATGTGTCATCCAGAGCTGTTTTCCTGGCAGTTTGTGTCAGTAGCAGGCTGCCGTTACCATCCACTCTTGGGCAGGGTGAGGAGACAGCTCCAACACCGACCTCAGCTGGAATGGGAATTGAACCATACATTAGTCCGCACGGCCAGCAATGCTGCAGGAATTGCAAAGGGGCTGCACAGAGGTCCAGAATTAGAAGAGGGGGTTGTGGAGATGGAGGAAGCGTCTGCAAGACATGGGGACATTTTGGATTATCTCAAAATTACAGAATGTGGGAGACCAGTCAGGAATGTGTTGAAATTGTCAAGTCTGGCGGTAATGTGTGGATGTGGGATACAGCAGCAGATGAAGGGCTGCATGGTGGAACAGTGGTTAGCACTGCTGCCGAACAGCACGGGGTTTGAATCCAGCCTTGGGTTTGTGTGTGGAGTTTGCACCTTCTCCCTGTGTCTGAGTTTCCTCTGGGTGCTTCAGTTTCCTCCTACAGTCCAAAATTGTGCAGGTCAGGTGGATTGGCCATGTTAAATTATCTGTTAACGTCCAAAGATGTGAAGGTTAGGGGCATTAGCAGGGTAAATGCACAAGGGTACAGGGCCCATCGAGTCTGCACTGACTCTCCAACAGAGCATCTTACCCAGGTCCTATCCCCGTAACCCCACATATTTACCCCGCTATTCCACTGTGTTACTTATTCATTACAATAGGGACCAGAGTCTGAGGTTATAAATGGGTGAGTTTACTCCAATAGTAATTCCTTAACATCTGACAAGTTTACAGCTATGAACATCCCACCTATCAAATAGCTCCAGCCTACAGATGAGAGGACCAACATTCAGAGCTTTCAAATCCTTATCCTGAAGTTACAAAACAGACTTTAGTCATCGGCCTGCTGATACATCGGCACATTCACACAGGGGTGGATTGGAATGTGATCTGTTTATTATTCATCTTTAGTTCAATACACTTTCTGAGTGATTTAAATTTAAAACAAGGTCTGCAGGCGTGATTATTTATTGACACATGAATGAGAGATGCTGTGGGGCATTCCCCAAGTCCAACAGGGCTGATTTACATCAAAAATAAACTCCAGCTATCAGAATAAACATAATTCAGTCTGGGATGTGATTAACAGCAGCAATAACAGCAGAATCACACCCCTGTGATCACTGGTGAACTCGCTGGTGTCTCACCAGGTTGTATGACTGGGTGAATCCCTTTCCACACATCGAACAGTGAACGGCTTCTCCTCACTGTGAACTTGCTGGTGCTTATATTCTCGATATTCATTTCTTATTATTTTTTACAAGATTATGAAGGGTATAGATAGGGTGAACAGTGGGAAGCTTTTTCCCAGGTCGGAGGTGACGATCACGAGGGGTCACGGGCTCAAGCTGAGAGGGGCGAAGTATAACTCAGACATCAGAGGGACGTTTTTTACACAGAGGGTGGTGGGGGCCTGGAATGCGCTGCCAAGTAGGGTGGTGGAGGCAGGCACGCTGACATCGTTTAAGACTTACCTGGATAGTCACATGAGCAGCCTGGGAATGGAGGGATACAAACGATTGGTCTAGTTGGACCAAGGAGCGGCACAGGCTTGGAGGGCCGAAGGCCTGTTTCCTGTGCTGTACTGTTTTTTGTTCTTTGTTCTTGAAGCGGGGGAGGTTTAACACAGATATCAGAAGGACATATTTCACACAGAGGGTCGTGGGGGCCTGGAATGTGTTGCCGGGCAAGGTGGTGGAGGCGGACACACTGGGAACGTTTAAGACTTATCTAGACAGCTATATGACCGGAGTGGGAATGGAGGGATACAAAAGAGTGGTCTAGTTTGGACCAGGGAGCGGCGCGGGCTAATTGTTCCTTGTTTCTCGTTTCAAGGCTTCATTCTATGATCATCTTGCTGGTGCCAGTACAGAGCGAGACTGCGGATAGTTGGGAACCTGTCTCGGGGGCAGGGAATTCATATGGTGTTCATGGAAGTGGAAATGACTAGGGATGGGAAGCATTTTCCGATCAGGGCCAGTGTGATCTCCTGGACTCGTTTCGATCGCCTCAGGGGGTCGGAGAGGAATTTCCCAGATTTTTTTTTCCCCCATATTGGCCCTGGGGTTTTTCACTCTGGGTTTTCGCCTCTCCCTGGGGATCACATGGTCTGGAATGGGGGGGTGGGGGTGAGTTAATAGGTTGTAATGAACAAAGCATCGTAGCTGTGAGGGACAGCTCGGTGGATAGGATATTGGTATGTAGATAGGCTGGAAAATTGGGCGGGGATCCTGGATTCAGGATTCAATCCTGGACCGGGGAGCGGCGCGGGCTTGGAGGGCCGAAGGGCCTGTTCCTGTGCTGTATTGTTCTTTGTTCTTTGTTCTTTTGCTTCAGCAGAGTGGATGAACGGGTGAATCCTTTCCCACACTCAGTGCAGGTGAACGATCTCTCCTCAGAGTGATTTCGCTGGTGTGCGAGCAGATGTTTTCTGCTTTTAAAGCTCTTCTCACAGTCAGAACATCTGAACGGTCTCTCATTTGTGTGAACAAGTTGGTGTGAAGTGAGAGAGGATAAACAAGTGAATCTCTTCCCACACACAGGGCAGGTGAACGGCCTCTCCCCAGTGTGAATTCACTGGTGTACAGTGAGGTCGTCTGATCGCCTGAAGCCAGTCCCGCAGTGAGAACACCTGAATGGTCTCTCGTCAGAGTGAACACGTTGATGGTGACGCAGTTCCTCAGAACTTTTATAGCTCTTCCCACAGTCTGGACATTTAAACGCTCTCTCTTCACTGTGAACTCGTTGGTGTTTCTGCAGGTTGGATGATCGGTTAAATTCCTTCCCACATTCAGAGCAGGTGAATGGCCTCTCTCCAGTGTGAATGCGCTCATGTGCCACAAGGTGGAATGATGTCCTGAACCCCTTCTGGCAGTGGGAGCAGCTGAACGGTGTGGAACCGGTGTGAATGTACTGGTGCTCCCGGAGTGTGCGTGGAGTTTTAAAACTCTTTCCACACTCAGTGCATTTAAACTCTCTCCTGTCGGTGTGAACTCGCTGGTGTCTCTGCAGGGCAGAGAAATCTGTGAATCCCTTCCCACACACGGGGCAGGTGAATGGCCTCTCCCCTGTGTGAATGTGCCAATGCATCAGCAGGGCCGATGACTGAGTAAATCTTTTTCCACATTCGGAGCAGGTGAACTGCCTGTCCCTGCTGTGAATGCGCTGGTGAATCAACAGGCCAGCTGACTGAGTGAATCCCTTCCCTCGCACAGGGCAGGTAAAAGGTCTCTCTCCAGTGTGAGTGCGTCGGTGATTTTCCAGGTCAACTGGGTAATTGAATCCTTTCCCACAGTCTCCACATTTACACGGCCTCTCCCTGATGTGACTGCGCTTGTGTATTGACAGGCCAGACGATCGTTTGAAGCCTTGTCCACACACAGAACATGTGTATGGTTTCTCCCCACTGTGAATGGTGCTTTTTTCTTCCATGTTTAATGCCCTATGATGTTTAGATCCTGATGAATCGAGGCACTCTGTCAGATCTTGATGTGATCCTTGATTTACAATTGTCTGTAATTCCTCACCTTCTAATCCCCTGAAAAATGAATTGAAAACAGAAAGAGGGAAACATAAGAGACAAGCCATTATAACACAAAGGCAAGATGTGAAATTGAGCTGAATGAATCTGGTAAATTGTGAGATTGGGAATAGGAAAAAGGATATGAAAGCTGCTGGATTGTCATAAAGCTTCAAACTGTTCACCAGTGCACTGAGGGAAAGGAACCCTTCACCCTTCAGAGCCCACAACAAAAATCCAGCCTTTATGTGTGAAGAGGGAGAGGTCGGGAGGAGGGTGATGGAAAGAGATTTTATACATCAGCAACTCAACCAGCATTTTGGCAGAATCTCCCAAACCCACAATCTTTCCCACCTGGAAGTACCAGAGCAGCTGGGACATGGGAAAACCACACAACTCCCTGACTTGGACAAATATCACTATCCCTTCAATGTGACTGGGTTAAAATCCTAATACTGTTGCATTGTGGGAGCACCTTTACTATATGGACTGCAGAGGTTTAAGAAAAAGGCCAACTATCACCATCACAAAGGATAACTGGTGATTGGTAACATATCACTGTCAGTGCAGGATAGTAATTCAGGACAGTAACCTGGGCCTTGTGAGTAATGTCCACATCCTAAGAAGTTTTATTTTTTTGCAAATCTATATGAAACTTGCAATGAAACAAAACCCACGACCACTACAATCTACAAGGACAAGGACAATGGACAGATGGGAAACCACCATTTGGAATTCCCCCTCCAAGCCACTCACCATCTTGATTTGGAAATGTGTCGCTTTCCTTCACTGTCATTGGATCAAAATCTTGGAATTCCCTCCCTAACGTGACTGTGGGTGTACCTACCACATGGATTGCAGCGATTCAAGAAGGCAGCTCACCAACAACTTTTCAAGGGCAATTAGGGATGGGAAATAAGTGCTGGTCTAATCAATGACACCCACCTCCATTGAATGATTTTGAGAAGTGACCTGGAATATCCATGAGAATACAATCCTGACAATTACTCAGTGAAATACTTCACTCAGTCACACCATTTTCTGAGTTTACATTTGACTGGAGCTCTTGGATTCCGCTGTAATTGCTGCTGCTTGTGGAAGACTTTGGGACATTTACAATTCTCCACCTATTACCACTCCCTTTCTTTCTGATGGATAATGAAAGATCTATGCATAGATTTCAGTATAACTTGGTTCCTCTTTTAATTAATTCATCGAACCCGCCCCCGTCCCCCAATCTACACACAATAGTAAAAACATCACGAGCTACTAATAATGACTTTCAATGGCAGAGTCCTGACCCAGCATTCCCCGCGGTGCTGAATGTCCCCTATTCACACCAGAGGCAGGCACCGCACAGGCGCATTAACCCCCCCCCCCCCCCCCCCATATTGGAGCGTGCGCACTGTCAGTAATGGCGATGAGGTTGGGCTGTTTTTGCCTCTTTGCAGCGGGAAAGAAAGAGAAAACTCTGATGGAGCGGGCTCTGGATAGGGAGAGTTTCTAAACAATTGGTGAGTGCCTCAAACCGCGATTAAGACTCTGCCGCTCCCGTGTTTGCAGCTCTGGGTCTTTTCCTCTCCGAGGCCCAAGTCCAGGCTGACGGCCGCCATCTTGGTTCAACGAGGAGCGCATGCGGCAGGGTATTCTTGACGCAACAGTATGGGGGCGGGGCTAAGGTTATTCTCTTCCCACCGGGTCCTAGTGTCCGATACAGCCACCAGAACATGAGTTTGTTCAACATTTTCACCCACTCTCAAGCTGCAGCTGATGTTTTGCAGCCGCGAGGAGTCCATGAACCATGTTTATATTCAGTGTGAGAGGTTGCAGACCTTGAAGGAGCTGCCTCTCCACTTTTAATTTTAAGGGTGGCACGGTGGCACAGTGGTTAGCACTGCTGCTTCACAGCTCCAGGGGCCTGGGTTCGATTCCCGGCTTGGGTCACTGTCTGTGCGGAGTTTGCACATTCTCCTCGTGTCTGCGTGGGTTTCCTCCGGGTGCTCCGGTTTCCTCCCACAGTCCAAAGATGTGCGGGTTAGGTTGATTGGCCGTGCTAAAATTGCCCCTTAGTGTCCTGAGATGCGTAGGTTAGAGGGATTAGCGGGTAAATATGTAGGGATATGGGGTGGGATTGTGGTCGGTGCAGACTCGATGGGCCAGATGGCCTCTTTCTGCACTGTAGGGTTTCTATGATTCTTCTTTAATTACACTTCTTTTCTGCCCCACACTCCTATTCGTTGGCTGCCCAGTGTGGAGCAGGCTAGGGAGGTCAGAGGATCTTTTCCTGGACCTGCTCTTGGGGCTAGTTAAAACAGTAATTTGTAGATCAGCAGGAGGTAACTTGGCTGTTGGCTGCTCTTCCGTGGTCTTGTCCATGCTCGAATGGTCCTGGAGAGGGAGTGTGCGGTGTCGACTGGAACACTCGATACCTTCCACAATTCAGGGTACAGAGTGTCTCATAGACACTGGAAACAAAGTTCTGGTTTAGTTGAGATGGAAGTTTGATTGGACCACAAGATTGGAGAAACAAGAGAGAAAATAATGTTCTGTGGAAACTAGAAATGCTTGTTCTGAATTTCTATCCTGTACTGACAGTGATACTGACTCTGCCAATGTCTTTTACAAGGTACACAGGCGGGAAACTGAAACCAAACATCACATCAAAATCTGAAAAAGTCACTCCATTCATCACAACACGAATATCATCGACCTTTAAATGTGAAAGATTTCAAACATCAGTGTGACTGGAAAAGCACCGAACAAACGTACACCCACGTTCCAGTGACCTGACTGTGGAAACAGCTTTAACCAGTTACACAGCCTGAAAAAACATCACACTATTCACAGCAGCGAGCCAAAGGATGGGAAGACCTAGGATCAGAGTTAGGCCATTGGGCCCATCGAGTCTGCTCCACCATTCAATGAGATCATGGTTGATCTGATATAATCCTCAACTCCACTTTCCTGCCTTATCCCCATGACCCTTGATTCCCTTACTGAGAAAGAATACACAAGTTCTTTGTGTGGACAAGGCTTGAACAGATCATTTAACCAAGAGAGACACAAGGATACTGACACCATGGAGAAACCATGGAACAAAGAACAAAGAAAACTACAGCACAGGAACAGGCCCTTCGGCCCTCCAAGCCTGCACCAACCATGCTGCCCAACTAAACTAAAACCCCCTACCCTTCCGGGGACCATATCCCTCTATTCCCATCCTATTCATGTATTTGTCCAGATGCCCCTTAAAACTCACTATCATATCTGCTTCCACTACCTCCCCCGGCATCGAGTTCCAGGCACCCACCACCCTCTGTGTAAAAAAACTTGAAAATGTGGTGACTGTGGGAAGGGATTCAATTATCCATCTCTGCTGGAAATGCATCGCCGCGGTCACATTGGGGAGAGACCATTCACCTGCTCTGTGTGCAGGAAGGGATTCATTCAATCATCCCACCTGCTGACCCACCAGCAAGTTCACATTGAAGAGAGGTGTTGACAGTGATAACAATTCTAAAAGCTCTGAGGACCTGTGAAGCACCAGGTCATTCACATTGTGAGACAGTTCAGTTGCTCGCATTGTGGGAAGCTATTTAAACAATCACAGGACCTCACTGAACACGAACACACTCACACTGGGGAGAGGCTGTTCACCTGCTCTGTGTGAGGGAACGGATTCACATGATCATCCCACCTCGCTACACACCGACTGGTTCACATTTATAACAGACCTTTCAAATGTACGGAATGTGAGAAGCATTATAAAACCACAAGTGATCTGCTGATACACCAGCGAGTTCACAATGAGGAGAGGCCATTCAGATGTAAAGTGTGTGGGAAGGAATTCACTCTGTTATCCAGCCTCCAGAAACATCAGCGAGTTCACACTGGGGAGAGGTCGTTCACCTGCTCCTTGTGTGGAAAAGGATTCATTTATTTAACCAGCCTCAGATCACACCAACTCGTTCACTTGGATAAGAAACCTTTCAAATGTTCTGAATGTGAGAAGAGCTTTAAGACCTCCAGTATTCTGCTGAGACACCAACAAGTTCAGACCAGGGAGAGACTGTTCACCTGCTCCAACTGTGGAAAGGGATTCACTCGCTCATCCAACCTGCGAACACACCAGCACATTCACACCGGGGAGAAATAGTACACTTGCTCTGAATACGGGAAGGGATTTTCTCACTCATTCCACCTGCTGAGACACCAACACACTCATAATGGAGAGAGACCGTTCACCTTCTCTGAGTATGAGATGGATTCACTCAGTCAACCCACCATCTTACCCACCAGAAAGTTGACAAGTGTCTGCAGGGATTGGATTCTGCTGTTATTGCTGCTGGTAATGACATCCAGGACTGAACCATGTTCATTCTGAACATCGCTATAACTGGGCTGGAGATTAATACTCTGGATAAATGTCAGATTAACTAATATTGTTTCAGATGCAAAGCGGGGATCTTCATTTCTTCAGGATAAGGACAGATTAATCAATGTCTTGTTACCAATTGCTGCTTTTTTGTGGCCTTTGTCTTTTCTAACTCTCAATTATTTCAAGTTCTCATACCTTCAGTTACTCTCATGGACAAGTTCCAGCTCCCATCCCTTCCAGAGTGTCTTTCCTGGCCTTGGAATCCAAGGAACATATCAATAACATATCTGTAATCACTAAAGACAAAACAGATATTTGCACTAATCCGTTTGTTTCCCCAGTCATTGAGGATGGGGATATCTGTGGAGCTTTCTCTCTCTGTGATTTGTTTAATTGTCCCTCACCATTTATGACTGGATGTGGGGGGACTGCAGCTCTGATCTGATCTGTTGTTTGTGGATTGTTTGGTCCTGCCTGGAACATGCTGCTTAGGTTGTTTAATGTGCTTATAGTAAAGTGTTAGCAGTCACCAGATTGGAATCTCAGCTTTAGGGTGCCTGGTGCTGCTCCTGACATGTCCTCCTACACTCCATGTTGAACCAGAGTTGGTCCCTTGGCTTGATGGTGATGGTAGAGTGAGGGATATGCCGGGCCATGAGTTTACAGATAGTGGCTGAATATTGAGCTGCTGATGACCCACAGCACCTCATGGATGTGCAGTTTTGATCTATGTCTATTCTGAATCTATCCCGTGCCACACAAGATGATGGAGGGTATCAGATCACAAGGATTAGGAGCAGGTGTAGGCCATTGGGCCCCTCAAACTTTCTCCACAATTCAATAAGAATCATGGCTGATCTGACTGTGGCCTTCACTTCACTTCCTGCTGCTCCATAATCCTTGACTCCTTGTTGATTAATACTCTGTCTAACTCAGCCTTGAATATGTTCAATGAACCACAGCCTCCATTGCTCTCTGGGGAAGAAAATTCCACAAACTAATGACCCTCAGAGAAGAAATTTCCCCTGATATCTGCCTGAAATGGGAGAGTCCTTATCTTTAAAGTGTGACTCCTGCTTCTAGATTCCTCACAAAAACAAAATATTCTCTCAGCATCCACCCTGACAAGATCCCTCAGAATCTCATGTTTCAGTCAGGTCACCTCTCATTCTTCTAAATTCCATTGAGTACAGACCCAACTTGCTCAACTTTCCCCAGAAGACAAACTCCTTCATCCAAGCAATCAGTCTAGTGAATCTCCCCTGAACTGTCTCCAATGCACCCGTATCACTGTTCAAGCAAGGAGACCAAATCTGTACACAGTACTCTCGGTGCAGTTTCACCAATTCTTTGTATAATTGTAGCAAGACTTTATTACTTTTATATTCCATCTCCCTTACAGAAAACCTTCCTAACGGCTTGCTGTTCCTGCTTGTTACTTTTGTGATTCTTTTAGGAGTTCACCCAGATCCCTCAGTCCTGCAGCATTCTACACTCTATTTAGATTATGTTGTTTTTTTTCTATTCTTCCTGCTAAAGTCAATATCCTTATATTTTCCCATATCATACTCTGTCTGCTAAGATTTTTCCTACACACTTACCTATTTATATACCTTTGCAGATTCTTTGTATTCTCCTCACAACGTACTTTCCTACCTATCTCCGTGCCAACCTGTTGCTTGACTGGACTGCGAGAGACTGTAGGAAAGGTCAGTTTGTAGTTTAGTTATGTATAATGATCAAATAATTGAATTATATTAATCATTTAACCTGATGTGATATTCTGCTTAATTGTAATCAGTGTAAGATATGAGAATCTTGTGACTGGCTCTTTGTCTGTAGCTACATCCTTATTTGACAAGTGAAATACATCACATGCCCTTGGATGGTGCAGTTACACTTTTTATTGTTTAATTATAGAGCAAGTGCTGTGAAACCCATCAAGTCTTGGTGAGTTAAGGTCTGGAGCCATTAGCTCCCCAGCCATTGACAACTGACAGTTATATTTGAGTTAGAGGCCTTGTTACATTGAAACATACATAGAAACTAGAAGCAGGAGTAGACCATTCGGCCCTTCGAGCCTGCTCCGCCATTTATTATGATCATGGCTGATCATCACATTCAATATCCCGGTTCCCCCCCCACAAATATGCCTTTAGGCCCAAGAGCTATATCTAATTCCTTCTTCAAATCACAAAATGTTTTAGCCTCAGTTATTTTCTGTGGTCGTGAATTCTACAGATGCACCACCCTCTGGGTGAAGAAAATTCTCCTCAACTCAGTCCTAAGGTTTACCCCTTATCCTCAAACTATGACCCCTAATTCTGGACTCCCCCACCATTGGGAACATTCTTTCTGAATCTACCCTGTTTAACCCTGTTAGATTTTTATAAGTTTCTATGAGATCCCCTGTCAATAAACCATCACACCTGCAATACTTTGTTTTAAATTTATATCATTTAGAAACTCTGCTGAAATAAAGATGAACAATAAACAGATCACAGTCCAATGCTGCAGCTCTACATTGACAGGAGAAAGTCTGTTCTGTAACTCCAGGATCAGACAGTGTAAGCTCTGAATGTTGGGAATCACAAGCAGGCTTGAGCTGTTTGATAGATGAGTTGTTCATAGCTGTTAACTTGCAGATATTGAAGGAATTACTCTGAAAGTAAACTCGATAATTTATAAGCTCAGACTCTGCTCCTTGCTGTAATGAATACTCAGCATCCATTAGTGCTAATTTACAGTGAATCACTGAGTATCCTATGGGATCTTTGTTACTTGTTTTGTGAAATATCTCTCCCCATTAGTGTTGAACTGCTGGATAACTCTGATTGCATTTAGACATGTCTAGAAAGAGACAATGTGCCCAGATTTAACTGCAATTTGTAACCAATAAACAATGTTTATATTCTGACTTGTAGATTGGTGTCTTGGTGATTTGTGAAGAAAGATTTAATTCACTCACTCAGCAGTTTGAGGGGAATCAGACTGAGGTTTAATGTAATAAGAAATAGGAGCAGGAAGAGGCCATTCAGCCCTTTGAGTTTGTTCAGCTATTCACTGAGATCAAGGTTGATAATCTACCTCAACCCCACCTCCCCGCACTGTCCCCATATCACTTAACTTCTCTTTGTACCCAAATATTTATCAATCTTTGTCTTAATTGCACCCAATGCCGAGCATCCACTGCTCCCTGGGGTAGAGAATTCCAGGAATTCACAACTGAGTGAAGAATTTTCTCCTCAATTCAATCACAATGATTGACCCCTTATTCTGAGACTGTGACCCAGTGTTCCAGGTTCCGCAGTCAGGGGAAACATTTTCACACCATCGAACCTCTCAGGCCCATGAAGAATCATATACTCTGATCAGATCACCTCTCATTTTTCTCACCACCATTAATTTGATCCTAGTCTGATTTTATCGGTAAAAGCAAAATACTGCGGATGCTGGGATCAGAAACAAAAATAGAAAATGCTGGAAAATCTCAGCAGATCTGACAGCGTCTGTGGGGAGAGAATAGAGCCAACATGTCGAGTCTGGATGACTGTCTGTCAGAGCTGACGAAGGGTCATCCAGACTTGAAATGTTGGCTCTATTCTCTCTCCACAGATGCTATCAGACCTGCTGAGATTTTCCAGCATTTTCTGTTTTTGATTTTATAAGTACCCTGTTACCAAGTCCCAAACAATAAGATTTCTAATATTTCACCTACAACTGATGTGAACTGGTCTATATTCCCCATTTTCTCTCCTACTTTCTGGACTAGTGAGGTTAATGTTTGCTGACTTCCGATCCTTGGGAACTGTTCGAGAGTTTAAGGAATTCTGGAAGATCAAACTAATGCATCCACTATTTCTGAAGCTCCCTCTTTTAAATCCCCAAGATGCAGGTTGTCTGGTCCGGGGAATTTGTCACCATTTAGTCCCATTAATTTCTCCAGTCTATTTCTATAAGACCCTCATTCTTATTGGACAAGGGACTGTGTAACCGGTCTCCAAAGCCACCACAGCTTTGGACTTGTGCAGCTCCCACCATTGATCGATCAAACCCATTTTGATGGGAATTAAATGGCTAGTTTCATTTTTTTAAACTTTTATTCACATTGCACTTGTCAGAAAGGATCATTTAATTAACAACTTCTCTGTAAAGTTCCATAAAATGAGGTTGGAACATGTCTGTCTAGTTTTTCATTATTATTGACATTTACTGAACAGCATTACAACTCAAACGATATTGTATTGGTGACTAATGTTTAAAAATGGCTCTTCCTTGTATTAAAGTTCCCGCCCCCTTGCACTAACCCCTTGGTTCCCCATTATTAGAATTTTTCTTTTGTCTTCTACCATGAAGACAGATAGATACAAAGGATTTGTTGCATTTCTCTGCCATTTCCTTGTTCCCCATTATATGTTGCCTTTTATCTGCCTCTCAGAGAATGTTTACTTTCACTCACTTCTTCCTATCCACATACCGACAGAAACATTTAAAAATCTACTTTCTAAACTCTTACTGGTCTGCACCCAAAAAGGGAATTGAGCTCAGAAGCGATTTTAAAACAGTTTATTGAGAAGCAACAGTGAAAACAAGATGTGTGAGTTAAATAGATAGGAAAAGCACCTGACCTGTGACAGGTGAGAGATTTACAGATCCCAGAGGACAAGCAGACGGATGAAGCCAAGTGAATGTTGATGTCCATAACTGGTGCCTATGGAAGGTTCACTTCAATGAGCCTGATTGTGGGTGTTGGGGAGAAGCCAGTCAATTTGAAATCTCCTTGCTCTTGAGGGCCTGTTTTAACCTTTACATGGAGTTAGTTACTATAAGAGCCAATGGTATGAAGGTTAAAAATGTCTTGCCTCAGGGCCTGTGCTGGAGACAGGTCCTTGGCAGGGAGAAAGGCTTGTCCTGTGTTTGTCAGCCAGCAAGCTTTCTTCCAAAGACAGAGGGAAAGCTCTTTCTATAATATTCCATCAGTATCCAAAGATTTTATAAGGCTATTAGATGGTGATTTCTTACAATCTGTTACTTGGATTTGACTTTTCTCCATTCCTGTGCTGAGGGGATTTCTGTACCAGACGGGATGGGTGATATTTGGAGATTCTCGATTCTCCACCAATTCCCATTCCCCTTCTTTCTGGGGGATACTGGAGGTGTCACTGTGTGTAGGTCAGTAAGAATTCTCAGCAAGGATTAATCAGCACTTTCTAATTGGAGATGTTCATCAGTGGAACCTCTCAGACACTGAATTGTAGAATTCGGGCCAAAGATCAATAGGGCGGCAGAGTGGTTCGCACTGCTGCCTCACAGCGCCAGGACCCGGGTTCGATTCCTGATTTAGGTCACTATCTGTGCGGACTCTGCACGTTCTCCCCGTGTCTGCATGGGTTTCCTCCAGGTGCTCTGGTTTCCTCACAGTCCGAAAGATGTGCTGGTTAGGTGCATTGGCCAAGCTGAATTCTCCCTCAGTGTACCCGAACAGGCGACTAGTGTGGCGACTAGGGGATTTTCACAGTAACTTCATTGCAGTGTTAATGTAAGCCTACTTGTGACACTAATAAATAAACTTCACTTAAACAATTTGAGATTGAAGTAAAAGTTCTGAATCTTGTTGTAAACTAATTTCAGATGGACAGCGGTAACTGCAGCCCCAGGAGCACAATCACCTCTAGATCCAGAATATTAAACTCCAGCCCAGTTACCGGATGTATTAACATCAGCAGAAACAAACTCCAGCTGTCAGAATGAAAGGGCCTGGTTGTCATTAACAGCAGCAATAACAGCAGAATCCAATCCTTGCCGTCACTTGTGAACTCGCTGGTGTTTCAGCAGCTGAGATGAATCAATGAATCCCTTCCCACACTCGGAGCAGGTGAACGGCCTCTCCCCGGTGTGAACTCGTTCATGTCTCAGCAGTTGGCATGAATCAGTGAATCCCTTCCCACACTCGGAGCAGGTGAATGGCCTCTCCCCGGTGTGAACTCGCTGGTGTACAGTGAGACTGCCTGAGTGTCTGAAGCTCTTTCCACAGTCAGTGCAGCTGAATGGCCTCTCCCCAGTGTGAGCTCGCTGGTGTTTCAGCAGGGTGGATGAAAGCCTAAAGCTCATTCCACAGTCAGTGCAGCTGAATGGTTTCTCCCCGGAGTGAACTCGCTGGTGTGCCAATATGTTAGAGGAATTAATGAATCCCTTCCCACACACGGAGCAGGTGAACGGCCTCTCCCCAGTGTGAACCCGCCGGTGTAACGCTAGATTGTATGACTGAATGAACCTTTTACCACACACAGAGCAGCTGAACGGCCTCTCCCCAGTGTGAACACGCTGATGTAATGCTAGGTTGGATGACTGAGTGAAATCCTTCCAACATGTGGAGCAGGTGAAGGGTCTCTCCCCAGTGTGGGTGCGTCGATGAGTTTCCAGTTTGGATGGGCAAGTGAATGCTTTCCCACAGACCCCACATATCCACGGTTTCTCCGTGGTGTCAGTGTCATCATGTCTCTCCATGTTGATGATCAGTTGAAGCCTCGTCCACACACACAACACGTGTACAGTTTCTCCTCACTGTGAATGGTGATGTTTTTTCAGGCTGTGTTAAAGCTCTTTCCACAGTCAGTTCACTGGAACACTCTCACTCGGGTGTGCGTGTGTCTCGGTGCTTTTCCAGTCACACTGATGTTTGAAATCTTTTCCCACAGACAAAACAAACAAACATTTCTCCTTCCACTTTCCAAGTACGATGATATCCAGGTCCTAATGAATCAAGTGATTCTGTCAGATCTTGATGTGATGTCTGGTTTGAGATTCCCGACTGCAATCCTCAACTTCTAATAGCTGTAAAAACCGTCAATAAAAGTCATCACTAACAGTCCAGGATAGAAATTCTCAACAGACAATTCTAGTCTCTCTGGAATTTTTTTCCTCTCGAACCCCCAAAGTTGCAGATCCCCATCCCACACACTCTCCCTCCTCCCTGAACTGAAATCCAAATAAATTAACAGATAATCATTTCAGTATCCCCTTAAAAAATGTGTACAACGAGAGATAGTATTTTTGATGATTCACTTCATTCATAACACATGAGAAAACATTAATCTGAATCACCCTGACCCGATCAGTCAGAATAGCAGATGTTAACTTTGTGTCCAGAACTGACTGTTTCGAGATTTGATGAGAAATTGTGAAGGGGGTTTCTCTAAACCTCCCTCTCTAACTAAGTTAAACCTGGTTTCAGTGTCAGGGCCCATTCTGCTTTCTGGTTCTCTTCCTGCTGACTATTAACCTCAATAAAATATCAAGAATACTGAAGCCACTGTTTTTGGTCCCCCTTCCAAGTCTTGTTCCTTTGCAATCCACTCAATCCCTCTTCCTGGCAAATGTCTGAAATTAAGCCAGTTTGTTCATAACCTCGGTGTCCCATTTGATCCCAAGTTTCTGGGACTGCCTATTTCCACCTCGGTAACATCACATGACCTCAGCTCTACCTCAGTGCATCTGGTGCTCAAACCCTCATTCAGGCCATTGTTACCTCCAAACTCAACTGTTCCATCGCACTCTTGCAGGTCTCGCACATTTTACACATGGGAACGTGAAGTCATCCAAAAGTCCGCTACCCGTTTCCTAATTAACAGCAAGTCCTGTTCCCTGATCACCCCTGTCCTCCCTGACTTGCCTTGGCTCCCAGTCATGCAACACCTTGATTGTAAAATTCGCATCCTTGTTTTCAAATCCTTCCATGGCTTCAGCCCTCCCAATCTCTGTAATCTTCCCACAAACATCCGAGATATCAGTGCTGCTCTTGTACATTCCCTACCATAATTGCTCCACCACTGGTGGTTGTGTCTTCAGTTCTTCAGCCCCAGGATCTGAATTCCCTCCCGACACCTCTCTGTCTCTCCCTCACTTTCCTCCTTTAAGCCTCTCTTTAAAACTCACTTCTTTGTCAAGTTTTTGGTCATTTGTCCTAATATCTCCTGATGTATCTGGGAATCTCACTTTGTTTTATAATGTTCCTCAAAGTTTATTTCTCAGTCACAAGACTTACATTAACACTGCAATGAAGTTACTGTGAAATTCCCCAGCACCTGTTTGGGTCAATGCACCTAAGCAGCACATCTTTCCGACTGTGGGAGGAAACCATAGTACCCGAAGGAAACCCACGCACACACGGGGCAGAATGTACAAACTTCACACAGTGACCCAAGCCGGGAATCGAATCCTGGCGCTGTGAGGCAGCAGTGCTAACCACTGTGCCGCCTGTGTGAAGTGCACTGGAATGATTTATGACGTTATAAATAGAAGTTGTTGTTGGCTATAATTCTGACCTCCTGTTTTACAACAACCCACTGTTTTCACAATAAACTCTATCTCTGATGATTTTCTCTGCTGAGGGTTATCCATTTGGTTTTGCCCTTAATAAAGATGGCAGATGTTAACGTCTGAGGATTTTGTCTCGTAAATTGAGGGATTAAAGTTTAATTATTAGTGCCACAAGTAGGTTTACATTAACACTGCAATGAAGTTACTGTGAGAATCCCCGAGTCACCACACTCCAGCACCTGTTCGGGTACACCGAGGGAGAATTTAGCACGGCCGATGCACCTAAACTAGTCACCGGCACCTGTTCGGGTCAATGCACCCGAACCAGCACGTCTTTCAGACTGTGGGAGGAAACCGGAGCACCCAGAGGAAACCCGCGCAGACACGGGGAGAATGTGCAGACTCCACACAGACAGTGACCCAGGCTGGGGATTGAACCCGGCTCCCTGGCGCTGTGAAGCAGCAGTGTTAACCACTGTGTCACCCTGGCCCGAGATCCGGCATCTGGCCGACACCGGGTGTTTATGAAGCCTCACCGCCCGGATCCATTTATGTTTCCGGTTTTCTTTCGGGCTCTGGATCCGCGCCATTTAAATTTCCCATTGAAAACCCGCCGGCTCGAGCTCCTTCCCGCCTGCGGATCCACAAAGTGTTTCCAAATCCTCCCAGCCACCGCCTAACGCTGACTCCGCTTCTCCGGGACAAACAAGGACAGCAATGACACTGCGCATGCTCCACATCACAATGCCCGGGCACTGATTGACGGCAGCTCCGGGCCAATAGGAAGAGGGGGCGCGGCTGGAGGACCGAATGGGAGCGGCTGGTCCTCCAACCAATCGGAGTGAATGAGGGGCGGGGCTGGAGGACCGAGCGGGAGCGGCTGGTCCTCCAACCAATCGGAGTAAATGACAGGCGGGTCCAGGCTGGGAGTGGAGCATGCGCAAAGATGATCAGGCGCTGGGGAGCCTGGGAACGCACTGCGCAGGTGTGGTGTGCACAGTAAGAAGTCACAACACCAGGTGAAAGTCCAACAGGTTTATTTGGAATCAGGAGCTTTCGGAGCGCCGCCCCTTCATCAGGTGACTCACCCAGTCCAACACCGGCACCTCCACATCAGGTGGTGTGGGTGTGCGCTCTGAGCATGCTCAGTGTCAGTCATGGTGTTGGGGAGGGTTCGGGAGGAGATTGTGAGCACAGGGTGGGAATGGAAACCACGGCTGTACTGGAAACAGCACCAACTTCTGGCCTAGGCCACAGGCCCCGGCTTTACCACAGGGACAGCGCTGAAACCGGTGGCTGGACATTGAGGAGGATTTGGAAACACTTTGTGGATCCGCAAACCCTTCAGAATCATTGTCAGCTCCCTGGTTTGCAGCTGCGGGGCTTCTCCCTCCCTCCCTCCCGGGAACAGGCCCAGGTTAACGGCCCCATCCTGGCTCAGCCACTGGAGGATGGTTCACATCAGAGGATGGGGGAGGGGGACAATAAATAAGAGGTTACACTTTGGCCTCAAATCAATGAGGACTCTGATCTCTGGGAAGGAAGGAAACCCTGGGAGGTGGGCGGGGAGGATTCACAAACACCCGCTGGAGGCCCCAACACCCCCAATAAGACCCATTGGTTTTATTGTCAGTCTGCAGACAGCAGCTGGAGAACTGAACCCAGACAGAGGAGAGGGAGGGAGAAAACTGGGAGTGGAGGAAAGAAAATTGTCTGTTCAGCATTTCTATTGTGGATTGACAGCTGCTTTATAGATGCAAGATGGGGCAGCACGGTGGCACAGTGATTAACACTGCTGCCTTACAGCGCCAGGGACCTGGGTTCAATTCTGCCCTTGGGTGACTGCCTGTGTGGAGTTTGCACATTCTCCCCGTGCCTGCGTGGGTTTCCTCTGGGTGCTCCGGTTTCCTCCCACAGTCCAAAGATGTGCAGGTTAGGTGGATTGGCCATGCTCAATTGCCCCTTCGTGTCAGAGGGATTAACAAGGTAAATATTACGGGAATGGGTGGGATAGTTGTCGGTGCAGACTCGATGGGTTGAATGGCCTCCTCCTGTACCTTGAGGATTCTCCGATTCTATGATGGATGTTTGAAAACTGCTTTTACACACGGTTACAAGTTGACGATTTACACACACAAAACTCAACCCCAAGAGAAATGTTTGTCTCTCTGTGATTTCTATTCTGCATTGACTGTGATGATTTTTGTAAACAGAGATTACAGCTTTCAGGAAAGTTTAAATGGACTGAAGTTTTTTCCTATCGAGCAGTGACCTGATAAAAGTCTTTCAAATTATTAGTGGCTTGGACAGGGGAAATGTGGAGAGAATGTTCCACTTGTGACAGAGTCCAAAAGAAGGAATGATCAATAAACGAAGAGTCATAAATACAAGATAGTTACCAATAAATCCAAGAAGCAATAAGGACAAATTTCTTCACTCACAGGTTTAGAATCACCATAGAAATGAGTTGAGGAAAGTGCTGAGATTGTTTCAAAAGGAAATGAGAGAAGCACACGAGAGAAAAAGAAATAGAAAAATCAACTGAAAGGCTGAGATGAGGTCTATGGGACAGGAGACGATGTGTCAAGTATAAAGAATTAAACTGAATGGCTTGTTTGTGTCTTGTATATTCAAAGTAATTCAATGTAAACTCCTTTTCCAGAATATCTGCAGACGGGTGATTCAAACCAATCGTCTCGGGATCTGACAGTGTCACATGATTCTTCAGGATCTGAATATCAAAGGCCTATGAATGTGGAATTATTCAACATCAGTGTGACTGGAAAAGCCCCAAGACACAGACATCTCAGTTACTTTTCCACAGTCAGCTGGAACAGAGCTTTAACCAGTCACACAGCGTGAAAAGAAATAGCACATTTACATCAGGTAGACACCGTACTCGTGTTCTTTGTGTGGACCTGGTTTCAACTGATTATATAACCTGGAGAGACAGGAGGACACCTGCACCATGTGAACAAGGAGCAGCAATAGGCCATTCGGCCCCACGGGCCAGTTCCGCCATTTAATAACATCATGGCTGATCTGATAGTGAGTTCAAATCTGCATCCCGCCTACACCCGATAGCCTGTCAATAATCATGGAGAAACCGTGGAAATGTGCGGACTGTGGGACAGGATTCAATTACCCATCTGAATTGGAAACCCATCGACGTATTCACACTGGGGAGAGACCATTCACCTGCTGTGTGTGTGGGAAGGGATTCACTCAGTCATCCAGCCTGTACACACACCAGCATGTCCATACTGGTGAGAGGCCATTCACCTGTCTTCAATGTGGGAAGGGATTTAATGCTTTATCAAACCTCCGGACTCACCACCAGGTTCACTCTGATCAGAGACCGTTTAAATGTTGTGAGTGTGGGAAGAGCTTTAAAAGCAGAAAGGATTTGTTGATTCACCAACGCACTCACACTGGGGAGAGGCCATTCATCTGCAACATGTGTGGTAAGGGATTCACTCAGTCATCCCACCTCCTGACACACCAAAGTGTTCACACTGATCAGAGACCATTTAAATGTTCTGATTGTGAGAAGAACTTTAAAAGTAAAAAGGATTTACTGATTCACCAACGCACTCACACTGGGGAGAGGCCGTTCATCTGCTCCGTGTGTGGGAAGGGATTCACTTGTTCATCCCAGCTCCTGAAACACCGATTTGTTCACACTGATCAGAGACCTTTCAATTGTTCTGAATGTGATAAAACATTTAAAAGCAAAAAGGATCTTCTGAAACACCAGCACACTCACACTGGGGAGAGGCCATTCACCTGCTCTCTCTGTGAGAAGGGATTCACTCGCTTAGCTCACCTTCTGAGACACCATCGAGTTCACACTGGGGAGAGGCCGTTCACCTGCCCTGTGTGTTGTCAGGAATTCATTGATACATCTGACCTTCTGATACACCGGCGAGTTCACACTGGAGAGAGACCGTACACTTGCCTCCTGTGCGGCAAGAGATTCACTCAGTCATCCCACCTGACTACACACCAACTTGTTCACACTGATCAGAGACCTTTTGAATGTTCTGATTGTGAGAAGAGATTTAAAAGTAAACAGAATCTGCTGAAACACCAGCGAGTTCACACTAGGGAAAGGCCGTTCAACTGCTCCATGTGTGGGAAGGGATTCGCTCAGTCAAACAACCTGCTGAAACACCAGCAAGTTCACAGGCGACAGCAGGGGTTGGATTCTGCTGTTATTGCTGCTGTTCATCACACCCAGGACTGAATAGTGTCTGGTTACCAGTGAGGTTCCACAGTTTTGTGGTATATATCAATGACTTAGACTTAAATGTAAGGCTCATGATTCAGTTTGCAGATGAAACAACAATTGTGTTTGTGTTTAACAATCCAGAAGAAAGCCGTGGACTGCAGGAAGATATCAGTGGGCTGGTCAGATGGGCAGAAAAATGGCACATGGAATTCGATCTGGAGCAGTGAGAGAGAATGAATTTGGGACATTAGACAAGACAAGGGAGTGAACAATAAAGGGATGATGCTGAGAATTATAGAGGATCAGAGAGAACCTGGAGTCAACATCCAGGCATCTGTGAAGGAGGCTGGACAGGTAGATCATAAGACCAGAAGATGTAGGAGCGGAATTAGGCCATTCAGCCCATTGAGTCTGCTCTGCCATTCAATCAAGGCTGATCAGTTTCTCAATCAGGTGGTCAAGAAGACATTTGGCCCAAGCCTAGTGTATAAGAGGAGGGAGATTTTGCTCAAACTGAAGCAGAGAGTGGGAATAAGTGGATCCTTTTCAGAGTGGGAAGCAGTGACTAGTGGGTCCGGCAGGTTCAGTGCTGCAACCCCAGCTGTTCATAATATACATTAATGATTTGGATGAAGGAATTGAATGCAATATCTCCAATTTTCAGCCGACACTAAGCTGGGTGGCAGTGTGTGCTGTGAGGAGGATCCCGAGAGGCTACAGGGGGGCTTGGACAGGCTGAGTGGGCAGATACTTGGCAAATGCAATATAATGTGGATAAATGTGAGGTTATCAACTTTGGTGGCAAAAACAGGAAGAAAGATTATTATCTGAATGGTGGCAGTTTAGGAAAAGGGGAAGTGCATCGTGACCTGGATGTCATGGTGGGACAGTTGCTGAAGGTTTGCATGCAGGTACAGCAGGCGGTGAGGAAAGCTAATGGCATGCTGGCCTTCATAGCGAGAGGATTTGAGTACAGGAGTAAAGATGTTTTTCTCAGTTGTACAGGGCCTTGGTGAAGCCACACCTTGAGTATTGTGTGCATTTTTCCTCCTAGTCTGAGGAAGGACATTCTTGCTATTGAGGGAGTCCAGCTAAGGTTCACCAGACTGATTTCTGGAATGGCAGGACTGACATATGAAGAGAGACTGGATCGACTGGGCTTTTACTCACTGGAATTTAGAATGAGAGGGGATCTCATAGAAACATTTAAAATCCTGATGGGACTGGACAGGCTCGATGCAGTCCCAACATGTTCCCAATGTTGGGGAAGTCCAGAACTAGGGGTTACAATCTTAGACTGAGATGAGGAAGAACTTCTTGTTGTGAACCTGTGGAATTCTCTACCACAGAAAGCTGTTGGGGCCAGTTTGTTAAATATGTTCAAGAGGGAGTTGGATGTGACTAAAGGGACCAAGGGCTATGGAGAGAAAGTGGGACTGTGATACTGAAAGTGCATGATCTGCCATGATCATATTGAATGGTGGTGAAGGCTCGAAGGGCCGAATAGCCGACTCCTGCACCTATTTTCTATGTTTATAAAACGCTTCATAAAACGTTCTGTCGAAGGATCATTTAGATCCAAAAGATTAACTCTGTTTCTCCCCACAGATGCTGCCAGACCTGCTGAGGTTACCCAGCATCGTCTGTTTATATTTATAAAATGCTAGTTGGAGCAAGCTGGAGTACTGAGCTCTGTTCTGGTTACCAGATTAATCAGTTATAAAAGTATATGTCAAGTAAAGCTGTGTGGCAGAAAGCTGAAGACAGTTGGTGATTTTTTAATATAATTCCAATCTGTTCAATTTTCAAATCTAGTGAATAAAGGATTGAAGAATTAGGAGGGTTCGTGGAGGAATCATTTCACCCGGAGAGTCACGGGGATCTGGAACTCACTGCCTGAAAGGACGGGAGAGGCAGAAACCCTCATCACATTAAACAGGAACTCAGATACGCAGCTGAGATTCTGTAACACACAGAGGGACAGATCAAGAGCTGGAAAGTAGGGTGAAACTGGACAGTACTTTTCCAGCCAGCACAGACCTGATGGGTTGAATGGCCTCCTGCTGTTCAGTGAATTTTCTATATTTCAGTTCTGACAGTTGGAGTTTGTTTCTGCTGATGTTAATAACTCCTCGAACTGGGCTGTAGTGTAATATTCTGGATAAATGTGAAATCAGCTTGATTAAAACACATCAGAATAGATTTTTTGTCTTTCCCACCTGTGTTATCTAATTGTATTCTGATTTTCTTATCAGTAACACAACTAACCTCAGCCGCCCCAATCTGTGAATGACTTAGTAAATTCCTTCCCTAACAGCACTGCGAGTGTCCCTCAAACCACAGGGACTGCAGCGGTTCAGGAAGGGCAGCTCACCACCACCTCAAGGGCAATTAGGAACAGGCAATAAAAATACTGGTCTGGCCAGTGACACCCACACCCCATGAAAAGAAAATGTCTGTTCAAACAAGACTTAATTAAGGCAGGACAGGATTCTTTGAATAATAAATTTTCCATTAAATTAACATTAAAATTATTATTAAAGGAAAGAGATTTGCATATCAATTCAGGAAAATTTCCAAGATGGTGCTGGAGTGTGGCAACTTCTTGCAAGCTGTGCCCAGCATACCCTCTAATTCTATCTTCTACTCGTTCTATGCTTCTAAAACTTTATTCTGACTCTTATGACTGTAACACTACATTCAGCATCCTCTCCTTCTCTATGTACGGTACTCTTTGTCTGTATAGCACCCAAGAAACAATACTTTTCACTGTATGCTAATACACGTGACAATAATAAATCAAATCAAATCAGACAATGATTTTTACAACTTTATCTAAGTGTTGATCCATCACAGTGCTCCCCTCTCAAGACTCTGTCTCAGACACAATCCCACTTGCTGAGATGGACATGTGATTCTTGCCTCGAGTGAGTGTCTTCAGTAATCAGCCAGCAACAAATCATTACAGAGCCCTGGCTTTTCACCCCTGAGTGGCCAGCGCCCTGTGTCAGAGTCAACCTTTTCCTCAGTGAATAATTACCTCAAGCTGCTGCTCGGGTTAATCCAGTTAATTCTTAGGCACGGTAGCCACCCAGCCTCAGTACATCAGACAAGAATACAAGAGAGTTAAAATCTCTTGACTTTCAAGTACTTCGCTATCCACTATTTAAGGTGAGAGAGGGGAAATGCTAAAGTGTCCAGAGGGGCAATTTTTTCACACACAGGGTGGTGAGTATCTGGAACAAGCTGCCAGAGGTAGTAGTAGAGGCGGGTTCAATTTTAGCTTTTAAAAAGCGTTTAGAAAGCTACATGGGTACGATGGGTATAAAGGGATATGGGCCAAATGTGGGCAATTGGGATTAGTTTAGGGGTTTTAAAAGAAAAGGTCGGCATGGACAAGTTGGGCCGAAGGGCCTGTTTCCATGCTGTAAACCTCTATGACTCTATGACACTGGATCAAACTAAACATTATAATGTACCATTCCTCGGGACCTTTATCAGGGATCCTTCATTATTAGAACCGTTTGTCTGAAATTACTGTTTCTCACACAAACAGAGAGACATGCAATAATTCAACTTAACGAGTTTTAAATGAAAATCCAGTCTTTCCAATATGATGATTGATTCATTATTTATAACTTAATCAAGGTTCAACAATTGTACAATCATCTGTTTCATGACTGGTTACTCCCTTCAGAATTTGATTAATATATGTGGTTAATACAGAAAATACAATGAGCTCTTTCATCACATTGAGTCATAGAGTCAGAGAGGTTTACAGCATGGAAACAGGCCCTTCGGCCCAACTTGTCCATGCCACCTTTTTTTTTAAAACCCCTAAGCTAATCCCAATTGCCCACATTTGGCCCAGATCCGTCTATACCCATCGTACCCATGTAACTATCTAAATGTTTTTTAAAAGACAAAATTGTACCCGCCTCTACTACTACCTCTGGCAGCTTGTTCCAGACACTCACCACCCTCTGTGTGAAAAAATTGCCCCTCTGGACACTTTTGTATCTCTCCCCTCTCACCTTAAACCTATGCCCTCTAGTTTTAGACTCCCCTACCTTTGGGAAAAGATATTTACTATCTAGCTGATCTGTGTTCCTCATTATTTTATAGACCTCGATAAGATCACCCCTCAGCCTCCAGAGGAAAAAGTCCCAGTCTATCCAGCCTCTCCTTATAACTCAATTCATCAAGTCCCGGTAGAATCGTAGTAAATCATTTCTGCACTCTTTCTAGTTTAATAATATCCTTTCTATAATAGGGTGACCAGAACTGCACACAGTATTCCAAGTGTGGCCTCACCAATGTCTTGTACAACTTCAACAAGACGTCCCAACTCCTGTATTCAATGTTCTGATGAAACCAAGTATGCCGAATGCCTTCTTCACCACTCTATCCACCTGTGACTCCACTTGCGAGGAGCTATGAACATGTACCCCTAGATACATGTTAGTATCAAAATTACTTCCTTGACCTTGTTAGTTATTACAGCAGGTACAATATAAAAATGATCAAGTTAAATTCAGGTCTAACCAATCAGACCTACTTACAGTGAGAAACATGATTGAATGCAGCAGCAGTGAGAAAGGGTCAATTGTAAAGTTAAAACTGAGATGTGTCTGGTGCAGTTTTAACAGAATATCCAGTCTGATGTAAGCCGATGCAGAATCTAATGTAACAGTAACTAAGAGAGATGTGAAGTGTAAACATGAAGTATAAACCGAGACTTGATCTTTAGTGGTAATAAAACCAGGGCCTCCTATGGTCTAAACAGAGAGATGTTTTGTCTAATTATTAATAAGGGTAGTTAAATGTAGAATAGAGCAATTGTCTAGTGTAACATAAACTGAGACACAACCTGGTTTAACATAAATATCGGTAGCAGTGGTTAGCACTGCTGTCTCACAGCACCAGAGATTTAGGCTTGATTCCTGGCTTGGGTCACTGTCTGTGCGGAGTCTGCACATTCTCCCCATATCTGCTTAGGTTTCCTCCGGGTGCTCCGGTTTCCTCGCACACTCCAAAGATATGTGGGTTAGGTTGATTGGCCGTGCTAAATTGCCCCTTAGTGTCAGGGGCATTAGCAGGGTAAATATGTGGGGTTATGGGGCTTGGGCCAGTGCGGGATCGTCGGTGCAGGCTTGATCAGCTGAATGGCTTCTTTCTGCACAGTAGGGATTCTATGCTTTGAAATATGAACATTGTCTAGAAGCAGTATTAACAAAAGCAGGGTCTGCAGTAATCTAAATAGGGGCACGGCTGGCACAGTAACTGAGACAGAGCTGTGAACAATGGGAACTCAGACAGGGTCTGGAGTAGTTCAAAAAGGCTCAGGTGTAATAATAATAAGATAGTCATAACTGACACAGGGCCCAGATTAAAATAGTCAGAGATGGGAACCAGGATTTTTCGGCCATTCGCGTCCAGCAGCACATATTGTCCCGTTAAACTAAATGGAGATTTAAATGGTTGATCGCCTCTGCAGAGGACAACAGGCTGTGGTAGGGCCATAAAATGCTGGCCAGAGTTTACTTAATGTAAACAGAGACATGATCTAGTGTAAAATAAACAAAGAAATGTCGAGTTAATATAAATTTAGAAAGATCCAAGTGCATAATCAGCAGAGACCTGGCGTAGGGCTGCAATCTCTGAGATATGGCCTTGTTTAATGTAAACTGAATCTTACTCTGAGTGTGGGAAAGGGTTTACTCAGTCACCCCACCTACAGACACACCAGCGAGTTTATAATGGAGAGAGACCATTCATCTGCTCCATGCGTGGGAAAGGATTCAGTGCATTATCCAATCTACTGAGATGTTGGGGACAGTTACAGAACAAAGAGATCGAGGGGTACATGTTCATAGCTCCTTGAAAGTGGAGTCACAGGTGGGCAGAGTGGTGAAGAAGGCATTCGGCATGCTTGGTTTCATCGGTCAGAACATTGAGTACAGGAGTTTGGACGCCTTGTTGAAGTTGTGCAAGACATTGGTAAGGCCATACTTGGAATACTGTGTCAATTCTAGTCACTCTATTATAGAAAGGATATTATTAAACTGGAAAGAGTGCGGAAAAGATTTACTAGGATGCTACTGGTACTTGATGGATTGAGTTATAAGGAGGCTGGATAGACTGGGACTTTTTTCTCTGGAGCGTCGGAGGCTGAGGGGTGATCTTATAGAGGTCTATAAAATAATGAGGGGCACAGATCAGCTAGATAGTCAATATCTTTTCCCAAAGGTCGGGGAGTCAAAAACTAGAGGGCATAGGTTTAAGGTGAGAGGGGAGAGATACAAAAGTATCCAGAGCAACAATTTTTTCACATAGAGGGTGGTGAGTGTCTGCAACAAGCTGCCAGAGGTAGTAGTAGAGGTGGGTACAAATTTGTCTTTTAAAAAGCATTTAGAAAGTTACATGGGTACGATGGGTATAGAGGGATACGGGCCAAATGCACGCAATTGGGATTAGCGTAGGGGTTAAAAAAAAGGCCAGCATGGACAAGTTGGGCCGAAGGGCCTTTTTCTATGCTGTAAACCTCTATGACTATTTATTACATGATCAGTGCATTCTGGCTGCTTTCATAGAAATCACAGAATCCCTACAGTACAGAAAGAGGCCATTCGGCCGATCGAGTCTGCACCGACCATAATCCCACCCAGGCCCTACCCCCATATCCACCCGCTAATCCCTCGAGTCTACGCATCTCAGGACACTAAGGGGCAATCTTAGCATGGCCAATCAACCTAACCTGCACATCTTTGGACTGTGGGAGGAAACCGGAGCACCTGGAGGAAACCCACGCAGACACGAGGAGAATGTGCAAACTCCACACAGACAGTGACCCAAGCCGGGAATCAAACCCAAGTCCCTGGAGCTGTGAAGCAGCAGTGATAACCATGTGCTACCGTGCTGCCCAAATGTTTTAATGTGTGTTCGATAAAATTCATTAATTCAATCACCTGAGCTCGCAATTCATGAATGGGCTCACATTTAACGATAGGGATAGTTTCTAATGTAGCTGCTGCTGTTGATGATATGATGTGGAGATGCCAGCGTTGGGGTAAACACAGTAAGAAGTTTCACAACACCAGGTTAAAGTCCAACAGGTTTATTTGGTAGCAAAAGCCACACAAGCTTTCGGAGCCCCAAGCCCCTTCTTCAGGTGAGTGGGAATTCTGTTCACAAACAGGGCATATAAAGACACAGACTCAATTTACATGAATAATGGTTGGAATGCGAATACTTACAGCTAATCAAGTCTTTAAGATACAAACAATGTGAGTGGAGAGAGCATCAAGACAGGCTAAAACGATGTGTATTGTCTCCAGACAAGACAGCCAGTGAGACTCTGCAGGTCCAGGCAGGCTGTGGGGATTACAAATAGTGTGACATGAACCCAATATCCCGGTTGAGGCCGTCCTCATGTGTGCGGAACTTGGCTATCAGTTTCTGCTCAGCGACTCTGCGCCGTTGTGTGTCGTGAAGGCCGCCTTGGAGAACGCTTACCCGAATATCAGAGGCTGAATGCCCGTGACTGCTGAAGTGCTCCCCAACAGGAAGAGAACAGTCTTGCCTCGTGATTTTCGAGCGGTGTTCATTCATCCCTTGTCGCAGTGTCTGCATGGTTTCCCCAATGTACCATGCCTCGGGACATCCTTTCCTGCAGCGTATCAGGTAGACAACGTTGGCCGAGTTGCAAGAGTATGCACCGTGTACCTGGTGGATGGTGTTCTCACGTGAGATGATGGCATCTGTGTCGATGATCCAGCACGTCTTGCAGAGGTTGCTGTGGCAGGGTTGTGTGGTGTCGTGGTCACTGTTCTCCTGAAGGCTGGGTAGTTTGCTGAGGACAATGGTCTGTTTGAGGTTGCGCAGTTGTTTGAAGGCAAGAAGTGGGGGTGTGGGGATGGCCTTGGCGAGATGTTCGTCTTCATCAATTACATGTTGAAGGCTCCGGAGGAGATGCCGTAGCTTCTCCACTCCATTTGCTACCAAATAAACCTGTTGGACTTTAACCTGGTGTTGTGAGACTTCTTACTGGATATCATCAACAGCGTAAGAGGTTTAACAACACCAGGTTAAATTCCAACAGGCAGCAAAAGCCACACAAGCTTTCGGAGCCCCTTCTTCATGTGAGTGGGAATTCTGTTCACAAACGGGGCATATAAAGACACAGACTCAATTTACATGAATAATGGTTGGAATGCGAATACTTACAGCTAATCAAGTCTTTAAGATACAAACAATGTGAGTGGAGAGAGCATCAAGACAGGCTAAAAAGATGTGTATTGTCTCCAGACAGGATAGCCAGTGAAACTCTGCAGGTCCAGACAGGTTGTGGGGATTACAAATAGTGTGATATGAACCTTCAACCGATGCTATACACTAGATACATCGATGACATTTTCTTCCTTTGGACTCATGGTGACCAATCACTGAAACAACTATATGATGACATCAACAAGTTCCATCCCACCATCAGACTCACCATGGACTACTCTCCGGAATCAGTTGCATTCTTGGACATACGCATCTCCATTAAGGAATAGTAATAATAGTAATAATTCATCTCTCCCCTCTCACCTTAAACCTATGGCCTCTATTTTTAGACTTCCCTACCTTTGGGAAAAGATATTGGCTATCTAGCTGATCTATGCCCCTCATTATTTTATAGACTTCTATAAGATCACCCGTAAGCTTCCTACGCTCCAGAGAAAAAAGTCCCAGTCTATCCAGCCTCTCCTTATAACTCAAACCATCAAGTCCTGGGAACATCCTAATAAATCTTTCCTGCATTCTTTCTAGCTTAGTAATATCCTTTCTATAATAGGGTGACCAGAACTGTATACGGTATTACAAGTGTGGCCTTACCAATGTCTTGTGCAACTTCAACAAGACGTCCCAACTCCTGTATTCAATGTTCTGACCAATGAAACCAAGCATGCCGAATGCCTTCTTCACCACCCTGTCCATCTGTGACTCCACTTTCAATGAGCTATGAACATGTACCCCTAGATCTCTTTGTTCTATAGCTCTCCCCTAAGCCCTACCATTAACTAAGTCCTGCCCTGGTTCAATCTACAAAAATGCATCACCTCGCACTTATCTAAATTAAACTCCAGCTGCCATTCGTCAGCCCACTGGCTCAATTGATCAAGAACCCATTACAATCCGAGCTAACCTTCTTCACTATCAATTACGTCACCCACCTTGGTGTCATCTGCAAACTTACTAATCATGCCTCCTAAATTCTCATCCAAATCATTAATATAAATGACAAATAACAGTGGACCCAGCACCGATTCCTGAGGCACACCGCTGGTCACAGGCTCCAGTTTGAAAAACAACCACCTACAATCACCCTGTCTTCTGTCACCAAGCAATTTTGTATCCATTTAGCTCCCTCACCCTGGATCCCGTGAGATTTAATCTTATGCAACAACCTATCATGCGGTACCTTGTCAAAGGCCTTGCTAAAGTCCATGTAGACAACATCAACTGCACTGCCCTCATCTACCTTCTTGGTTACCCCTTTAAAAAACTCAATCAAACTTCTGAGACATGATTTTCCACTCACAAAACCATGCTGACTGTCCCTGATCAGTCCTTGCCTCTCTAAATGCCCTGTACATCCTGTCTCTCAGAATACCTTCGACCAGCATACCCACTACAGATGTGAGGCTCACCAGCCTGTAGTTCCCAGGCTTTTCCCTGCAGCTTTTTTTAAACAAAGGCACAACATTTGCCACCCTCCAATCTTCAGGCACCTCACCTGTGGATGTCAATTCAAATATCTCTGCTAGGGGACTCGCAATTTCCTTCCTAGCCTCCCACAGTGTCCTAGGACACACTTAATCAGGTCCTGGGGATTTATCTACCTTGATGCGCTTTAAAACTTCGAGCACATCCTTCTCTGTTATATGCACACTCCTCAAGACATCACTATTTATTTTCCCAAGTTCCCCAACATCCATGCCTCAACAGTAAATATTGATGAGAAATATTCATTTAGGATCTCACACACCTCTTGTGGGTCCGCACATAGATGACCTTGTTGACCCTTAAAAGGCCCTACTCTCTATACTCTGCATTTGTAGAATCTCTGGATTCTCCTTTGCCTTATCTGCCCAAGCAATCTCATGTCTCCTTTTTGCCTTCCTGATTTCTCTCTTAACTCTACTACTACACCCTCTATACTCTTCAAGGGATCCACTTGATCCCAGCTGCCTATGCATGTCATGTGCCTCCTCCTTCTTCTTGACCAGGGCCTCAATATCCCAAGTCATCCAGGGTTCCCTACTTCTACCAGCCTTGCCCTTCACTCTAAGAGGAATGTGCTTATCCTGAACACTGGTTAACACACTTTTGAAAGAGTGCCACTTACCAGACGTCCCTTTGCCTTCCCACAGACTCCCCCAATTAACTTTTGAAAGTTCCTGCCTGATACCATCAAAATTGGCCTTGCCCCAATTTAGAATTTTAACCTTTGGGCCTGACCTATCGTTCTCTATAGCTATCTTAAAACTAATGGTCACTGGTCCCAAAGTGATCCCTCACTAACACTTCTGCCACCTGCCCTTCCTTATTTCCCAAAAGGAGGTCAAGTTTTGCCCCTCTCTAGTCAGACCATCCACATACTGAATGAGAAATTCCTCCTGAATACACTCAACAAATTTCTCTCTATCCAACGCTCTAATACTATGGCTGTCCCAGTCAATGTTGGGAAAGTTAAAAACTCCGACTATTACCACCCTATTTTTTGGAGCTATCTGTAATCTCCTTACATATTTGCTCCTCAATTTCCCACCGACTATTTGGGGGCCTATAGCACAATCCTATCAAAGTGATTTCCCCCTTCTTATCACTCAATTCTCCCCATACAGACTCAGTGGGTGAACCCTCGGATATATCCCCTCTCAGTACTGCTGTGGTGTTTCCCCTCATCAAAAGTGCAGCTCCCCCTCCTCTTTCACCTCCTGTTCTATCTTTCCTCTAGCATCTGTACCCTGAAACATTGAGCTGCCAGTCCTGTCCCTCCCTCAGCCATGTTTCAGTAATAGCTATAATATCCCAGTCCCATGTACCCATCCATGTCCTGAGTTCATCTGCCTTGCCTGTCAGTCCTCTTGCATTGAAATAAGTCCAGTTTAATCTGGACCTCCCTTGCTCTCTGCTCTGCTTTTGCCAGACCTGTCCAGTACTAGGATTACTGACACTGTCTTTACTATTTAATGTGCTCTCTTTAACTTCTGTCCTCAACCTTCTCTTCTGTCTTCCTATTGCTTTGTGTCCCACAGCAGCCCCCCCCTCCCCCTGCCAAACTAGTTTAAACCCTCCAGAGTGGCTCTTGCAAATCTCCGCGCCAGGATGTTAGTCCCCCTCCAGGTTCAGGTGTAACCCGTCCCTCTTGAACAGGTCACCCCTTCCCCAGAAGAGATCCCAATGATCCACAAATCTAAATCCCTGCCCACCTGCACCAGCTCTCAAGCCACACATTCATCTGCCTCATCTTCCTATTCCTACTCTCACTAACACGTGGCACCGACAGTAGTCCAGAAATTACTACCTTTGAGGTCCTGCACTTTAGTCTGCTGCCTAACTCTCTAAATTCACTCTTCAGGACCTCATCCCTTTTCAAAATGTATGTGAAAACTTTCCCCACATGTTTCCCCGAACCTTATCACCTCTCACCTTGTGCCCTCTTGTAGTCGACCCTTTTCCTCTGGGGAAAAGCCTCTGACAATCCACCCTACATTTGCTTCTCATAGTTTTGTGGAGGTCACTCCTCAGCATCCGTCTTTCCAGTGAAAACAATCTGAACTTGTCCAACCTCTTCTTGTACCTTAAATCCTCCAGACCAGCAACATACCCTTTGACCCTCAGGAAAGGCTAGGGCTGTTTTTCTCTAGGACAGAGAAGACTGAAGGGTGACCTGATGCAACTCTTTAAGATTATGAAGGGGTTCAATATTCCAATAGGGATTTCAGTGAGAAACCTTTTTACCCAGCGAGTGGTGAGAATGTGGAACTCACCACCACAGCGAGTGGTTGAGGTGAACAGCATGAATACATTGAAGGGGAAGCTCGATACATACATGAGGGAGAGAGGAATAGAAGGATATGCTGATGGGGGGAGATGAAGAGGGGTGGGTGGAGGCTCATGTGGAGCATAAATACTGACACAGACCAATTGAGCCGACTGGCCTGGCCCTGTGCTGTAGACTCAATGGAACAGAGACAAATGTATCTACCTGTAGTATAGAAAAAACACTATGTACTACCCAGGATAAAATAAATGTCCTTCATCAACTTTTGTGGATCGTTTCAGTGGAGATGTGCTCTCCCAGTCTCAAACAGCATCAGCCCACTGGAAGCAAAGTTGTGAGACCGGCCAGTTCAGCAGAAAGAAACCCTCCGATCCTCCCACTTCACAAACAGTCAGAGTGAACATGGTTCAGTCCTGGATGTGATTAACAGCAGCAATAACAGTAGAATCCAACCACTGTAATCAATTATGAACTCGCTGGTGTCTCAGCAGGGTAGATGACTGAGTGAATTCTTTCCCACAGTCAGAGCAGGTGAACGGTCTCTCCCCAGTGTGAACTCGCTGGTGTCTTCTCAGGTTGGACAAATCTCGGAACTGCTTCCCACAATCAGAGCAGGGAAATGGTCTCTCCCCAGTGTGAACTCGCTGGTGTTTTTGCAGAGTGGATGAATCTTTGAATTTCTTCGCACACACTGTGCAGATGAACGGCCTCTCCTCAGTGTGAATTCGGTGGTGTGTCAGCAGATGGGTTGAATTTTTGAATCCCTTTCCACAGTCAGAACAGATTAATGACCTCTCCTCGGTGTGAACCTGTCGGTGTCGTATCAGGTTGGATAACCATCTAAACCTTCTTGTGCAGTGAGAGCAGCTGAATTGTTTCTCCCCAGTGTGAACTCGCTGGTGTGTCTGCAGGTTGGATGACTGAGTGAATCCCTTCCCACACTGAGAGCAGGTAAACGGCCTCTCCCCAGTGTGAGCTCGCTGGTGTGTCAGCAAATCGGAGAACTGATTGAATCTCTTCCCACACTCAGAGCAGCTGAATGGCCTCTCCCCAGTGTGAATTCGCTGGTGTGTCTGCAGGTTGGATAACTGAGTGAATCCCTTCCCACACTCAGAGCAAACAAATGGCCTCTCCCCAGAGTGAACGCGCTGATGTATCTTCAGGGTGGATGAATGTTTGAAACCTTTCCCACATGCAGTGCAGGTGAATGGCCTTTCCTTAGTGTGAATTCGCTGGTGTGTCAGCAGGTGGGATGAATTTGTGAATCCCTTCCCACAATCAGAGCAGGTAAACGGCCGCTCCCCAGTGTGAATGCGTCGATGAGTTTCTAGTTTTGAGGGGGTTATGAATCTCTTTCCGCAGTTCCTCACATTTCCATGGTTTCTCCGTGGTGCAGGTGTCCTCGTGTCTCTCCATGTTCAACAATCAAATTAGGTTTCCGCACACAGGACACCCGGCTCCAAATGGGAATGTTTTTTCAAGCTGTGTAACTGGTTAAAACTGGAACACTCAGTTCAGAGTGTGTGTGTTGATGCTTTTCTAGTCACACTGATAGTTAATAACTGCTGAAGCTGATAGAGCAGACAATTATTTCTCCATCTAGATTCAGAGGCCACTGATGTTCACTTTGCAATGAATCAACTGAATCTTTCAGATCCTGATGCGACGTTTGATTTGAGATTTCTGGCTTAAATCCTCACTTCTAACATCTGTAAAAGAAGTTGAGAAAAGTAATCAGCGTTAGTACAGGATAGAAATTCAGAACAGACAATTCTAGTTCCTCTGGAGCATTTTTTCCCCTCTCATTCCCCAAAACCTGTAAATTTCATTCCCACACATTGGGAGGCAATGCCCGAGTGGTATTATCACTAGATTATTCATCCAAAACTCAGCTAATGTTCTGGGGACCCAGGTTCGAATGACGCCACGGCAGTCGGTAGAATTTGAATTCAATAAAACAAATGTGGAATTTAGAATCTATTGATGACGGTGAAACCATTGTCGATTGTCGGAAAACCCCATCTGGTTCACTAATGCCCTTTAGGGAAGGAAATCTGCCACCCTCACCTGGCCTGGCCTACATGTGACACCAAAGCCACAGAAATGTGTTGATTCTCAACTGCCCTCTGAAACAGCCCAGTGAACCAATCAGATCAAGGGCAATGAGGGATGGGCAATAAATGCTGGCCAGCCAGCGATGCCCATGTCTCACGAATGAAGAAAAAAGAACTCTCCCTCCATTCTCATTCTGCTGGATCTAATATTCACCCTCCCAATTTTCCTGAAGAGGCTGATTAACAGACCTGGGCCAAACTTTCCAGAGTCTGCAGCCTCCCTGGATTCACTTCCTTTCCCTTCAGTTGCTGCAAGTCAACAATTCCCCCAGAAATGAGAAAAGAAATGGAAAGGGGAAGAAAAGAAAGTATTTTACTCACAGATGTTGGTCTCTTTTAAGGAGACAGGAGAAAGTTTCAGTCTGTGTGAAGTTCAACCTGCATTGTCACAAAGCCCGCGCTCTGGATTGTCTGGAGGGCCACAGCCCTTCCGGTCCTCCAACTCTTCCCATGGGTCAACAATTCAGCATGAACGTCAGAGGGTGGGCTCTCCCCCGGAACATTCGCAGCTTCCCCTCGCCATTAGACATGCGCAGTCCCGGACTTGGGGGGGAGGGGGAGATCACCGAGCGTCTTCTCGCTCTGGCCGGAGCCGTCAGCCGGTTGCCTGGAAACCTTGGCTCGATGTGTTGCAGGGGGACGGGAACAATGGATGGGGGCGGGGCTCCCGGGTCCGCGCACCCGGGCCTGCGCATTGGAACCCGGAGACGTCACCGCGTAGCAGAGTGATTCTTATTGGCTGATTCAGGCAGGGCTTCATTGGGACGTCAGAATACTGAAGTTGTCCAATGAGCTTCAGAGTGAAACTTCCTCCTCTGTGTAACATCTGGGAGGAAATCAATGTTTCCCCCTTTCCATTTCTTTCCTCATTCTGGGGGAAATTGGGGACTTGCAGCAACTGAAGGGAAAGGAAGTGAATCCAGGAAGGCTGCAGACTCTGAAAAGCTTACAGACGAACATCGGAATTAGGAGCAGGACTAGGCCCAGGTATCTTTTTCTTTCTCTTTCAAAGATATTGACATCCTTTAGCCCCCTCAGTTTGATGTGGCTAATAGGATGGAGATATGTATAATGTAGTTATATTGTATCTACTACGTTATTTATGATCCCTTATTTCTTGTCTTGAAATATATAGCAATGTGGCTACTTTATATATTTCCAGTGATGGAGACATTACAACATAGAAGGAATCAGTTTGGCAACTCAGATCCATGCCAACTCTCTGTGGAGCAATTCAGTCAGTCCCATTCCCTCTCTATATTCCCATTCCCCTGAGTTTCACATCACAATGGAATGGGTGAGAGTGCCAGATAATCTGGGACTGGGGTGGAGTTGTGCAATGTCACTGAGGAGGAACAAAACGGTCTTGATGATGATGTGGATATGTGGCTGGAAGCTCATCTGATAACAACCAGATCCTGCCTCATGTAATACTTCATTGGATCATCCTTGTGCTTAACTGACGGTTTGTGTCTGTTGTAAACAACAAAATATATCTTTACATTTTATTATATGTCTTAGCTAATTTATTATTACACTGGACGTTCTCCCTGCCCACGGTTCCTGAGGCCATTGCCTGATTTCATATTACACTCGACAACTTTCTGTTTATACTATATGGTATCACTCCATGATAATGTAAAGTCAGATCGTCCCTTTTCCATGCACTCCGCTCAACTGTGTCCCTGTTTGCATTAGAGAAGAATCGGCTTCTATAGAGCACATCTCTGTTAATGTTACAGTTGCCCAGGTCTTTGACATAAATGCACTGAATTATGCTTCAGATTTATTACACTGGGACCTGATTCATTGCTTTCCTTGTGTTAGTCATAGGCCTGCATTACTTAGTGCACGAGAACAAGTTATATATAATGTATGTAATCTATAACCATTCTGATTGGATTGTGTCCAGCTGGGATGGGCTGAGTAACTGGATAAGAATTGATGATTTTCCTTGTGGGGTGGAGTTGTACATGGTCAGCCCCTGTGGCTTCTCCCCACTGTAAGAGTTTTAACAACACCAGGTTAAAGTCCAACAGGTTTATTTGGTCGCCAATGCCATTAGCTTTCAGAGCGCTGCTCCTTCGTCAGATGGAGTGGATATCTGCTCTCAAACAGGGCACAGACACAAAATCAAGTTACAGAATACTGATTAGAATGTGAATCTCTACAGCCAACCAGATCTTAAAGATACAGACAATGTGAGTGGAGGGAGTATTAAGCACAGGTTAAAGAGATGTGTATTGTCTCCAGACAGGCATACTTCTCCCCACTGGCATAACTCAATAAACTGTTTGTCAATTGAATCAGGCTTGAGTGTTGAATGATTCTTCTGAGTTCATTCCCAAAACACACTGGGTACATTACCACTGGAGACCAGGTATTGCCAAAACCTTCGGACAATACAAAGACTCATGAAAGCCAGTGCCCCAGTTTAAAGACATATCTTCTATTTGACCAACGATTGAAGGGAGAAATTATTGGACGGTGTTAATCCTGCTCTAGAAGAGAAGCATCCTGATCTAATAACTCTGACAGACAATCATTAGCATAGATCAATAATACATTCTTCATATCAATTCTCCTGCCTTTCATCAGGTGTGAACCAATCATTTTCAATACAAATCAATCATTAATTACACGTCATATACTTTAACCAATTGTATTTTACCCTCTGACATAATGGGTTTTCATTGGTCCGTAGAATCCGGACACTTCCTCCCCCTATTGCTGACTCTGCTTCCCCTTGTTGCTGAGCAACCCCAGAAGCTTAGCTACAAAGGTCAAAGTTAATGTTCCAATCGGCTCTTATTCCGTCACTGGCCAAACCAGACAAATGCACGTTTTCACGTCTGAGAAGACACTGTCTTGTCTGGCCAGTGTGAATCAATCATATTCATGAAGCTGCCTTTAGAAACTTTGTTAAAAACGTCCTTGAAAAGGTTGGTGCATTCTGTGGCTTCATTGTTCCGAAGAATGTAGCCTGTCTGTAAGTATCCCTGTACCATCATGCCTTGCAGCAGCCTGCCTTTGGCTAAAGTTTCCAATTGCTTTTAAAAATACAGCTCACATACATTTTAAAATCAGAAAATTCATGTTTAAATCAGAATTACTTGTTTAAATCTCTTACTGTGTTCACATGTGTAGACTGTTCCCTTGTTAGCTTCTAAGTCTGATTTAGTCATTTAACTCAATGCTGGTAGTTCTGTTAGTGTCTGAAATGCCTCATGGTTTAAAATTTCTCCAACCTATTAGGAACCTTCTCCAACAGCTCGCCATTGCGGAGCTCGGAGTACAGCACTTGTTTCAGGAGTCTTGTGTGGGGCTTGTGTACAATGTGCCCCGCCCATCGCAGCTGGTCAAGTGTGACCAGTGCCTCGATACTGGGGATATTGGCCTGGGAGAGGACACTCACGGTGGTAAGCCTATCCTGCCAGTGGATTTGCAGGATTTTGTGGAGGCAACGTTGGTGACATCTCTCCAGGGATTTGAGGTGTCTGCTGTACATTGTCCATGTTTCTGATGGATACAGGAGGGCAGGGACCACGGCTGCTCTGTAGACCATGAGCTTGTTGCTGGATTTGAGGTCTCGGGCTTTGAACTCTGTTCCTCAGGCGTCCGAAGCCTGCACTGGCGCATTGGAGTCGATGCTGGATTTCATCGTCGATGTCTGCCCGTGCCGACAGGAGGCTCCCGAGGTGTGGGGAATGATCCACGTTATCCAGGGGCTCACTGTGGATCTTGATGGGTCGGGGAGGGGGAGCAGGAATGGGCTGGTAGAGAACCTTTGTTTCCCAGATGTTTAGTCTGAGGCCCATTCTCTCATATGTCTCAGTGAATATGTTGACGAGTTTAAGCTTTTTGATTAGTGTCACAAGTGGGCTTACATTAACACTGCAATGAAGTTACTGTAAAAATGCCCTTGATCAACCTCTGAGTGTGCACACAGACTCACTCAGGTCGCGAACGAAGATCAGTCCATCGTTCAAGCCAGCCTCCCATCCATTGACACTGTCGACACTTCCCACTGCTTCGGAAAAGCAGCCAGCATAATTAAGGACCCCACGCACCCGGACATACTCTCTTCCGCTTTCTTCCATCGGGAAAAAGAAACAAAAGTCTGAGGACACGAACCAACCGACTCAAGAACAGCTTCTTCCCTGCTGCCATCAAACTTTTGAATGGACCTACCTCGCATTAAGTTGATGTTTCTCTGCACCCCAGCTATGACTGTAACATTCTGCACTCTCTCATTTCCTTCCTTATGTACGTTACGGTTTTTCTGTATCGCGTGCAAGAAATAATACTCTTCACTGTGTACTAATATGTGTCAATAATAAATCAAATCAAATACGCATTTTCTTCATTCATTTATGGGACATTTATTGCCATCCTAGTTGCCCTTGGAGGGCATTCGAGAGACAACCACATTGCTGTGGCTCTGGAGTCACATGTAGGCCAGGCCAGGTAAGGGCAGCAGATTTCCTTCCCTAAAGGGCACTGGTGAACCAGATGGGTTTTTCCGACAATCGACAATGGTTTCATGGTCATCAGTAGGTTCTTAATTTTATTTAATTGAATTCGAACCCGGGCCCCCAGAACATTAGTTGAATTTCTGGATTAATAGTCTAGCAATAATACCCACTGGGCCATCACCTCCCCCCCACCCCCCTTAGAGTCAGCGTACTGCAGCCCGATGACTGAGGCTGGGCTGGTCTTGGTTCTGGCCTGGAGGGGTCGGAGATTGAAAGTTTCCCACTGGTCCAGTCAGTTAGCTCGACTGCAGTGGGGAGCTTCATGGTGCTGGGGTGACATGTTGCTGCAGGAAAGGTGGGGATGAATGTTGGTGCGATGACGCAGCCCTGCTTGACCCCAGTTTGTACTCGTACCGATCGCCTCACCATAGGAAGGATGTGATTGCACTGGAGGGGGTGCAGAGGAGATTCACCAGGATGTTGCCTTGGATGGAGCAGCTGAGCTATAAGGAGAGACTCGATAGGCTTGGATTGTTTTCTTGAGAGCAGAGAAGGCTGAGGGGGGACATGATTGAGGTGTATAAGATTGTGAGGGGTATGGACAGAGTGGATAGGAAGCAGCTGTTCCCCTTAGTTGAAGGGTCAATAACGAGGGGGCATCATTTTAAGGTGAGGGGCAGGAGGTTTTGGGGATTTGAGGAAAAATGTTTTCACCCAGAGGGTGGTGGGAGTCTGGAATTCACTGTCTGGGAGGGGAGTGGAGGCAGGAAACCTCACAACCGTTAAAAAGCACATGGATGGGCACTTGAATGTTTTGACAGTTCAAACACCATCAGCCAAGTGCTGGAAAATGGATGAGTGTAAATTTAGTATAGTTTTGTCAGTGCAGACTCGATGGGCTGAAAGGCCTCTTCTGTACGGTATGACTCTATGACTTGTGAACTCGCTGGTGTTTCTGCAGTCGGGATGACTGAGTGAATCCCTTCCCACACACGGTGCAGGGGAATGGCCTCTCCCCAGTGTGAACTCGCTGGTGTGTCCGCAGGGCAGATGATGATCTGAATCTCTTTGTGCAGTGAGAGCAGCTGAAAGGTCTCTCCTCAGTGTGAATGCGCTGGTGGGACATCATTAGCTGAGAGCTTTTGAAATCCCTCCCACAGTCAGAGCATTTAAAGGGTCTCTCTTGGGTGTGAGTGACATTGTGCCTCAGCAAGTAGGGCAACTGACTGAAACCTTTCCCACACACAGAGCAAGTGAATGACCTCTCCCCCGTGTGAACTAACTGGTGTCTCCGCAGGCCTGATGCCACACTGAATCCTTTCCCACACACAGAGCAAGTGAACGGCCTCTCCCCAGTGTGAACTAACTGGTGTCTCCGCAGGCCTGATGCTACACTGAATCCTTTCCCACACACAGAGCAAGTGAACGGCCCCTCCCCAGTGTGAACTCGCTGATGGCTCTGCAAATCAATTAACTGAGTGAATCCCTTCCCACACACAGAGCAGATGAAAGGTCTCTCCCCAGTGTGAAATCGATGGTGTCTCTGCAGACTGGATAACCGAGTGAATCCTTTCCCACACTCAGAGCAAGTAAATGGCCTCTCCCCAGTGTGAACTCGCTGGTGTCTCTGTAAATCAATTATCTGAGTGTATCCCTTCCCACACACAGAGCAGGTGAACGGCCTCTCCCCAGTGTGACCGCGTCGATGAATTTCCAGCTGAGATGGAAAACTGAATCCTTTCCCACAGTCCCCACATTTCCACGGTTTCTCCATGGTGCGGGTGTCCTTGTGACTCTCCAGGTTAAACAATTAGTTAAATCTCAAACAGAACACGGGTACAGTCTCTCCCGCTGTGAATGCTGTGATGTATTTTCAGGCTGTGTAACTGGTTAAAGCTCTTTCCACACTCAGTGCACTGGAGCACTCTTACTCGGGTGTGTGTGTGTCTCGGTGCTTTTCCAGTCACACTGAAATTTAAAATCTCCTGAAGCAGACAGAACAGAGAAACATTTCCATTCTGGATTCAAAGGTCGATAATATTCAGGTCCCGACGAATTGAGGCCTCTGTCAGATGTTGATGTGACATTTGGTTTGAGATTTCTGTCTGTAAATCCTCACCTTCTGATATCCTGTAAAAGGAATTTACAAAAGTCATCACAGTCAGTACAGGATAGAAATTCAGAACAGACAGTTCTAGTTTCTATGGAACATTCTTTCCTCTCTCATTCCCCAAAAGCTGCAAATCTCCATCTCACACACTCTCCCTCCATTCTCACTCTGCTGTATCTAATATTCACCCTCCCAATTCTCCTGAAGGTGCTGATTGAGGCTGATTGACAGATCCATGCTCACTGCTTCCTGTCCTGGACACAGGGAGCTGAAAATCTCCATGCAGGCTGCCAGACAGATGTCTATAATACTGGATAAAAGTGTAATATACAGGACATTATTTGAATTGTGATAGAGCAGGTATTTGAGGAAGATTTATACTTGGGTAGGGAGAGCACATGATCTGGAACTCGCTGCCCATAAGGATGGTGGAACAGAAGATGAATGGGAAAGACATCCCATGATATAGTGGGATCTGGAAAGCAGAATTTATTTCCCTTTCCAAAAGAGAAAATGCTGGAAAATCTCAGCAGGTCTGGCAGCATCTGTGAGGAGAGAAAAGAGCTGACGTTGAGGCCAGATGACCGTTTGTCAAAGCTATTTCCCTTTCTTTCCTTCTCTGCCACCGCTCTGCCTCGTCAATAAGACATTGGGACTCAGAGGGTTGATGCAGTTTGATGGACAAGTTGTCTCCATTCTGAACAATGGGGAACAAGCTCCTCCCACTCATTGACAATATTACCCCCTAAAACGATGCCGGCCTGCGCATGCGCCTTGTTGCATATTGCCCCCAATAAAGATGGCGGCCATGAACACGGCCCGAACATGAGGAGCTGCGGTACCGCTCGGTACAAACTGGGTCCGTGAAGCTCTTTACCGAGGTTCGTGGCTGACACAACCTGCTTACGCAGCGTTTCCGTCCACCCGCGAGATCCCTCGCCCCCTCCGTACCGTCAATCACCGCTAATCTATCTCCGAGCCGAAAAAACAGCCCGTCTCCGTCGCCATTACCCACAATGCGCATGCTCCAGTCAGAGCGGGCTCCGCCCCTCATTCACTGTGATTGGTTGGAGGTCCGAGCGGGAAAGGCTGGTCCTCCAGCCCCTTCTCTTCCCATTGGTCCGGGCATTGTGACGGTGGCTTGCCGTTTGTCCAATAATAACAGTGACAGAGTCTCAGTGTAACAGTGACCCACACAGGCTCCAATACAATCAGAGTGGGGATGGAGCACAGAGACAACACAGCAAAGCTCTGACTTACTCTGAGTGTAACAATGACACACACAGGCTCCAATACAATCAGAGTGGGGATGGAGCATAGAGACAACACAGCAAAGCACTGACTTACTCTGAGTGTAACAATGACACACATAGGCTCCAATACAATCAGAGTGGGGATGGAGCACAGAGACAACACAGCAAAGCACTGACTTACTCTGAGTGTAACAATGACACACACAGACTCCAATACAATCAGAGTGGGGATGGAGCACAGAGACAACACAGCAAAGCACTGACTTACTCTGAGTGTAACAATGACACACACAGACTCCAATACAATCAGAGTGGGGATGGAGCACAGAGACAACACAGCAAAGCTCTGACTTACTCTGAGTGTAACAATGACACACACAGACTCCAATACAATCAGAGTGGGGATGGAGCATAGAGACAACACAGCAAAGCACTGACTTACTCTGAGTGTAACAATGACACACACAGGCTCCAATGCAATCAGAGTGGGGATGGAGCACAGAGACAACACAGCAAAGCACTGACTTCAAAACAGAAAATGCTGCAAAACCTCAGCAAGTCTGACAGCAACTGTGGAGAGAGATTCCATGATGTGGAGATGCCGGTGTTCGACTGGGGTAAGCCCAGTAAGAAGTCTCACAACACCAGGTTAAAGTCCAACAGGTTTATTTGGTAGCACAAGCCACAAGCTTTCGGAGCGCTGCCCCTTCGTCAGATGAGTGGGAGTTCTGTTCACAAACAGGGCATATAAAGACACAAACTCAATTTACAGAATAATGGTTGGAATGCGAGTCTTTACAGGTAATCAAGTCTTAAAGGCACAGACAATGTGAGTGGAGGGAGCATTAAGCACAGGTTAAAGAGATGTGTATTGTCTCCAGCCAGGACAGTAAGTGAGATTTTGCAAGTCCAGGCAAGTTGTGGGGGTTACAGATAGTGTGACATGAACCCAAGATCCCAGTTGAGGCCGTCCTCATGTGTGCGGAACTTGGCTATCAGTCTCTGCTCAGCGACTCTGCGTTGTTGTGTCGTGAAGGCCGCCTTGGAGAATGCTTACCCGAAGATCAGAGGCCGAATGCCTGTTTTACACAGCACATGGTCATTCTGAATGGAGAATCTCTGAGTTGTACAATTCACCTCATTCAGGAGCCAGATTGTCTGCTCAGAAAGAGGAAGGTTTCTGTGACACCAATGAAAAGCAACACACACACTCACAGACACCCTCACACACAGAGTCTCACACCCTGCAAATTATCTCCTGTCACTTTTAGTCGTTTTGAAATAAATCCTGAATGAACTATAAAATCATTCATAAGTACTTGTTGAGATTCCCCTGAAAGACATCTATACTGTTCATTTCACTCCCTGTAGTTGTGATTTCCATATTCTCGCCACTCTTTGTGTAGATAAATTTATCCTGGATTTCCTATTGGATTTCTTAGTGACTGTTTTATATTGATTGTCTCCAGTTTCCCAGTAACTTCACTGCAGTGTTAATCTAAGCCTACTTGTGACTAATAAATAAATTTTACTTTTTGCTCTTCCCCACAAGAGGAAACACTATTTCTGTATCTAAGCATTTTATAATTTTGAGGACCTCTGCTCAGGTTACCCCTCAGCCTTCATTTCTCAAGAAAGAAGAACTAGCCTGTCAATCCTTTCCTGATAAAAAAACCACACACGTTTTGAAAATCATTTATGGGATGTGGGCATTGCTGGCTTGGCCAGCATTTATGGCTAATCCCTGATTGCCCTTGAGAAGGTGGTGGTGAGCTGCCTTCTACATTAAAATCTCATCATTAAAATCTTCTCTGCACCCTTTCCAGTGCCTGGATATTTTTTTTAATAATACGGTGACCAGAATGGTATGCAGTGGTCAGTAAGATTCTTGATCAGAGAGTCACAGATTTTCCAAAAGTGGTTTGAGTTTATCCATGGTTTTAAATTAGATTCTTAGGAAGCAACAATTTAAAAATGATGTATAGTAAACATGGAAAAAAAACAAGACCTATGGCAGGTGAGTAACCGAGGCCCCAGCACTGATCCTGCGTTACCCAAATAGTCACTGCCTGCCAGTTGGAAAAAGACCCGTTTAATCCTACTCTTTGTCTCCTGTCTGCCAATCAGTTTTCTACCCATCTCAGTACAACAGCCCCAATCCCATGTGCTTTAGTTTTTGTGAAGAAGTTGCCGAGTTGGCAGACGAGGGGAATCGGGTTCACGTTATCTATCTCAGGGCATAATCATCAACAACTTGTGTTTACACAGAGTGTTGTGGGGCTGGAGGAGGTTACCGAGATACTGAGGAACTTTTTTAAATTCATTTTTACTGGATATAGGCGTCACTGGCTGGGCCAGCATTTCTTGCCCAGCCCTAACTGCCCTCCATTTCAGAGGGCATTTGAGAGTCAACCACATTGCTGGTCTGGAGTCACATGTAGGCCAGACCAGGTAAGGACAGCAGGTTTCCTTTTCTAAAGGACGTTACTGAACCAAATGGGTTTTTACGACAATTGATTAATGGTTAACGTTTGTCATTAGACTTTTAATCCAAGATTTTAATTGAATACAAATTTCACCATTGACTGTGGTGGGATTCGAACCTGGGTCCCCAGAGCCTTACCCTGAGTCCAGTGATAATTCCACTGTGCCGCTGCCTCCCCTATTCATCCAATTGTTATTGTTTATCTCAGGGCGCAGAAACAACAGAATCTAACTTTGCCGGTCACACATGACGTCGTCTATGTTTCAGCAGGCTGTAATACTGATTAAATCCCTTCCCACACATGGAGCAGTTGAAAGGTTTTGCCCCAGTGTGAACTCGCTGGTGTCTCTGCAGGCGGGATGGATCAGTGAATCCCTTCCCACACAGGGAGCAGGTGAACGGTTCTGTCGCAGTGTGAGCTCGCTGGTGTTTCAGCATATAGGATGAATCAGTGAATCCCTTCCCACACACAGAGCAGGTGAACGGCTTCTCCCCGGTGTGAATGCGTTGGTGTCTCAGCAGGCCAGACGACTGAGCAAATCCCTTTCCACACACAGAGCACAGGAACGGCCTCTCCCCGGTGTGAATGCGTTTGTGTTTCAGCAGATCATCACTTCTTTTAAAGGTCTTATTGCATTCTGAGCATTGAAAAGGTCTCTGATCAGAGTGAATGTGTTGGTGTTGATTGCAGGAGGAAAACTGAGCAAATCTTTTGCCGCAAATGGAGCAGGAGAACGGCTTCTCCCCTGTGTGAATGCGGCGGTGTCTCCAGAGGCTGGATGACTCCGTGAAAGCCTTCCCACACACAGAGCAGCTGAATGCCTTCTCCCCGGTGTGAATAGGCCGGTGACTTAGCAGATGCTGCAAACAAGTAAATGCTTTCCCACAAACAGGGCAAACGTATGGCCTCTCCCCAGTGTGAGTGCCCTGGTGTCTCAGCAGACTAATCCTTCTTTTGAAGGTCTTCTCACATTTAAAGCATTTAAAATGTCTCTTCTGAAAATGAATCTGTTGGTGAACGGTGCAGTGGGAGGACTGAGTGAATCTCTTCCCACACTGAGAGCAGCTGAATGGCCTGTCCTTGGTGTGAACTTGTTGGTGCTCAGTGAGATGCACTGAGTCGCTGAATGACTCCCCACAGTGAGAGCAGCTGAACGGTCTCTCGTGTGTGTGAAGGAGCTGGTGCTCTGCAAGGCGGGAGGACTGGCTGAACCTCTTCCCGCAGTGGGAGCAGCTGAACGGTCTCTCGTCAGTGTGAAGGAGCTGGTGTTGGGCCTGTTCCTCAGAAGTTTCAATGCTTTGCCCAGAGTCAGAGCTTTGAAGAGGCTTCTGAATAATGTGATCGAGTTGGTGAGCCAGTAGGTTGGACGAACACATGAATTTCTTCCCACACACGGAGCAGGTGAATGAACTCTCACTATTGCGAGTTCGCTGTCGTGTCAGCATGTTTTCCAGCTGATCAATCCCTTCCCACAGGAGGAGCAAGGAAACAGATTCTCACCAGTTTCCAACTGAGATGGTCAATTAAATCCCTTCAGATGTACAAATCTTCAAATCCCAATGAATTGATTGACTCTGTCTGACGTGAGATTTGATTGTCCAGACTGCAAATCCTCCTCTTCTATTTCCTGTAAAATAAGTTTACAAAGAATTACGTGGCTGGCACGGTGGCACAGTGGTTAGTCCTCCTGCCTCACAGCGCCAGGGACCTGGGTTCGATTCCGGCCTTGGTTACCTGTCTGTGTGGAGTTTACACAGTAAGGAGACTAACAACACCAGGTTAAAGTCCAACAGGTTTATTTGGTCGCAAAAGCCACCAGCTTTCGGAGCGCTGCTGTGTGGAGTTTGCACATTCTCTACTTGTCTGCGTGGGTTTCCTCCGGGTGCTCCAGTTTTCTCCCACAGTCCAAAGATATTCAGGTTAGGTGGATTTCATGCTAAATTATCCATTTTTCCCCAGGGTGTGTAGGTTAGGGAGATTAGTGGGGTAAATAAGTTGGGTTATGTTGTTGGGGCCTTGGTGGGATGCTCTGTCAGAGAGTTGACTTGATGGGCCAAATAGCCTCCTTCCGAACTGTGGAATTCTATGAATATATCTATCCTGGACTGACAGTGGTGACTTTTGTAAACTCCCTTTACAGGATATTGGAAAGGAGGATTTACAGCAAGAAAACACAAACCAAACATCACGTTGAGATCTGACAGTCACTCGGATCATTAGGAGCTGATTGTTATTGTCTTTGAACAGGGAAGGAGAATTGTTTGTTCTGTCTGTGACAATACACAAACAGGCCATTCGGTTTATTGAGTCTGTACTGGAGTTTATACTCCACATGAGTCTCCTCTCATTCTGATCACCACATCTCAGCTTTTCAGTTGAAATTTCCATCCCTTTTCTCCCATAGGCTCGTATATTTTCCTTTTGAAAGCATCTAAAGTATTTGTGTCAACCACTTCGAGTCGCAGTGAGTTCCATATTCTAACAACTGTCTGAAGAAAGAAACATCTTCTATTTTCCTGTTTGATTTATTTGTTGTCTGTTCATGGTTCCCAGTAATGGAAAAACCAACAAGTGAAAACATTCCATTCACATCTACCTACTTATCCCATTCAGAAAGCCCATATCAGAAGAGACAACATTTTCTCTTGGTTTGAGTTTGTTGTGTGTAAATCCTCCCTTTCTCACCCCCTTAACAAAAAATATCCAAAATTCATCACGATAGAAAATCCAGGTACAAGTAATTCAGAAAGCTATTATTTGTTATGAGGGGAATGGAGTGAAAGCAGTGAAGTTATGTTTCAGTTGCACACGGTGAGTCTGTATCTGGAGCAATGTCTACATTTCGATTTCCTTAGTTAAGGAAAAATATAAGTGCATTAGAAGAAGTTCATAGTAGGTTTAGTCGACTAACACCTGGAATAGGTGGATTGTCTGATGAGGAGCAGTGAGACAGTCTCTGCTCAAGTTTAGCTTCTGCTCGAGTTTAAAAGAGTAAGAGGCAACTTAATTTAAACCTTTCACATCCTGAAAGGTCTTGGATGCAGAGATTCATAGAGTCATAGAGGTTTACAGCGTGGAAACAGGCCCTTCAGTCCAACTTGTCCATGCCGCCCCTTTTTTTAACCCCGAAGCTAGTCCCAATTGCCCGCATTTGGCCCATATCCCTCTATACCCATCATACCCATGTAACTGTCAAAACGCTTTTCAAAAGACAAAATTGTACCCGCCTCTACTACTACCTCTGGCAGTTTGCTCAAGACACTCACCACCCTCTGTATGAAAATATTGCCCCTCTCGACTCTTTTTATCTCTCCCCTTAAACCTATGACCTCTAGTTTTAGACTCCCCTACCTTTGGGAAAAGATATTGACTATCTATCTATCTACCTCATTATTTTATAGACTGCTATAAGATCACCCCTATGCCTCCTGCGCTCCAGAAAAAAAAGTCCCAGTCTATCCAGTCTCGCCTTATAACCACCAAGTCCCTGTAGCATTCTCGTAAATCTTTTCTGCACTCTTTCTTGTTTAATACCATGCTTTCTGTAATAGGTTGACCAGAACTGCACACAGTATTCCAAGTGTGGCCTTACCAATGTCTTGTACAACTTCAACAAGACGTCCCAACTCCTGTATTCAATGTTCTGACCAATGAAACCAAGCATGCCGAATGCCTTCTTCACCACTCTGTCCACCTGTGACTCCACTTTCAAGGAGCTATGAATCTGTTCTCCTAGATCTCTTTGTTCTATAACTCCCCAATGCCCTACCATTAACTGAGTAAGTCCTGCCCTGGTTTGATCTACCAAAACGCATCACTTCGCATTTATCTAAATTAAACTCCATCTGGCATTCGTCAGCCCACTGGCCCAATTGATCAAGATTCCATTGCAATCAGAGATAATTTTCTTCACTGTCCACTATGCCACAATCCTGGTGTCTGCAAACGTACTAACCATGCCTCCTAAATTCTCATCCACATCATTCATATAAATGATAAATAACAGTGGACGCAACACCAATCCCTGAGGCACACCACTGGTCACAGGCCTCCAGTTTGAAAAACAATCCTCTACAACCATCCTGTCTTCTGTCATGAAGGGGCAGTGCTCTGAAAGCTTGTGGCTTGTGCTACCAAATAAACCTGTTGGACTTTAACCTGGTGTTGTGAGACTTTTTCTGTCATCAAGCCAATTTTGTACCGATTTGCTACCTCACCCTGGATCCTGTGAGATTTAACCTTATGCAACAATTTACCATGTGGTATCTTGTCAAAGGCCTTGCTAAAGGTCATGTAGAGAACATCAACTGCACTGCCCTCATCTACCTTCTTGGTTACCCATTCAAAAAACTCAATCAAATTTGTGAGATATGATTTTCCACTCCAAAGCCATGTTGTCTCTAAATGCCACTCACATGACTGTCTCTAATCAGTCCTTGTGTCTCTAAATGCCTGTAGATTCTGTCTCTCAAAATACCTTCTAAAAACTTGCTCGAACTGTTGGTTACTCTTATGGGAGAATCTTGGGGTCACTATTTAAAAAACAGTGCTGCCCATAGAGAGAGATGAGATGTTTTTCTCTCAGTGGGTTGTGACTCCGTTCCTCAAAAGTGGAAGTAGAGCCTGATTTCAATTAGATATATCTCTTGGGGCTAAAGGGATATTATGGGGTGGGGGGTGGGATTAGGGTATTGAATTCGAGGATCAGCCATGACTATAATGAATGGCAGGGAATGCTCAAAGAGCTGAATGGTCTACTTCCGCTTCTATGTAAACATGAGGAGCCTGGGGCTGAAGTGTAATGAAAAGGCTATAAGACATAGGAGCAGAATTGGGCCACTCGGCCCATTGAGTCTGCTCCACCATTCAATCATGGCTGATTCTCCTATCTTTTTCCCATAACCCCTGATCTGCTTATTAATCAACAACCTATCTATCTCTGTCTTAAAGACACTCAATGACCTGGCCTCCACAGCCTTCTGCAACAAAGGGTTCCACAGATTGACCACTCTCTGGCTGAAGAAATTCCTCCTCATCTGTTTTAAAGGATCATCCCCTTAGTCTGAGGTTGTGCCCGCTGGTTCTAGTTTTTCCTACCAGTGGAAACATCCTCTCCACGTCCACTCTGTCCAGGCCTCGCCGTATCCTGTAAGTTTCAATAATTTCCTCCTCAACCTTCTAAACTCCAACGAGTACAAAAGCCGTGTAACCGCTTCATGTAAGTACTCAGGGATGCAACCCCTCACACTGAATATGTACATGACCCATTAACTTCTCTCGGCTGCAAACGTCAGGTGCAGCCTGGGAGTGGGTGAAGCTGTTTGAAAATCTATTGTTCATTGTTGGTATGCATTTGGACCCGGTGGGTGCATTACGACCCGGTGGGAGCAGAAACACAAAGACCCGCCCACTCACGGTTGCGTCACCAAGCCACCAACGCGTGCGCTCTGCTCTCCGCTGGATCAAGATGGCGGCCGTTAACCTGAGCTTCGTCTCGGGAAAAAGACCTGAAGCTGCAAACACGGGACCTACGGGCTCATATTCGAGGTTTGAGGCCTTCACCAGATACTTAGACACCCTCTCCGTCCATCCGCCGGTTCCATTGCTCCCTCTATGTTTCTGCATCCTTACCGGCTGCTGATGAGACAGAGAAACTTCTCTCCAGTTGCTGTCACCCGCACTGCGAACGCCGTTGCTTACTGCGCATGTGCATCTCTCCCATGCAAAGAATAGAGAACTCTTCCTATTGGTCCGGGCCCTCATTCAGTGCGATTGGTTGGAGGACCAGCCGCTCCGGGGCTCGGTCCTCCAGTCCCGCCCCTCATTCACTCCGATTGGTTGGGGGACCAGCCCCGCCCCCTCTTCCTATTGGTCCGGAGCTGCCGTCAATCAATCCCCGGGCATTGTGATGTGGAGCATGCGCTGTGTCATTGCTGTCCTTGGCGCTTGTTTGTTCCGGAGAAGCGGAGTCAGCGTTAGGCGGTGGCTGGGAGGATTTGGAAACACTTTGTGGATCCGCAAACCCTTCAGAATCATTGTCAGCTCCCTGGTTTGCAGCTGCGGGGCTTCTCCCTCCCTCCCTCCCGGGAACAGGCCCAGGTTAACGGCCCCATCCTGGCTCAGCCACTGGAGGATGGTTCACATCAGAGGATGGGGGAGGGGGACAATAAATAAGAGGTTACACTTTGGCCTCAAATCAATGAGGACTCTGATCTCTGGGAAGGAAGGAAACCCTGGGAGGTGGGCGGGGAGGATTCACAAACACCCGCTGGAGGCCCCAACACCCCCAATAAGACCCATTGGTTTTATTGTCAGTCTGCAGACAGGAGCTGGAGAACTGAACCCAGACAGAGGAGAGGGAGGGAGAAAACTAGGAGTGGAGGAAAGAAATGGTGAGATGGGTTTGGATTTCAGCCCAGGGAGGAGGGAGAGTGTGTGGGATGGGGATTTACAGATTTGGGGGAACAAGAGAGAAAAAAATGTTCCAGAAAAACTATAATTATCTGTTTTGATTTGTTTTCCTATGATGACAGTGGTTTTGTAAACTTCTTTTGCAGAATATTTGAAGTGGAAGTTTTACAGACATGAAACTCAAATCAAAATTCTTACTAGTATTTCACAGTTGCTCAATTTATCAGCATATGAACACCGTCAACCTTTGAATGTGGGAGGAAAAATGTTTCTCTGTTCTTTCTGGGAAAAGATTTCAAACATCAGTGTGATTGGAAAAGCACCGAGACACATGCACACACCGGAGTGAGCGCGTTCCAGTGAACTGACTGTGGAAAGAGCTTTAACCAGTTACACAGCTTGAAAAAATATCACCCCACTCAAAGTGAGGTGAAACTGTACATGTTCTGTGTACAGATGAATCTTGAACTGATTGTCCAACCCGGAGAGACACAAGGATACTGGTGCCATGGAGAAAAGATGGAAATGTGGGGACTGTGGGAAGGGATTCCGTTGCCCGTCTGACCTGGAAACTCATCAACGGGTTCACACTGGGGAGAGACCATTCACCTGTTCCACGTGTGGGCAGGGATTTAGCAAGTCATCCACACTGCAGTCACACCTGCGAGTTCACACTGGAGAGAGGCCATTCATCTGCTCTGTGTGTGGGAAAGGATTCACTCAGTCAACCAACTTGCTGACACACCATCGAGTTCACACCAGGGAGAGACCATTTACTTGCTCCAAGTGTGGGAAGGGATTCACTCAGTCATCCAACCTGCTAATACACCAGCGAGTTCACACTGGAGAGAAGTCATTCACCTGCTTTGAGTGTGGGAAGAGATTCACACAGTCATCCAACCTGCTGATACACCAGCGAATTCACACTGGAGAGACACCGTTCACCTGCTCTGCATGTGGGAAGGGATTCAGCAGATTATCTATCCTGCAGGAGCACCAGCGCATTCACACCAGGGAGAGGCCATTCACCTGCTCTGTTTGTGGGCAGAGATTTACTTGGTCCTCCCTCCTGCTGAGACACAGGCGAGTTCACAAGTGATTGCATGAGTTGGATTCTGTTGTTGTTCCTGCTGCTAATCGCATCCAGGACTGAAACATGTTTATTCATACAGGATGTTGATGGGAGGTGTGTGTCTGTAATTGTTTTGAGTGAATTGAAATTATGAGTTGAACCATCGAATCCCTATGGTGCAGAAGGAGGCCTTTCGGCCCATCAAATCTGCACTGACTCTTTGGTAAAGGAATCTGTTATTGTTCGTGTTGTTTCCAAGTTACCCATTAGTCATGTAGATTTTATACTGGGAAATGACGTAGTTCACAGTATAGTGTTTAGAAACAGAGAAAATAGAAAGAGGAGTAGGCCATTCGGCCCATCGAGCCTGCTCCACTATTCATTTCGATCATAGCTGATCATCAATTTCAATATCCTGATCCCGCCTTCCCCCCCATATCCCTTGCTCCCTTTAGCCCCAAGAGCTATATCTAATTTCTTCTTGAAATCACACAATGTTTTGGCCTCAACTACTTTCTATGGTAATGAATTCCACAGATTCACCACCCTCTGGGTGAAGATGTTTCTCTTCACCTCAGTCCAGTTCTGGACTCCCCCACCATCCGGAACATTCTTCCTGAATCTACCCTGTCTAATCCTGTTAGAATTTTATATGTTTCTATGAGATCCCCTTTCACTTTTCTAAACCCCAATGAATATCATCCTAACCGACTTAATCTCTCCTCATATGACAGACCTGCCATCCCAGGAATCAGCCTGATAAACCACAACCAGGAACAGTTACCATTGTTCAGAAGTTATCCATGAGTAAAAACTCCTCAACGATTTGTATTCCAGTTAAAGAATTGATTCAAATAAAAATGCTGATGTATCCACCCCAGTAATAGACAAAAGACTTAAGGCCTCATAGTGACTTTGAAGGGTTGTTAACACTAAACATTGAATTAAATGTGCTTGTCAGTGCTGAGATAATATAGGATATAACAACAGGAGTTCAATCAAATCAACTGTTCACAGTTGATCATTTAAAACCTCAAAATGATGTGGTTTGTAAATTGTGCAGAAGATTCAATCTATTCATAAAATAAAGATCAAAAATGAAGAAGTTGTTGATATCCCTCTAAAAGAGTTAATAAAATTCATTCTGAATGGCATGAGGAAAAACTGAAGGATTACAGAATGTTGGAATTGTGGGAAGGGATTCAAAGCCCCATTTCAACTGGAAATTCACCGACACATCCACACTGGGAAAAGACCTTTTACCTGCTTTGAATGTGGGAAGAGATTCACTCAGTCATCACACCTGCAGACACACAAGCGAGTTCATATTGGGGTGAGGCCATTCACCTGCACTGAGTGTGGGAAGGGATTCAAAGATTCATCTACCCTGTGGACACACCAGTGAGTTCACACCAGGGAGAGACCATTCACCTGCGCTGAATGTGAGAAAGGATTCATTCAGTTATCCAAGATTTCCACGGTTTCTCCATAGTGTTGCTGTCCTTGTGAATCTACAAGATTGATGATCAACTGAAGCTTCGTCCACACACACACAACACGTATATAGGGATGTCAGGAATAAAAGAATGACTAGGGTAAGATTCGGGCCAATCAAGGACAGTAGTGGGAAGTTGTGTGTGGAGTCTGAAGAGATAGGAGAGGTGTTAAATGAATATTTTTCGTCAGTATTCACGCAGGAAAAAGACAATGTTGTCGAGGAGAATACTGAAATACAGGCTATTGGACTAGATGGGATTGAGGTTAATAAGGAGGAGGTGTGAGCAATTCTGGAAAGTGTGAAAATAGATAAGACCCCTGGGCCGGATGGGATTTATCCTAGGATTCTCTGGGAGGCTAGGGAGGAGATTGCAGAGCCTTTGGCTTTGATCTTTATGTCGTCATTGTCTACAGGAATAGTGCCAGAAGACTGGAGGATAACAAATGTTGTCCCCTTGTTCAAGAAGGGGAGTAGAGACAAACCTGGTAATTATAGACCAGTGAGCCTTACTTCTGTTGTGGGCAAAGTTTTGGAAAGGATTAGAAGAGATAGGATTTATAATCATCTAGAAAGGAATAATTTGATTAGGGATAGTCAACACGGTTTTGTGAAGGGTAGGTCGTGCCTCACAAACCTTATTGAGTTCTTTGAGAAGGTGACCAAAGAGGTGGATGAGGGTAAAGCAGTTGATGTGGTGTATATGGATTTCAGCAAAGCGTTTGGTAAGGTTCCCCATGGTAAGCTATTGCAGAAAATGCGGACGCATGGGATTGAGGGTGATTTAGCGGTTTGGATCAGGAATTGGCTAGCTGTAGGAAGACAGAGGGTGGTGTTTGATGGGAAATGTTCATCTTGGAGTTCAGTTACTAGTGGTGTATCGCAAGGATCTGTTTTGGGGCCACTGCTGTTTGTCATTTTTATAAATAGAACAGTACAGCACAGAACAGGCCCGTCGGCCCACGATGTTGTGCCGAGCTTTATCTGAAACCAAGATCAAGCTATCCCACTCCCTATCATCCTGGTGTGCTCCATGTACCTATCCAATACATAAGACCATAAGACCATAAGACATAGGAGCGGAAGTAAGGCCATTCGGCCCATCGAGTCCACTCCACCATTCAATCATGGTTGATTTCAACTCCATTTACCCGCTCTCTCCCCATAGCCCTTAATTCCTCGAGAAATCAAGAATTTATCAATTTCTGTCTTGAAGACGCTCAACGTCTCGGCCTCCACAGCCCTCTGTGGCAATGAATTCCACAGACCCACCACTCTCTGGCTGAAGAAATTTCTCCTCATCTCTGTTCTAAAGTGACTCCCTTTTATTCTAAGGCTGTGCCCCCGCGTCCTAGTCTCCCCTGTTAATGGAAACAACTTCCCTACGTCCATCCTATCTAAGCCGTTCATTATCTTGTAAGTTTCTATCAGATCTCCCCTCAACCTCCTAAACTCCAATGAATATAATCCCACGATCCTCAGACGTTCATCGTATGTCAGGCCTACCATTCCTGGGATCATCCGTGTGAATCTCCGCTGGACCCGCTCCAGTGCCAGTATGTCCTTCCTGAGGTGTGGGGCCCAAAATTGCTCACAGTACTCCAAATGGGGCCTAACCAGTGCTTTATAAAGCCTCAGAAGTACATCCCTGCTTTTGTATTCCAAGCCTCTTGAGATAAATGACAACATTACATTTGCTTTCCTAATTACGGACTCAACCTGCAAGTTTACCTTTAGAGAATCCTGGACTAGGACTCCCAAGTCCCTTTGCACTTTAGCATTATGAATTTTGTCACCGTTTAGAAAATAGTCCATGCCTCTATTCTTTTTTCCAAAGTGTACGACCTCGCACTTGCCCACGTTGAATTTCATCAGCCACTTCTTGGACCACTCTCCTAAACTGTCTAAATCTTTCTGCAGCCTCCCCACCTCCTCAATACTACCTGCCCCTCCACCTATCTTTGTATCATCGGCAAACTTGGCCAGAATGCTCCCATGACCTGGATGAGGGCGTAGAAGGATGGGTTAGTAAATTTGCGGATGACACTAAAGTCGGTGGAGTTGTGGACAGTGCGGAAGGTTGTTGCAGGTTACAGAGGGACATAGATAAGCTGCAGAGCTGGGCTGAGAGGTGGCAAATGGAGTTCAATGTGGAAAAGTGTGAGGTGATTCACTTTGGAAGGAGTAACAGGATTACAGAGTACTGGGCTAATGGTAAGATACTTGGTAGTGTGGATGAACAGAGAGATCTCGGTGTCCATGTGCATAGATCCCTGAAAGTTGGCATCCAGGTTGATCGGGTTGTTAAGAAGGCGTATGGAGTGTTAGCTTTTATTGGTAGAGGGATTGAGTTTTGGAGTCAGGAGGTCATGTTGCAGCTGTACAAAACTCTGGTGCAGCCGTACTTGGAGTATTGCGTACAATTCTGGACGCCACATTATAGGAAGGATGTGGAAGCATTGGAAAGGGTGCAGAGCAGATTTACCAGGATGTTGCCTGGTATGGTGGGAAGGTCTTATGAGGAAAGGCTGAGGGACTTGAGGTTGTTTTCATTAGAAAGAAGAAGGTTAAGAGGTGACTTAATAGAGGCATACAAGATGATCAGAGGATTAGATAGGGTGGACAGTGAGAGCCTTTTTCCTCAGATGGTGATAGCTAGCACGAGGGGACATAGCTTTAAATTGAGGGGTGATAGATATAGGACAGATGTCAGAGGTAGGTGTGGTAAACCACTGTTATATGTTATCTGTAGTGGTTAACCACCGTAGTTAGTATTTCTCAGTACCTGTATATGTGGCACATCCCTGTTGGTTCCGCCCAAGTCTCCTCCCCCTGGTCTGGGTATAAAGGCGGTGGCTCCACCCCCCTTGCTCTCAGTTCAGACCAGATCACCGACAGGGATGGCTCCAAGTTCTTGCCAATAAAAGCCTATTTGTCTTGCTCACAACTAGTCTCGGCTCGATTGATAGTGCATCAGTAGGTTCTTCACTCAGAGTAGTAAGGGCGTGGAATGCGCTGCCTGCAGCAGTAGTGGACTCGCCAACATTAAGGGCATTTAAACGGTCATTGGATAAACATATGGATGATATTGGATTGTGTAGGTTAGATGGGCTTTAGATTGGTTTCATTGGTCGGCGCAACACCGAGGGCTGAAGGGCCTGTACTGCGCTGTAATGTTCTATGTACGTGTATGGTTTCTCCTCACTGTGAATGGTGTGATGTATTTTCAGGCTGTGTAACTGGTTAAAGCTCTTTCCACAGTCAGGTCAGGTCACTCGGATACGTGTGTATCGGTGCTTTTCCAGTCACACTGCTGTTTAGAACCTTCTGAAGCAGACAGAACACCATTTCTTTATACACACTTTCTTCATACACACTCATATAATGATTCAATCAACCTCCTCCATCTGTACACACTTCAGTTCAATTCTAGACTGAAAGACCAATGATATTCAGGTCCTTTTAAATAGAGTGAAATTGTCAGGTCTTGACGTGACATGCATCCCAGGGTACTGAAATAAATGTCAGAGGTAATAGTGGATGCGGTAGTGGTTATTTATCAAAATTCGTTGGATTCTGGGGTAGTGCCGGCGGATTGGAAAACGGCTAATGTTACGCTGCTGTTTAAAAAAGGAAATAGACAAAAGGTGGGTAACTACAGGCCGGTAGCTTAACGTCTGTAGTTGGGAAAATGCTGGAATCCATCATTAAAGAAGAAATAGCAGGCCATCTGGATACGAATGGTTCGATTAAGCAGATGCAGCATGGATTCATGAGGGGAAAGTCGTGCTTGACGAACTTGTTGGATTTTTATGAAGATGTGACTAGTGCGGTTGACGGTGGGGAACCGGTGGATGTGGTGTTTTTGGATTTTCAAAAGGCGTTTGATAAGGTGCCTCACAAAAGGTTGCTGAAGAAGATTGGGTCACACGGAATTGGGGGTTGGGTGTTAGCGTGGATTGGGGATTGGCTATCCGACAGGAAGCAGAGAGTCGGAATAAATGGGTACTTTTCTGGTTGGCGGATGGTAACTAGTGGCATGCCGCAGGGATCGGTACTGGGGCCTCAACTATTTTCCATTTATATAGACGATCTGGAGGAGGGGACTGAGTGTAGGGTAACAAAGTTTGCAGACGACACAAAGATAAGTGGAAAAGTGAATCGTGTGGAGGGCGTAGAAGGTCTGCAGAGAGATTTGGACAGGCTGAGTGAGTGGGCGAGGATCTGGCAGATGGAGTATAACGTTGACAAATGTGAGGTTATTCACTTTGGAGGAAATAATAGCAAATTGGATTATCTAAATGGAAAGAAAATTACAACACGCTGCTGTGCAAAGGGACCTGGGGGTCCTTGTGCATGAGACGCAAAAACCCAGTCTGCAGGTGCAACAGGTGATCAAGAAGGCAAATGGGATGTTGGCCTATATCGCAAGGGGGATAGAATATAAAAGCAGGGATGTCTTGCTGCATCTGTACAGGGCATTGGTGAGGCCGCAGCTGGAGTACTGTGTGCAGTATTGGTCCCCTTATTTGCGGAAGGATATATTGGCCTTGGAGGGAGTGCAGAGAAGGTTCACCAGGTTGATACCGGAGATGAGGGGTGTTGATTATGAGGAGAGACTGAGCAGATTGGGTTTGTACTCGTTGGAATTTAGAAGGCTGAGGGGGGGATCTTATAGAGACCTATAAGATAATGAAGGGGCTGGATAGGGTAGAGGTGGAGAGATTCTTTCCACTTAGAAAGGAAGCTAGAACTAGAGGGCAAAGCCTCAAAACAAAGGGGGGTCAGTTTAGGACAGAGTTGAGGAGGAACTTCTTCTCTCAGAAGGGTGGTGAATCTCTGGAATTGTCTGCCCACTGAAGTGGTGGAGGCTACCTCGTTGAATATGTTTAAATCACGGATAGATGGATTCCTGATTGGTAAGGGAATTAGGGTTATGGGGATCAGGCGGGTAAGTGGAACTGATCCACTTCAGATCAGCCATGATCTTATTGAATGGCGGGGCAGGCTCGAGGGGCTAGATGGCCTAATCCTGCTTCTATTTCTTATGTTCTTAAATTGCCCCTTAGTGTCGTGGGATGCATAGGTTAGAGGGGTTAGTGGGTAAATATGTAGGGATATGTGGATAGGGCCTGGCTGGGACTGTGGTCGGTGCAGACTCGATGGGCTGAATGGCCTCTTTCTGCACTGTAGGATTCTATGATCTCTATGATTTGGTTTTGAGATTTCTGTCTGCAAATCTTCTCCTTCTCAAAACCTGTAAAAGGAATTTACAAAAGTCATCCCTGTCAATACAGGAGAGAAATTCAGAATACACAATTCCATTTTCAGTTAAATATTGTTTCCTCTCTTGTTTACCAAAAGCTGCAAATCTCAATCACACACATTCCCCCTACTCTCACTCTGCCGTACCTGATTTCACCCTCCCAATTCTCCTGAAGATGCTGATTGATGCTGACTGACAGACCCATGCTCACTGCTTCCTGACCTGGAGACCTGAAAACCTTGTTGCAGACTGCTAGACTAAATACAAACACAGAGGTACAGATTCTGGAGGAAAACATATGTTTAATAAACACTGCTGCATTACTTGATCAGAGATTGTCAGAGAGGACTTGATCAGAGAGGTCGGGAATGTAGTCCAATCCATCACGCAACCCAGTCTCCCATCCATTAACTCTGTCTACACTTCCCACCGCCTCAGCAAAGCAGTCAGCGTAATTAAAGACCTCACGCACCCTGGACATTCCCCCTTCCACTTTCTTCCATCAGGAACAAGATACAAAAGTCTGAGGTCACGTACCAAATGATTCAAGAACAGCTTCTTCCCTGCTGTCAACAGACTTTTGAATGGACCAACCTTGCATTAGGTTGATCTTTCTCTAAACCCTAGCTATGACTGTAACACTACACTCTGCACTCTCTCCTTTCCTTCTCTATGAACGGTATGCTTTGTCTGTATAGTGCGCAAGAAGCAATACTTCTCACTGTATACTAAGACATGTGACAATAATAAATCAAATCAAATCAAAAAAGATTCACGACCAGGTCATTAAGAACTTCATTGAGGTGCTGAGTGTTCACAAACACAAACTCGCTGTTTATGAGAATGGTGGAATTAGAGATGATCCAAGATTTCAAACTGAACTGGCTGGACATTGGAGGAAATAATCTTGTGAGATACAGGGGTACAGAGGGAGAATGGGACTGACTGGATTGCTCTACAGAGGGTCAGCACGGACTCGAATGGACATATTCTGTGCTGTAATGGATCAATGACTGGAAAGGTATGTCACAACAGTGTTATATTACAAACTTGAAATAACAATAAATGAAATTTATCACAGAGCCATAAATAATATATCTAATATGCATCTAATAGCAAAATTAGACATAACTCTGTCCCACATAAAATTACTGCCCCACAAAGAATCATAAATTTACACCAGATTACACCAAACATACCCATATCTGTCATACCTTATTACATTGTCCCCTTAAATGTCAACCATCTCCTGGGGAAACCAGCCTTTAATTGTGAACATTGGGAAAGATGCCACCGTTTTAGCCAGACAAATAAATGTGTGAAGCTGAGGGAGTTAAAGAATGTCAATATCTTTAAGAGAGAGAGAGACCTGGGCCAACCTTTCCAGAGTCTGCAGCCTCCCTGGATTCACTTCCTTTCCCTTCAGTTGCTGCAAGTCCCCAATTTCCCCCAGAATGAGAAAAGAAATGGAAAGGGGGAGAAAAGAAAGTGTTTTACTCACAGATGTTGGCCTCTTTTAAGGTCAAACCAAATAAACAAACTCAAGTTAAGTCAGGACAAAGTAAAAGGGGCAGCTCCCCAAAAGGAGGGGGAACAGCCCGAACAAAAATCAAAGTACAAAGGAAACTTAAAAACATCAAATTAAAATGTGATTATTAGGGTTGATAACGCACCCCAACCCCTGCGGTGCCCAGCGGGCGCGGAAGGTGTCAACTGCGCCCGTGGACACCGCATGCTCCCTCTCCAGGGACACCCGGCCGCGAACGTAGCCGCGGTTGTGGCGACAGATGGAAGTTTCAGTCGGTCTGAAACTCAAACCTCATTATCACAAAGCGCGCGCTCTGGTTGGCTGGATGACCAGCGGCCTTTTGGTCCTCCAAGCCCTTCCATTGGTCAACACCTCAGCAGGGTTCAGAAACATTTCTGCATGTGCGCAGATTGATCCCTTGGACATGCGCAGATTCGAGCCGCCCGGTCGATAGAGCGACTTCCCCAACGCGGGGCATTGTGGGCGATGCAGCCGCCATTACTGTACCAGACCACAGTCTCCAAACTCCTGGGATTGGGATAAAAGGTGGCGGTGGCAGTGACTGCACCCTGACACAAGGCACAAGTGGGTAGTCACAAGCTTATATATTGACGCCTACTTAGCAAAACAGTTCACCTTCAGGCATATAGATTGACATTTTTGGGTAACAAACTAGGGAGGGCAAGAGGTAGGCTGAAATTTAAACTGAGAATTAGCACATAAAGCGGAGAAGAATTGATTTGATTCATTATTGTCACACGTATTAGGATAGTGAAAAGTATTGTTTCTTGCACGCTATACTGACAACACCATTCAGAGTACATAGGGAGAAGGAAAGGAGAGGGTGCAGAACGTAATGTTACAGTCATTGCTGGGGTTTTGAGAAAGATTAATTTAATGTCTGGTAGGTCCATTCAAAAATCTGATGGCAGCAGGGAAGGGAATTGAAAAAAAAAGCAGGAGGAATAGAAAAGGATGAATTAGTGGATGAATCAACAGAGAGGAAGGTGTGTGTGAGGGGACAGAGATTTATAGTTTGGGTGGGAGAAACATGCCTAATGATAACCAGAATTGTCAGTTCTGAATTTTTATCCTGTACTGACAGTGATGACTTGATAACTTCAACCCTGTCGCATCCATTCATAATCTCGATCAGGTCAGCACTCAGCCTTGGCTTTTCCAGAGAATAGGGCGGCATGGTGGCACAGTGGCTAGCATTACTACCTCACAGCACCAGGAACCCAGGCCTTGGGTGACTGTCTGTGGGATATGCACATTTGTCTCTTGCCTGCCTGTGTGGGTTTCCTCCAGGTCTCCAATTTTCTTCCACAGTCCAAAGATGTGTAGGTTAGTTGAATTGGCCATAGTGAATTGCCCCTTAGTGTCCAAAGATGTGTAGATTAGGGGATTAGCAGGGTGAATACATGGGGTTACGGGGATAGGGCATGAGGTAGATGCATCATCGGAGAGTCAGTGCAGACTCAATGGGACTCCTTCTGCACTGTTGGGATCGATGATTCTATGAAAACATCCCCAACCTGTTTAATCTCTCCATTAACTTGAAAACACTCTCAGTTCTGGTATAATTCTTGTGAACTTTCTTGCATCATCTCGAGATTCTCTGTCAAGTTTAATGGGCAGACAATTAAAATTTAGATTCAGTTTAACTTGGTTGCTTGAGCCTAATTACTCAGTTCCAGACTGACTCTAAAACACTTCAGTTCAAAAGAGAGTTTACCATCAGGCAAGACAGGACTCTGAAATGGCAAATAATAACAATGTTTATTTAAAAGAAAAAGATTTACCTGTGAAATACACGAGGAAGTTTCACCACCTCAATTGGGGGATCACCCCAGGTAAAAGTGTGAATGTTCCTGAGGTTCCTGAACTAACAGTAACTTCCCAAAATCCTGCCCCAGGGGAACTCAGTATCTCCACGAATAGAGCTCAACTTGTAAACACAAGATGGTTCTTGAAACAGACCTTTAACTCTTTAAGCAGCATTACCTCATCTCCAATACATTCATAGAATCATAGAGTGCAGAAGAGGCCCTTCAGCCCATCGAGTCTGCACCAACACACGAGAAACACCTGAACTCCCATCTAATCACATCTATCAGCACTTCGCCCATAGCCAGCGATTCATATTAAGATCACTGCTACTTAGAGATGCTTTCACTGTGAAGTCATCAATTAATCCCGTCTTGTTGTATAATACCAGTGCGAGTGAAGCCTGCTTTCAAACATACTCTTCCCAGAAACTATCCCCAAAACATTCTATGAACTCCTCATCTACATGACCTTTGTCCAGCTGACTTTCCCAGTTTATAGATTAAAATCCCTCTTGATTATTGCCGTAGCTTTACCACAAACTGCCATTACCTTTTCCTTTGTACTCTGTCCTACCGTGTCGTTACAGTTAGAAAGCCTGTCCATCACTCACTCCCACAAGTGAATTTTGCCTTTACCATTTCCCCATCTCAAACCAAACCACTCCATCATCCTGGTTTCTGAACTTAGGTCATCCCTCTCTAATGTGCTAATACTGCCAATAATCAACAGAGACACCCTTCCACCTTTTCCCAGACTCCTGTCCCTCCTAAATGTCACATACACATATTTAGCTCACCAGTGACTTCTCAGGGGCAATTAGTGGTGGGCAATAAATGCTGGGTGAGCCGGCGACTCCTACATCCCATGAATGAATAGGAACAAATTCAGGCCCCACTCTATGTCTCTCTAATGGTTATCAACTCATAATTCTTTCCTTATATTTGTGCTGCAGTCAGTTCATCAGTTGTGTTTCAAAAGCTACGTGTGTTTAGATGCAGAGCCTTTAGTTTTGTCCCTTTAATATTTTTGTAGCGTCTAACCACATCTACTGATGTAATCTATAATTTGCTCTTTCATTATCTTCCTGTCACAGTCTGTTTATCATTTCCCAAATTCTTACCTTTCTCTCATTCCTTACTCTTTCGTTTGCCATATCTTCCAAAACGTATCAGAAAAGAACCAACAATGGAACAGTCGGCAACAGGACATCAATCAGTCTCCTCTTACCTTAGAGAAATCAAGGACGCAAACATGTGTGATTGACACAAAGTTGATTTAATCTATAGCCAGAATCTTAAACTCCAGTGTAGTTACAAGGATTATTAACTTCAACTTCAACCGAAACAACCTCTAACTGTCAGAATGAGCATGGTTCAGTCTTGTGATTAACAGCAGCAATAAAAGCAGAAACCAACTCCTGTAATCATTTGTGAACTCGCTGGTGTTTGTGCAGGGTGTTCGCACGGGTGAATCCTTTCCCACACACTGAGCAGATGAATAATGTCTCCCTGGTGTGACTGTGCTGGTGTTTCAGCCGGAGGGAATGCTGAGTGAATCGCTTCCCACACACACAGCAGATAAACGGTCTCTCTCCAGTGTGAACTCGCTGGTGAATCAGCAGATCCATTTTGCCTTTGAAGCTCTTCTCACAGTCTGAACATTTAAAAGGTCTCGTGTCAGAGTGAACACGTTGGTGTGAAGTGAGTTGGGCAGACTGGGTGAATCCCTTCCCACACTCGGAGCAGGTGAATGGTCTCACACCAGTGTGAATGCGCTTGTGTCTCAGCAAGCTGGATGACTGAGTGAATCCCTTCCCACACACAGAGCAGGTGAATGGTCTCTCCCCAGTGTGAACTCGCTGGTGATCCAACATTTTGCATAACTGAGTGAATGCCGTCCCGCACTCAGGACAGGTGAATGGTTTCTCTCCAGTGTGAACTCGCCGGTGTGTCAGAAGGTGGGATAACTGAGTGAATCTCTTCCCACACTCAGTGCACATGAATGGTTTCTCTCCAGTGTGAATTCGCCGGTGTGCCTGCAGGCTGGATAACTGAGTGAATCCCTTCCCGCACTCAGCACAGGCGAACCATCTCTCCCCAGTGTGAACTCGATGGTGTGCCAAAAAATTGTATTTGGTTTTAAAACTCTTCTCACAGTCAGAACATTTAAAAGGTCTCATGTCAGTGTGAACAAGTTGGTGTGCAGTGAAGTGGGTTAGTCGAGTGAATCCCTTCCCACATTCAGAACAAGTGAACGGCCTCTCCCCAGTGTGACTGCGTTGATGAGTTTCCAGTTCAGAAGGGTAACTGAATCCCTTTCCACAGTCCCCACATTTCAACTGTTTCTCCATGGTGCAGGTGTCCTTGTGTCTCTCCAGGTTGGATAATCAGTTGAAGCCTCATCCACACACAGAACACGTGTATGGTTTCTCCTCGCTGCGAATGATGTGATGTTTTTTCAGGCTGTGTAAGTGGTTAAAACTCTTTCCACAGTCAGTTCACTGGAACACTCTCACTCGGGTGTGTGTGTGTGTCTCGGTACTTTTCCAGTCACACTGATGTTCAAAATCTTTTCCAACAAACAGAACAAACATCTCTCCTTCCACATTCAAATTCAAGTCCTGATGAATTAAGTGACTGTAAAATCAGCAGATAATTTCCTGTCTGCAAATCCTTTCCTTCTAATCCCCAGTAAAATATCTACAGTCACCTGTGATCTAACTGGTGTCTCAGATTTCACAGTAACTCCATTGCAATGTTAATGTAAGCCTTACTTGTGACTAATAGATAAACTTTAAACATGAGATGACTGAGTACACCCTTTCCCATGTACAGGGCACGTGAATGGTCTCTCACCAATAAGAACTCACTGGTTAATGAATGAATCTTTTCCCACACATAGGGCAAGTGAATGGCTTCACTCCAGCATGAGTGTGCTGGTGTTCCTGCAGAATATTGTTGCTTTCAAAGCTATTCTCATAGTTATAAAATTTAAAGATCTCACATCAGTGTGACTCCGCTGGTGTCTACAGATTGGATAAATGAGAAAATCCCATCCCACACATGGTGCAGGTGAACAGTCTTTCCCCAGTGTGAGTGCGTCAGTGAATTTCCACACAATTCCCACAGTCCCTGCACTGGAACACTGTGTGTGTGTGTGTGGGGCGGGCGGGCGGGCGGTGGGGGGGGGGGGGGATTGGTGCTTTTCCAGTTATGCTGATGTTTGATTTTTTTCCCCACAGACAGAACACACAAACATTTCTCCCTCCACATTCAGAAGCCGATGGTATTCAGATCCTGATGAATTGAGTCATTGTCAGGTCTTGAAGTGATGCTTGATTTGAGTTTCCTGTCTGTCGATCCTCTACTTGTAACCCTGTAAATCCAGTTCATACAGGTCAGTCCAATTCAGAACAGATCATTCTAGTTCGTGGGGAATACTTATTTCTCTCTTGTTTCCCAAAGCTGCAAATTCCAATTCCACGCACTTTCCCTCAACTCATCACAATGGCTTCACAGTTACCAATACTGAGACTCGCATTGAATTCCGGATTATTAACTGAATTTAAATTCCACCAGCTATCCTGGTATGTTTTTAACCATTATCCCCAGAACATTATTCTTGTCCTCTGGATTACTGGTGTAGTGCACCCCAATGGAGAATAGGAATGACCCAGAGCTGAATGGTTCCACTCAAGGGTCCGTAATATCCAGGTTCTGATTGATCAAGTGACTCTCTCAGATCTTGATGTCTTGTTAGATTTCAGTTTTCTGTGTGTAAATCCTCCCCTTTGAACTCCCTGTAAAAGGAGGTTCCAAAATCCATCAGTGTGAGTGCAGGACAGAAATTCCCCCCATTCTCTCCTCCTGCTCCAGGGTCAGTAAAGTGAGTTAAAGATGATTCTCATTAACAAACCCATTGCTGCATTTCCTTCCTGAAGCCACATTTGTCCACTGGGGCCTGGCCCCGGGAGAAAGCGCTGCAGCTGCCGTTGTGTTGGGTGTTGAGGCGGTGCCGCTAGTTCCTTATTGCGGGTGTTGAAGCCTCCACTGGGTGTGTGGAGCCTCCCCTCCCACCCACTGCCCCTAACGCTGCCTCCGCTTATCCGCCTCCTTCCCGCCTGAAGATCAGACAAACAAGCGCCTGTCCTTGGGACATGAGCCGCACTGCGCATGCTCAGCGTCACAATGCCTGGGGACTGATTGACGGCAGCTCCAGACCAATAGGGAAAGGGGGCGGGGCTGGAGGACCGAGCGGAGCGGCTGGTCCTCCAACCAATCGGAGTGAAAGAGGGGCGAGATCTTAAGCATGCGCAGTAGCGCAGTAATGGCGACGGACGGACGGTTTTTCATCGAATCCACAAACGGTAAAAGGAAAATTGCGGAACGTGGGAACAGTGGATCTGGCGGGTGGGTGAACAGTTTTTGTAAACATGTTGTTCAGGCCCAACCCCAAAAAAGGATTTTATGTTTCGCGCCGAGCGGGGCCGCAAAGTCCAGTATTCGGCTCGGGTTAACGACCGCCATCTTTATTGGGGGCAATGAGCAGCAGGGCTCATGCCTTCCGCCATCTTTGTAAGGGGCAAAGGTGTCAATGAGTGGGAGGAGCTTGTTCCCCATTGTTCAGAATGGAGCCAACTTGTCCATCAAACCTCTGACCCGGGTAATCTGACCCTGGTTTACACAGAGCCAGATGTTTAATTGATCAGGCAAAGTGGCAATATTACAAGGAAAGGATGCAAATCCTGCTCTCCGGATCCCATAACCTATAACACCCTGACACTGAAGGGCAATTTATCACGGCCAATCAACTTAACCCGCATCTTTGGAGTGTGGAAGGAAACCGGAGCACTTGGACGAAACCCACGCAGGCACGGGGAGAATGTGCAAACTCCACACAAACAGTGACACAAGCCAGGAGTCAAATCCAGGTCCCTGGTGCTGTGAGGCAGCAGTGCTAACCACTGTGTCACCGTGATACCCCTCCTTTTTGTGGCTATTATTCAAATTATATAAGGCCTGTGCCACTCTTTGAGTGTGTGGTCACTGGTCAAAAGCTTGATTCATTGTTTCAATAGCCCATTCATGTGTTCAATCAGGCCAGGTTCGGGGATGTGCAATACCCAATGTATTCCATTCATTGACTCCTATGTGATACAAATGTCATCCCAAATTGATTTTTACACGGTGAGATCTTATTCCTTCGCACCTTATCACATTATTATTCTTGATCACTCGAGCTCTGATTTTTCACTGGCCATGCTTGGGTAGGATTATAACCATTCATTAAAATCTATTCTCAGAGGTCTGGTTTTCAGTCCAGTGCTATTTGGAGTATACCGTCACTTCAGTGACTATCAGGTCACAAGTCCCTCACAGTTCTCATCACAAATTTGTGATAAAACAATTTAAACAATGCCTGAAAATGCTTCTTAACTTCTTAACCAACGATCTATCACTGTTTGTTGATTGGTCAGACCCCTCTTTGTGGATTCAGGTATCTCGGACGCTGAACACCAGCCGGTCCTGGAATAAGTTTAATTCTCACTCATTCTGAGTAAATATTCTCACCAGGTCCTCTGTTGGGGCCCTGCTAAGCAGCTTTAATGGTCCGTGATTGCAGAAACTGAGCAGTCACAGGAATGTGGTCAAGATAGTCCAGTCCCATAATGCCTCACATTCAATCTGTTGTCCTTCAATTATAACAGAATATGTGGCTGTATGTAGCTGCCTTGGCCATGGTCAACCCCAACACTGCCTTCCTGAACTGTTACTATGCCTGAGGTGTAAGTACACCCACAGTGCTGTTAGGAAGGGATTTCCAGCTACACATTCCACACTTTCACTAGAATGTAAGCGGGTTCCCAGGTGATATATTTCATTAACTGCACCCAAGGTGAGTTATTCCAATTCCTTTATTGTCCAGGACAATATATTCACAATATCTTTAAAACAGAAATTAAACATTCCCATTTGATTTCAGGTATTAACATATTCTGTTAGTTTGTTCTTTATTGTCAATGTCAGGCTGGGGTTGTTCCCCATGGAGGAAAGGAGGTTGAGGGGAGATTTGATAGAGGTGGACAAGATTCTGACAGGGTTAGATAAGGTGGACAAAGAAAAGCTGTTCCCATTAGCTGATGGAACAGGGATGAGGGGGACACAGATTTATGGTTTTGGGTCAGAGATGCAGGGGGGGATGTGAGGAAGAATATTTTGATGCAGCGAATGGTAATGACCTGGAACTCGCTGCCTACGAGAGTGGAGGAAGTGGAGACAATAAACAATTACAAAGGAAATTGGATGGGCATGTGGGGGGTTTCAAACAGAAATGCTGACTAAATATCTCTGAACTTCCTCACACCCTGTCACTCTGTGATCCTTGTGAAATTTGAAACCAGGTATTCGCAACAAGACTCAAAGAGCATCAGCCCACTGGGGGCAAAGTCATGAGACCGGCCAGTCCAGCAGAAAGAAACCCTCCGACCCTCCCCATTGACCAACTGTGAGAATGAACAAAATGCAGTCCTGGATGTAATTGAGAGCAGAAACAATAACAGCAGAATCCAACACCTGGAATCACTCGTGAATTCGCTGGTGTCTCAACAGCTGGGATGAAAGACTGAATCTCTTCTCACACACAGAGCAGCTGAACGGCCTCTCCCCAGTGTGAATTCCCTGGTGTGTCTGCAGGCTGGATAACCGAGAGAATCCCTTTCCACACACAGAGCAAGTGAACGGTTTCTCCCCAGTGTGAACTCGTTGGTGTCTCTGCTGGCTGGATGAATCACTGAACCGCTTCCCACACTGAGAGCAGGTGAACGGCCTCTCCCCAGTGTGAACTCGCTGGTGTGTCTGCAGGTGGGATAACCGACTGAATCCCTTCCCACACTGAGAGCAAGTGAACGGCCTCTCCCCAGTGTGAACTCGCTGGTGTGTCCGCAGGCAGAATAACCGAGAGAATCCCTTCCCACACTGAGAGCAAGTGAACAGCCTCTCCCCAGTGTGAACTCGCTCGTGTGTCCGCAGGCTGGATAGCTGAGTGAATCCCTCCCCACACTGAGAGCAGGTGAATGGCCTCTCTCCAGTGTGAACTCGCTGGTGTTTCTGCAGGATAGATAATAGAGTGAATCCCTTCCCACACTGAGAGCAGGTGAATGGCCTCTCCCCAGTGTGGCTGCGCCGATGAGCTTCCAGCAGAGATGGGACTTTGTATCTCTTCCCACAATCCGCACATTTCCATGGTTTCTCCATGGTGCAGGTGTCCTTGCCTCTCTCTTGGGTGGACAATCAGTTGAAGCCTTGTCCACACACAGAACACGACTACGGTCGCTCCCTGCTGTGAATGGTGTGATATTTATTCAGACTGTGTAACTGGTTAAAGCTCTTTAGTCAGTGCATTGGAACACTCTCACTCGAGTGTGGCAGTGTGTTGGTGTTTTTCACACTGATGTTTGAAATTTTTTCAAATTGACAGACTGGCCAAACATTTCTCCTTCTGGATTCAAAGGCCGATGATATTCAGCTCCCAAGGAATATGACTCTGTCAGATCTAGACGTGACGTTTGAGATTTCGGTCTGTGATTCCTCTTTCAATATCCTGTAAAACGAGTTTACAAAAGTCATCAGTGTCAGGACAGGATATAAATTCAGAACAGACAATCCTAGTTTCTATGGAACATTCTTTCCTCTCTCATTCCCCAAAAGCTGTAAATCTCCGTTCCACACACTCTCCCTCCATTCTCACTCTGCTGTATCTAATATTCACCCTCCCAATTCTCCTGAAGGTGCTGATTGAGGCTGATTGACAGATCCATGCTCACTGCTTCCTGTCCACCACACACAAATCATAAGAAACAGGAGCTGCAGTTGGCCATTCAGCCCATCGATTGAGAATTAGCTGATCTACCTCAGCACTATTTCTCGCACTATCCCCCAGGTTGCTCAATGCCTCAAAAGTTATCAATCTCTCTCTTGAAAATACTTGATGGCTGAGGCTCCACAGTCCTCTGGGATGCAGAATTCAAACATTTCACCACATCCTTGAGTGAGGAAATCCCTTCTCATCTTAACTTTCACTCCATTTTCCCACTGTTCTCCGTAATGCTTGACTCCTTTATCAATGTAAAACCTGTCTTACTCATCCTCGAATATATTCAATAACCCTCAGTTTCCACTGATCCCTGTGGAAGACAAATCCAAAGACCAGTGACTCGAATAAGCACGAGATGAATGACTGAAAATATATAATTGACATGATTGACAGATCCATGCTCACTGCTTCTTTTCCTGGACAGTAAGAAGTCTCACAACACCAGGTTAAAATCCAACAGGTTTATTTGGTAGCAAACGCCACGAGCTTTCGGAGCGCTGCCCCTTCATCAGGTGAGTGGGAGTTGTGTTCACAAACAGGGCATATATAGACACAAACTCAATTTACAAGATAATGGTTGGAATGCGAGTCTTTACAGGTAATCAAGTCTTAAAGGAACAGACAATGTGAGTGGAGAGAGGGTGAAGCACAGGTTAAAGAGATGTGTATTGTCTCCAGCCAGGACAGTTAGTGAGATTTTGCAAGCCCAGGCAAGTCGTGGGGGTTCATGTAAATATTTATTTTGTAAATTGAGTTTGTGTCTATATATGCCCTGTTTGTGAACACAACTTCCACTCACCTGACGAAGGAGCAGCGCTTCGAAAGCTAGTGGTGTTTGCTACCAAATAAACTTGTTGGACTTTAACCTGGTGTTGTGAGACTTCTTACTGTGTTCACCCCAGTCCAACGCCGGCATCTCCACATCATCCTTTCCTGGACACAGAGAGCTGAAAATCTTCCATCTCACAGCCACGTGAAAGTTTTACATTTGGACATAAATGAGCAGCCTGATGATGTGTGTAATACACTGCATGACCTGGTTACAGATTCATGAAGAATGTGAGGAGAACTTTTATTTAGGCAGCGAGTGGTGAACTGGAAGTTATAAATTGAATCCCAGAATGAGAAAAGAAATGGAAAGGGGGATAAAAGAAAGTGTTTTACTCACAGATGTTGGCCTCTTTTAAGGGCAAACCAAACAAACAAACTCAAGTTAAATCAGGACAAAGTAAAAGGGGCAGCTCCCCAAAAGGAGGGGGAGAACAGCCCGAACAAAAATCAAAGTACAAAGGAAACTTAAAAACATCAAATCATAATGTGATTGTCAGGGTCGATAATGCATCCCAACCCCTGCGGTGCCCAGCGGGCGCGGAAAGCGTCAACCTCGCCCGTGGACACCGCATGCTCCCTCTCCAGGGACACCTGGCCGCGAACGTAGCCGCGGTAGAGGGGCAGACAGTCAGGATGGACGGCCCCCTCGATCGCCCGCTGCCTGGACCGGTAAATGGCGCGTTTCGCCAGGCCCAGGAGCAGGTTCACGAGGAGGTCGCCATCCCGACCCGACCCTCTCCACACCGGGTGTCCGTATATCAGGAGCGTGGGACTGAAGTGCAAACAAAACATCAATAAAAGGTTCTTTAAGAAAACATAAAGGGAGTGCAGCCTAAGACACAAAATATAGACATGGTCCACGGACTCCACAAGGCCACAGAAAGGGCAGTCTTCGGAGCCCGTGAACCAGTGAATCCTACGGTTGTGCGGAACTGCTGCATGCATCACCCTCCACCCCAGGTCCCCGACGTAATTGGGGGAGATCCCTCCGTAGAGGGACCTCCAGCGGGGACCTCCGCCGCCCGGCGGCAACAAGGCCCGCCAAGGTGTATCCAGGCGACAGGCGAGGAGGCGGTAGTGGAAGGTGTGCAGCAGCAGCCCGCACAGGAAACGCCTCCGCGTGGTAGAAAAAGGCACGGAGGACATTTCCGCGAGGCGGCTCAGGCTGTGGGGCACCTCACCCGAGGAGGGGGGCTGAGGCTTTGGGCCAATGTGGAATTCCGCCCAAACAGGGGAACGCTCGGGCGGGATCCCACCGCACGCCTGCGTCGCATCGAGTTTGCGTGCAGTTTCGGGGCCGAGCACGACCGTCCTAAGGTCTAGGATGGCTTTGGTCGCGCGCCGGACGGTCGTCCCCGCGCGCTCAGCCAGCACGCGGGGACTCATCCAGCCTGCCCCTCCGCCATCGAGCACGTCCCCGATCCTGGTCACCCTGGCGTCCACAGCCCTCCTCTCCGCCAGCCACCTGAAGTCATACGGCTGGAGGAGCGGATTCCTGAGCAGCGGCTCTCGCACGAGAGCCGCTACTCCTGACGGGGGGGAGCTGCGTCACGAGGCGACCGTGTTCCAGACAGTGAGGAGGTCCTGGTAAAAGACGGGCAACTCCTGCAGGGCGGTCGAAGCACGCCCCAATTCGATATGCAGGAGCTGCACGTCATAATTGAGGCCGTGCCACTGGCGGAAGAAATACGTCGCCATGGCACACCATTGTGGAGGGGACTCAACGTAAAGGTACCTCTGCAGGGCCTGGAGGCGGAAGGTCGCTATCTGAGTGCGGAGGCACACCAGACCTTGTCCGCCCTCCTCAAGCGGGAGATGCAGAACCGCAGCAGGGACTCAGTGTAGTCGATTGCCCCAGAAGAACCGCAGGAGGGTTCTCTGGATATCGGCGACAAAGCCAGGAGGAGGGGTCAAAGGGACCAGCCGATACCACAACATGGAGGCGACCAGCTGGTTTATGACGCGAACCCGCCCCTGTGAATGGTCACAAACACTCACCTCTGAAACAATTTAACTGATTTTAATATTAAAATCTCCTGCGAGAGCCTGCATCTGGATAGATATCAGAAGCATTGGCTTCAGAGAAAAATCTCCCAGTTGAGGAAATCCCCGGGGAGTGGGGGTGATGTCACTGTGCAATTGTAAGTAATTGTAAGAATACCTGGGTCTGTGCAAACCAGTGATCACCACACACATTATGGAGGATGTGAGGCTCCTTGACAGGGTGCAGAGGAGATTTATCAAAATGGTTCCAGAGATGAGGAATTATAGTTACAATGTTAGGCTGGATAACTTGGGGTTGTTCTCCTTGGAGCAAAGTAGATTGATTGAGGTGTACAAGGGTACATGGAGGTGTCAAGGTTTTCATGCTCTGTTTACACGTGTACAAGCTCTGACTCTGGGTCATCCAGTCTCAAAACGTTGGTTCTATTCTCTCTCCACAGATGCTGTCAGATCTGCTGAGATTTTCCAGCATTTACTGTTTTACTTTCCCTTTCTTTTTCCTTCTCTGTCACTGCTCTGTCTCATCAATAAGACATTGGGACTCAGAGGGTTGATGCAGTTTGATGGACAAGTTGTCTCCATTCTGAACACTGGGGAACAAGCTCCTCCCACTGATTGACAACATTGCCCTCTACAAACATGGCGGCCGCACGTGCGCACTGCTGCATATTGCCCCCAATAAAGATGGCGAACGTTAACCCGGGACGAACATGAGGAGCTGCAGCCCTGCTCGGTACAAACTGGGTCCGGGAAGTTCTCTTCCGCGGTTTGCGGCTTACACAACATGCTTACGCAGCGTTTCCACCCACCTGGGCGATCCATTGCTCTCTCCGTACCGCTAATCACCGCTAACAGATTTCCGAGCCCAAAACAAAAGCCGTTTCCCATCGCCATTACTCACACTGCGCATGCTCCAGTCAAAGCTGGCCCCGCCCCTCATTCGCTCCTATTGCTTGGAGGACCGACCGGTCCCGATCGGTCCTCCAGCACTACCCCCTCTTCCCATTGGTCCGCGCAGCTGTCAATCAGCCGGGCATTGTGACGGTGACTTGCTGCTTGTCCAATAATAACAGTTACAGAGTCTGAGTGTAACAATGATACACACAGGCTCCAATCCAATCAGAGTGGGGATGGAGCACAGAGACAACACAGCAAAGCACTGACTTACTCTGAGTGTAACAATGACACACACAGACTCCAATACAATCAGAGTGGGGATGGAACACAGAGACAACACAGCAAAGCACTGACTTACTCTGAGTGTAACAATGACACACACAGACTCCAATACAATCAGAGTGGGGATGGAGCACAGAGACAACACAGCAAAGCACTGACTTACTCTGAGTGTAACAATGACACACACAGACTCCAATACAATCAGAGTGGGGATGGAGCACAGAGACAACACAGCAAAGCACTGACTTACTCTGAGTGTAACAAATACAACGTTTGTTCAAATAATAAGAGTCATGTTGCAGTATGTTAGTGAACACAGCATTAGATCCAATGTAATGGTAATACAGTCAGTATCTAGTGCACCATAACCAGAGTTTAGGTTTCATTTGATAGTGTGAGTGAGTCATGGTCTATTGATATAATGTATTTAGATTCCGGTGTGTGTTACTCTGCCACTGTCATTATCAGACAATAACCTGTCTGTTATTCCAATTCTGCTGTATTTTACAACTGCAACTCCTGGGATTGATTGGAATCTCGTCTAATAATAATCACAAAGGTCGGTTCCAATGTCTCTGAGGACATTTTAACTGCAGGTAATCTGACATTAAGGGAGACAAGAGGCCCAACAAACATTTGATTATGATAGGAAGACAAGCTGTAAAGGAGCAATGATATTTTAAGGTGTCTATGTCAGTGTGTCACTGGGAGGTGAGTGATAAAATAGAAGTGGAAACATCACGACAGATACATGTGACTGACGCGGCCTGACTGAGAGCTGTTATAGTCGAGGCGAGAATAATGAGGACATGGCGAACTCCAGGGATTTCTGATATCTGAGGTGTATCTGTTAGAGGAACTAAAAATAATCAGTTCCTTCTCATTGTTATCTGCAGTTCTTAAGTTACAGAGACACACAGGAAACAGGTGTGATAGCTCATCAAACCCAATGTTTTAATCTGTTTGAGACATATTGTGACTGAAAAGATCAAATATTAAAACCTTAGGGGATAAACATTCAGAATGTCACAAAGATGAGTGAACTGTCCAATTAATCCCATTCACCATAACTCTGCCAATTTACCTTCTGCAAGTATTTATCCAATTCCCTTTGAAAGCTACTATTAAACCTGCTTCGAGCACTTATCAGTTTGTGCATTCCAGATCATATCAAGTTATTGTGCAAAAAATTCTCCTTATCACCCCCTCCAATTCTGTTGTCAATTATATTAAATCTCTGTGTCCTCTGCTTACAGACCCTCCTGCACCGAGGAAATCGATTCTCTCCATCGACAGACCCTCCTCCTGCTGGGAGATAATTTCTCTCCATTGACACTATCATAAATCATTTGTCATTTTAAACACCTCTATTAAATCTCCCCATCACATTCCCTAATCTAAGATGGATAACCCATGTTTTTCTTGCCCTGAAGAATTATATGGACTCAAAATGTTAACTCTCTGAACAGATGCAGCCGGACCTGCCGGGTTTTTCTGCTTTTCTCCCTGTTTTTCCTTCTATAATCAATCAGAAACTCTCCCTGATTTTGAACATCTCGATTAAATAGGAACACACAGAGCCTGAGAAAGATACAGAGGAAGGGAGAGACAGAAAGACTGAGAGAAAAATTGAGAAAGATTTTAAAAAGCAGAAAGATGAGGTGGCCAAAAATAAAAGTTGAGAAACAGAAGAAACAAGCAATACAGAGGCCCACACTTCGCGGACACGCCCTCAAACCACCCCGGCAGACGCCCCCCCCCCCCCCCCCCCGGGTTCGGATCCCTGGGAGGCAGCCCCGCCCCCTCCCCCATCGGACCCCTCTGGCAGGCAGGTCCCCCGGCAGAGCACACCCCTAACCTACCTCGATCGTGGTCTCCCTCCACCATCCTTCCCGCTCGCCTTCAGTCCTTCGACAGCCTGCAGCACGTTCCTGGACACTAACTTCGAGCCACGGCTGTAGTGAACGGGCTTCACACAGGTCCGCTGGCGTCTGCCGGAGGAGGGGGGGGCGGGCCCAATTGGAACCCTGGTGGGGAGGGTGGGATGAGGAGAGGGAGTGGGATGAGGAGAGGCCCACGTCGCCCTCTTGGGCGGGGGGGGGGGGGGGGGCTGGTGGGAGTGGAGGGGGTGTGACGTCTCATCCCCTGGGTGGTTGGGGGGGGAGGAGGTGTGACGTCTCATCCTCTTGTGGGGGGGGGAAGTAGGAGGGGGTGCGATGTCTCATCCTCTGGGTGGTGGGTGGGAGGGGGTGTGACGTCTCATCCTCTCGGGGGGGAGGTGGGAGGGGAGGGGGTGTGAAGTCTCATCATCTGGGTGTTGGGGGGAGTGGATGTGGCGTCTCATCCTCTGGGGGGGTGGGAGGGGAGGGGGTGTGACGTCTCATCCTCTGGGTGGTGGGGGTGGAGGGGATGTGACGTATCATCCCCAGGGGGTGTGGAGTGGGGGTGTGACGTATCATCCTCTGGTCGGGGCGGGGGGAGGGGGGGGCGGCCGATCCCTCCTGGCACCATCACTGGTAGACTACCAGCCACAGCCATTTCTCCCGCTCTCTCGCACCTGCAGGGAAGAGTAATCTGTGGCTGGTAGTGCACCAGTGATAGTGCCAGGAGGGATCGGCTGCAGACAGGCAGCGGAACACCCCCCCCCCCACCCCGCCCGCGACCAGAGGATGATACGTCACACCTCCCCCCCCCCCCCCCCCCAGGGGATCGTACGTCACACCTCCCCCCCCCCCCCAGGGGATCGTACGTCACACCCCCTCCCCTCCCAATCCCCAGGGGATGATAAGTCATACTCCCTCCCCTCCCACCCCACCAGAGGATCAGACGTCACACACCCCCTCCCCTCCCCCCCCGCACCCCAGGGAATGAGACGTCACACCCCCTCCCCTCCCACCACCCCAGGGGATGATGTCACACCCCCTCCCCTCCCGCCCTCCCCATTGGATGATACTTCACACCCCCTCCCCGCCTCCCCTCCTACCCCCCCCCCCGCCCCACCAGAGGATGAACGGCAGAGAGGCTCTCACCATCTCTGCATTTTCTTCGCGCCCAGGCGCGTTCTGTCAGATTTTTCCGAACTGCGCATGCGCAGTTCGGAGCGCCTATCGTTCCGGCGGTGCTAATCCCCGCCCACTGGACCGGCGCCGGAAAAATGCGCATGGGCGCGCTGGAGCGCGGTCTCCGGGCTCGGGTTTATTTGACGCTTGCACCCGGCACTTCGTCTATAAATGGTGAGATCGGGCCCAATGTCTTTAATGCTAGTTCCAAGCCACTCTACTGCACCTCTGCGTCTCGGACACCGCCTGGCTCAAAAGGCCGGGAGGTCATATCGATTGGCCGGCGCAGTGTGGAATCGGTCAAAAAAAGAGAACATGTATTTTCTTTGCGTATCAAGAATCTAAAAGTTGAAGACAGTGGCGCGTGTTGCTGCAGACCGTGTACAAATTCATGGCTCATGAACCCGGAGCACTGTGGAGGTGGCACCTTGTTGACTGTGATTACTGGTAATTGAACTATTTTGTTATCCGCACAAGATTGTTCATGATTAGTCTTTTCCATAATCTTGCTTTTATTTGCTAAACCCGAAGGTTGGTTTGCTGAAGGACATTTAATTTAAAATTCTCAGAAAGTGGAATATTAAAGTCTGAGGAAATTTCAGCAAATTTCACCACAATCGCATTGCAGACGATGCAGCAAATGATGCTCCTGGCGTCATTGCATCAGCCCAAGGAACAATTGCTCAATAATACAAAGCGCTCAGAGGCAGAGAGCCCAGAGATGGAAGGGAGTCCACCAACTGGTGTCATTCACTCACTCATCTGTCCCACTTAAACAAGAGTTGGGACAGCGGGAATACAGTGTGAACCGTTGCACCATAGAACTGACAACACTCTAACCTAAGACATTAGACCTTTCCCCACAACAAAACACACGTACACAACTGCTCGATAATTGCCAGCCTCCAGTCGAATAGTTGTTGTTTTGTGACAACAACTTCTCCTTTCTTTCAAAACGGGAGTTAAAGAGTAGCGACATGCTGAAGAAAAGCATTGATGTTGCAAGGATCTGTCGCCAGAGGCTCAGCAATGTGAATTGTAATAGCAGTTGAACTGGCTGAAAGATTGTCCGCCCGATTCGTACTCTGTGAGCAATGTAAACAAAATGTCTTTCAACAAATCAATCCTCAGCAAAAGCAAGGATCTGCCTAAATTTAAACTCGGTTCGCTGGGTTCAGAGTGCTCATCATTCGACCAGAGAACCTGGAACATAGCAACCACCTGTAAATGGTCACACAAATCAATTGACTCACTTGTTGTTGCTGCCACATTGAATGAAAGAGGTCACATGCATTGAGTGACCATTTGCAGCTGGCTGCAGTGTTCGTTGTTCTGTGGTGTGATGGTGAGCACTCGGGAATCCGAATCCTGTGATCGAAGTTCAGATCTCAGTGAAACATTTTATTTTCCTTGTTAAAGCTGATGATTGATTTGCTGAAGGCCATTTATGTAAAATTCTCAGGAAGTGGAATTTTAAACTGTGAGGAAATTTCAGCAAATTCCACTGCAATAACATTGCAGACGATGCAGCGAATGACTCTCCTGGCGTCATTTCTTCCGGGTGCTCCGGTTTCCTCCCACAGACCAAAGATGTGCGGGTTAGGTTGATTTGCCATTCTAAAATTGCCCCTTAGTGTCCTGAGATGCGTAGGTTAGAGGGGTTAGTGGGTAAATTTATGGGGGTAGGGCCTGGGTGGGATTGTGGTCGGTGCAGACTCGATGGGCCAAATGGCCTCTTTCTGCACTGTACGGTTTCTAGAGGATGATTGCTCAAGAATAAAAGAGCTCCACGGCAGAGAAACCACAGAGAGCAGGGGTCCCCTACTGGTGTCCCAATCTCAATAAGCGATGGAACGATGAGGATAGTGGTTTCACCCGAAACCAGAATTGAACCGCGGTGCCTGACACTGTGAGGCAGCAATGCGAACCATTGTGCCACAATGCCAGAAAAGCTAGAGAGGGTGGGAGTTGACCCTACTGGTGTCATTCACTGAGTCACATTTCCCAATTTAAACAAGAGTTGGGACGATAATAATCCTAGTTCCACCGAGATTCAAACTCGGATTGCTGGATACAAAGTGCAGAGTGCTAACCGTTACAGAATGGAATCGACATGGCCCGTGCCTAAACCACGAGGCATTTCTCCAAAAACATGCACACACACACACACACAAACACATACACACACACACGCGCACACTTGCTCAATTATAGGCAGGCTCCTGTCGAGTGGTTGTTGTTGTTTGACACCAACTGCTTCTTTCTTTCAACAGAGGGGTTAACGTGTCGTGAAAAGTTGGAGAATCATTGATATTGCAGGTATCTGGCACCAGAGGCTCAGCAATGTAAATTGTAAAGGCAATTGAACTGGCTGACAAATTGTCCTATCTATTTGTACTGTGTGAGAAAATTAGACGAAATCTTCATCAGCAAATCAGACATCAACATTGGCAAAAAAAAAACAAGGTTCCGCCGAGACTTAAACGCGGATCACTAGATTCAAAGTTCAGAATGCTCACAGTTACATCACAGAACCCAACAGCAAACGACCACTCAAAGCATTTTACCTCTTTCATTCAATGTGGCAGAAACAGCAAGTGTGACAACATTGATGGATCCCAGGAATTTTGGTATGATTGATCCAAAATTGGTTGAGTGACAGGGAACAGAGGGTGATATTCCAGGGCAGTTTTTCAGACTGGAAGCCAATGTCCAGAGGGTCACAAAGGGATGACTGCTGGGGCCCTTGCATCTGTGATTTATATGAATGGTTTAGATTTTTATTGTAGGAGGCTCCATCAGTAAGTTTGCAGATGATACAAATATTGGCGAGCTGGTTGCTTGGCCGGTGCAGACGCGAAGGGCCGATGGGCCGCATCTGTATGACACTAATGCAAGGCATTTGACCCTTTGAGACATGGCTATTTCTTCTGATATCTCCCGATACGGCTTGGGAAGAAATGTTTTGCTGTGGATTTGGGGGGCAGTTTCTTGAGAGTTTTTTGCGCATGTCAATGGTGGCGCATAACGACATGTTGCCGCACTTGCTGTTGCTGCAACATTGAATGAAAGAGGTCAAATTGTTTGATTCCCCATTTCCAGCTGACTCCTGCGTTTTGGGTTCTGCGGTGAATTGGTAAGCAGTCTTACCTCGGAATCCAACGATCCGACTTCAAATTCCCATTCAACTTTGGTTTTCTTTGCTAAATTTGTTTGCTCAAGGTTTTTTTTAATCCTCAGAAAGTAGAAATATAAGCACTCAGGAAACTTCAGGAAATTCCTCTATTGTTCGTCATTTATCGAAATGACATAGATGACTATGTGATGTGGTCGGGGGGGTGGGGGGGACAGCGGTACGTGTAGAATCAGTCGGTTTGCCGATTACAGAAAGATTTGGCCAGTGATTAACAGTGTGTTTGAGTGTCTTGAGTTACAGGAAGATATAGACGAGGTGGTCAAATGCTCAGATAAGTGGAAGATGGAATTTAACACTGAAAAGTTTAAGGTGATGTACTTTGGGAGGAGTGATTTGACAAGGAAGTATGCTATGAAAGAAATGCCGCCAGGAAGTTCGGAAGAACAAAGGGACATTGGCGTGTTTGTCCATAGATCTCTGAAGGCAGAAAGGCTGGTTAATAGGTGGCGAAAAAGTAGGAGACACACTCGCCTTTATCAGTCGGGGTTTCGATTACAAAAGCAGAGAGGTCATGATGGAGTTGTATAGAGCTTTGGCGAGGCCACATCTGGAGTACCATCTGCTGTGCTGGTCGCTACATTATACGAAGGACGTGAACGCACTGGAAGGTGTGCAGTAGATTCACCAGAATGTTGTCTGGGATGGAACATTTAAGTTCAAAAGAAGATCGGATCGGTTTGGATTGTTTTCAGTGGAGCAGAGAATATGGGCGACCTGATTGGGATGTTCAAGATTATGAGGGGCATGGGCAGGATGGATAGGGAGTAGATAGGGTCAGTAACGAGGGGATACAATCTAAAAGTGAGGAGCGGGAGGTTTGGGGGGAGGGATGTGAGGAAAAACATTTTTTTTATTCAGAGTGTGGTAACAGTGTGGAATGCACTGCCTGGGAGGGTGATAGAGGTGGGATCCCTCACATCCTTTAAAAAGAGCTGGATTTTTTTTTCTTGGCAAGCCAAAACATCCAAGTCTATGGGACAATTGCTGGCAAATGGGATTAGGTGGGCAGGTCAGGGCCTTTCATGCGTCGCTGCAGACTCGATGAGCCGAAAGGCCACTTCGACACTGTAATATTCTGTGATTCCGTGAATCTGTGAATCACATTGCAGGCGATGCAGCTAATGACTCTCCTGGCATCTCTGCATCAGCCCAAGAGGACAATGGCTAATTCGTTAAAAATGCTCAGAGGTAGAGAAGCCACAGATGGCAGTGGGTCCTCTTACAGCTGTCTTTCAATCACTCGTCTATTCCAATTTAAACAAGAGGTGCGAAGACGAGAACAACACTGCCTGCAATCAATGTGCAGTGATCTCACCGTTACATCATGGAACTGATGGAGGTCAGGAACAAGGCAGCAAGATCTTTCTCGCAAAATACATCCATACATACAAAAACACATTGGCTCAATAATCGCCAGACCCGAGGCCCGCGTTCGATTCCCAGTCAGGGGCTAACAATTGACTGCTCTCATGCAGCACAGGAATTTAGAAGAGCTGGAATTACATCCGATCGATACCAGGAGAGATCTTTGTGCTAGTTTGAACAGCAGGGAGAAAAGTTAGCCCCATTTCTCAATTACCCACAGCAATTCATATTACTATTGTCCTTGTTGCTTCCTCCTTTCAAAATAAGTATGTTGCCTTCTGCTGCATTAACTGTAACTGGAGCTGACCATATTCAAGGAGCAATGTTAGCATCAACCTGTTGGAAAGCTTATTGTGATGCATCTGTTGAACAACATTAGATTTTCACTTCTCTGTTTTCGTCACACTGGACGTAATGTCAAAAGATGAGCAAGTTCAAAGTGTAACAACGTGCACAAGACTGGAAGGAGTGTGTGATTGTGTATAATTGGCACTGTGCACGTTCCTGTAATCAGTGTCTTGGAGAATCAGGAAGATGAGATTCTGCTGGTCTAATGATTAGGGTTCAGTGCTTTCAGGGTCAAAGATCGGCTTCGATATACTAAGATTTAATGTGTGGGATAACCTGTTAATCAAAACTGATTTGGTTCCTGAGTGAAAACAGCTCTGCCCGAATCAGTGATGTGAGATTTGTAGTTTCGTGTCTGAGTTGGAAATGCCACATGGGACACAGGTCAAGAACAAGCGGGGAAAGAGAAGGACAGTTATAGACTTCAAAAAGCTGATGGTAAAAATGGTAATGCTTGGTAAAATCTGGGTGGCAATGGTGCAAACTCACAAATAGAGAGGGTGGTGGTTGTCTGGAACTTGCCACCGGGGGAGGTAGCAGAAGCAGATACGTTAGTGACTTTTAAGGGATGCCTTGACAAACACATGAATCGCATGGGAATAGAGGGATGTGTTCCCCAGAAGGGCAGGGGGCTTTAGTTCAGACTGGCAGCATTGTTGGTAGGCTTGGAAGGCCGAAGAGACTGTTCCTGTCCTCTAATTTTCTTTGTTCTTCCTTAAATATCACCTTGTTCTTCCTTAAATATCACGTAGATGTGGATTCAAGTCTCAGCCAAATGATAAGAAAACTTCTCGGTGAATGAAACACTGAACTCTCCGACTCCATAGAGAAACCAGTAATTGTGAGAGAATACGGGATAGAAACTATCCCCTCGAGCTTCCTCCACGATGGACCAAGAACATGACGGACCTAAGCGCAGACTGCTAACTGAGGGGCCATAGACTCCTAACTAAGAGCTCAGTGGTCGAACATCTGACTGACGATCAAGAGATCCCCGTTTCAAATCCGCATGACCCATTCATTCATTTATTACCACTTTTTTCCCACGGTTTCGTTCCTTTCGTTGACTGGAAAGCGCGTTGTGACGTATAATGATTGGGAAAAGCGCTATGTAAATGGAAGTCAGTCTTTCTTTAACGATCTTCAATCCCAGTCTTCGGTATTCGACTTCAGTCAGTGGAAACAGTTTGTCCCTATCTGCCCGATCAAATGGTCTTTTTTTCCATATTAGGAGAAGGGGCGGCACGGTAGCACAGTGGTTAGCACTGCTGCTTCACAGCTCCAGGGACCTGGGTTCGATTCCTGGCTCGGGTCACTGTCTGTGTGGAGTTTGCACATTCTTCCTGTGTCTGCGTGGGTTTCCTCCGGGTGCTCTGGTTTCCTCCCACAGTCCAAAGATGTGCGGGTTAGGTTAATTGGCCATGCTAAATTGCCCCTTAGTGTCCCGGGATGCGTAGATTAGCGGGTAAATATATGGGGATAGGGCCTGGGCGGGATTGTGTTCGGTGCAGACTCGATGGGCCGAATGGCCTCTTTCTGCACTGTAGGGTTTCTATGATTCTATTTCTATGATTCTATGAAAGGGAATAACCACGACACCACAGCAAAACTGTGGTGGTGCAATATGCAAAGGAGCTTATTTAGATTTTGTGTGGTCATGCGGGAGTTCTGGATTATGTTTTACGAGAAGAGAATAGGCGTTGGATATATAGGGTGGGTTCGAGTCATGTTATTCTCTGTGGCGTAATTTGTCAGTGCGTTTGGCTGTTAACCGAAAAAGTGGTCGTTCAAAAGCATCCACACAAGGCGATTTCACTTTTCAAAAACAATTAGCGTTGACTGTCGCACAGTTTCGCTTGGGTCCTTGGGCAACAATAAAAATGTTTCTCACGTGTTACCGGCTCGACTGATATCTGGTCTTAACAACATTATTTAGCTAATGAATATTCATTCATACATATTACATGCAATAATATGTTTATTTCAAATATGCTGTTAAAGTTAAGAAATCCAATCAAATAAGAACATTGGCTGAATGTGGTGTTGTGTCAGTTCTCCGAGGGGTCCTCGTCCTGAGATTGGACCCCAGTGTTTTAGATTTCCCGACCAGTGGAAACAATACCTGAGAATACTGCTGGTTTCAGTGAGATCGCCTCTCATTTTTATTAACTCCAGGGAATTTCAGCCCAATTTACACAGCCTCCAATCCCAGGAGAAAACTCTCATCCCAGGGACCAATCTTGACATTGACAACCGAGTATCACAGTAATCTCAAGCAATAGACATTCAGTAAGAGTTACGAGGTCACTCGTGGAAAGAAAGATAACCACAAACTTTGCATGGTCGCAGGACACTTGATTGATGAAGTAGAACAGAAGTGGAGTTGACGCTATAATGTTATTACCGGGAGAACTCAAAGCTGAAAGTCCTGTACAGTGACGGTAAAATTGAAACTGACCTGCCAGCAAATGATACTACTTAATTCATGGTCACATTCGGACAGCTGTCATTATATTGGGATGTTTGTATCATGGGTACAAGGAAGAGACCCATCAAAAAATTGGGATAGTTGGAACTAAAGTAAAGGACGAATAGTCTTCAACGTGGCAGGCTAGCCTCATTAATAGAGGAAAGACACTTGTTAGAGACTTGGGGTTCTTATATTCATGTTTTAAAAAAACGTGTGGGCACAGTAAGAATTCTCACAACACCAAGTTTCACGTAGAACATGATTAATTGGTAGCACGAGCTTTCGGAACACTGCTCCTTCATCAGCCTCTCACCTGTTGAAGGATCAGAGCTCCGAAAGCTCGTGCAAACAAAAGATCTGTTGGACTTTAAGCTGGTGTTGTGAGAGTTCTTACTGTGCCCACCCCAGTCCAACGACAACATCTCCACATCAAGAAACTTGCGATCACCTGATGAATGAAAAGAAAAGACGAAGAAGCATTTGCTTTCTTATTTCTACACTTTGGTAGGTTGTGATTACATTAGAGATAATAATTCTCAGACATTGATATGAATTAGAGAGTATCCATTTTTATTTTCAAGCCTGTGCTGTTAAGAGGTGAAACAATTGACTAATTTTAGTAAAGAATTATAACTATTGGACTGCATTATTTTCTCGGAATAGTTAGTTTACTAATTCGGTTCAGTGGACATTGGAGAGCATTTTTCAACTCTTCTCTGAATTTCTTCTGAATGGCTGCGTAAATAAAGGTGTTGGTGCAGGAACTAAGAAGCTGCAGCATGTTTCCAGATTCCTGGAGAATAAATTTGGGATCACTGAAGCTTTTAATGTTATAATCGTTTGTGATTCGCACAGTCAAGAACTGTATAACAAATGTCATCCACAACAGGATGAAACTGCCAGAGATTGTGAAGAGTAAAATGATGGACTTTCTCCGGCTCTCCATCTCGGGGTCAGTCTGATTCTTTCCGCCATTGTCTGTACGAAGTCTCCTCCTGGCTCTACTGGCTGTTAGAATATGCCTGACGGTCAGAGCGTTGAACAGGAGAATTAGAAGGAACGGAGCACACGGGGTCAATATACAATTAAACCAGTCATATGCTGTCCATAGCAGTGAAGTATACCGGATATCCTTCAGTCTGCAATACCACGGCACATTGTCAACCATGTTAATAGGCTCGTGAATAAAGTACCAGGGGATATTGGTTAAAAAGCCCAGGGCACAGACTGTTCCTATCACAACAGCCGCAGTTTTCTCGGTGCAGTATTTTATTTTCAACTTCTGGCAGCATATTGCCACAAAGCGATCAAAGGTAAACGTGACTGTTAACCAGACAGAACTCACTCTGGCTGCGTAAGTTAGGACTGTGCTCACACTACACAGCGGGGTGATGGACAAGAAGCTGCCTGGAAAATAAATGGCACTGATGCGATTTAATATCACAGCGGTGATAATGACCAGTAGATCTGTCACATTCATGGAGATAAGGTATCGAGTGATACATTTCGAAAGACCACACTTTCCTCTTGACAGGATCACAATCGCCACTAAATTAGCTGCATTAAACAGAAGGAGAATTAACTTACATGCAAAAACCACAATAATATCATCACATTGACCGAAATGCATGGACTCTTATTTTCTGCATCTGAAGCGATTTTCTGGGTCTGAAGAAAAAACAGCTGATTTAATAATATGAAGATGGACGTTAGATGGGGGCAGACATCACGGATGGAAGAAGTATATTCTTAATCATCAAAATGGATTATCTGTTTATCAAGCATTGACTTCTCAATTACCATTACATTTTACCGTGCACGGTAATGAATTAATAAAGTTTCTATTTCCGAAATCAACCAATTAGTGGAGTCTGATGACATTTCAACGGGTATGGAAAATATTGGTATTGATGTTTCCATGAATGGAGTAATTCGCTTACGAGGGTTGATTGGAGAAACGTGTCGAAATTTTTGTCAAATGTCAAAGATTCATTCGGGTTCTTCTGAGAGACGATCGGGAGAAAACTGCTCACGACACAGGAACTGCAAGCAAGGCAACAAATCCTCCATCCACACACCGACCAGAGTGAAGAACCTCATTGGACAAAACCATACCCTTAACACCGCAAACCATTCTCACCGTCTCCCAGGCTCGAAAAAAACAGACACTCCAGGAAGCGTGGAAAACGTGTAAGTGAGAGTGAAACAACGCGGCACCAAGGCCCCCATCCCCAGCTTATTCCTTACAAATCTCCAGTCTCTGGAAAACAAGCTAGACGAACTTAGAACGAGCCTCACTTTCCAAAGGGAACTGAGGGATTGCTGTGTACTCTGTTTCACAGAGACTCTTGCTTCACCGGACAGTGCCCTAAAACCAGTGGGCTTCTCAATCCATCGAATGGACCGTACAGCGGCCTTAGCCATGGCTAGGGGTGGTGGGCCTGCTTCTTTATCAACACCTTGTGGTGCCTAGACGTAGCGACACCGCAACTTTCTGCTCCCCAGACCTGGAATATCTCATGCTAAAATGCCACCCCTACTCCCTTCCGCGGGGGTTCACCGCCGTTATCCTGATGGGAGTTCACCTTCCACCCAATGCACACGTGAAGATTACGCCAGACGAAATATACATCACGACGATTAGCCTTGAGACGAGGCTTTGTTCATCGTTGCTGTGGACTTCAATCAGGCCAAACTCAAGAGCATACTACCAAGATACCACCAACACGTTTCCTATTCCAACAGAGGCCCAAACATCCTAAACCACTGCTGCACAAATATCAAACATGCTCTATCGTTGCCCAGACTTTTGCCAATCAAACCACAGGACAGTACTCTTGCTCCGGCTTACTAGCAAGAACTGAAGCGGGAGAATCCATCAAAGAAAGTCGTGCAATGTTAGTCTGAGGTTAGTATTTAAAAACTCTGTAACCAGCCTGAACGAGTACGCCACGACAGGAACTGACATCATTAATAAGTGTGTAGAAGGCAATGTGCCAACGAAGCAAATCGTGTGTTTCCAACCGGAAACAATGGATGAACAGGGATATCCACTGCTTGCTGAAGTCCAGGTCTGAGGCATTCAAGTCAAGCGACAGTGACCTATACAAGAAAGCCAGATACGATCTAAAGAGATACATCAAAGATGCCAAAGGACAGTACCGGACCAAGCTAGAGTCCTAGGATAGCCACACGGAGCCCCGCTTGTCTGCAAGACATAACAGGCTATAAGATGAAGGCATGTTCAATCGCCGGCTCCAACGCACCTCTCCCTGATGATCTCAATACATTCTATGCCGGTTTTGAGCAAGAGGTCAGCCAGCACATGGCCTCTACCCTGGAAGCACAGGATGAACCTACATCTGGGGTCACCATTGCAGATGTCAGAGCAGCTTTCTTGAAGGTCAACCCACTGAAAGCGACTGGCTCAGATGGGGTACCCGGACGAGCATTCAGAACCTGCGAGGATCAGCTGGCGGGGGTATTCACAGACATCTTCAACCTCTCTTTACAACAATCTGAGATCCCTATCTACTTCAATAAGACGACCATCATCCCGGTACCGAAGAAAAACCAAGCAGTGTGCTTTAATGACTATCAGCCAGTGGCTCTGACAAATATCATCATGAAGTTCTTCGAAAGATTAGTCATGGCCTGAATCAATTCCAGCCTCCCGCACGACCTGGATCTACCACAATTTGCCTACCACCGCAACAGATCCACAGCAGACGCCGTTTTCCTGGCCCTGCACTCAACCTTAGAACACCTAGATAATAAGGACACCTTGTCAGATTCCTATTTATTGACTACAGCTCAGCCTTCAACACTATTATTCCCACGAAACTCATCTCCAAACTCCGTGGCCTGTGCCTCGGCACCTCCCTCTGCGACTGGATCCTGAACTTCCTCACTCATAGTCCTCAATCAGTAAGTTAAGGCAACAACACCTCCTCCACGATAATCCTCAACCCCCGTGCCCCACAAGACTGTGTTCTCAGCCCCCTACTATAATCCTTATACACCTATGACTGTGTGGCCAAATTCCGCTCCATGTCGATTTTCAATTTTGCTGATGACACCACCTAGTGGGTCGGATCTCAAACAATGACGAGTACAGGAATCTGCTGAACTGGTGCGGCAAAAATAATCTCTCCCTCACTGTCAACAAAACGAAGGAGATTGCCATCAACATCAGGAAGCGTAAAGGAGAACATGCCCCTGTCTACATCAATGGGGCCGAAGTAGAAAGGGTCGGGAGTTTCAAGTTTTTAGGTCTCCAGATCACAAACAATCTGTCCTGGTAACCGCCCCCCCCCCCGCCCCCCAATGGACGGAACTGTAGTTGAGAAAGCCCACCAACTTTCTCAGAAGACGAATGAAATTTGGCATGTCAGCTACGACTCTCACCAATTTTTACAGATGCACCATAGAAAGCATTATTTCTGGTTGTATCACAGCTTGGTATGGCTCCTGCTCTCCCCAAGATTGCAAGGAACTGCAAAAGTTTGTAAATGTTGCCCAATCCATCACGCAAACCAGCCTCCCATCCATTGACTCTGTCTACACTTCCCACTGCCCCGGCAAGGCAACCAGCATAATTAAGGACCCCATGCACCTCGGACATTCTCTCTTCCACCTTCTTCCTTCAGGAGATAGATACAAAAGTGTGAGGTCACGTACCAACCGACTCAAAAACAGCTTCTTCCCTGCTGCTCTCAGATTGTTGAATGGACTTACCTTGCATTAAGTTGATATTTGTCTACACCATAGCCATGACTCCAACACTACATTTTGTACTCTCTCGTTTCCTTCTCTATGAACGATATGTTTTGTCTGTATAGCACGCAAGAAGCAATACTTTTCACTGTATGTTAATACAGGGGACAATAATAAATCAAATCAAATCAAATCAAAACCTCAGAGGAAGGATTAAACCGAAGAGGGGATTGATTTAATGTTATATATAAGGGAAGAAATAGTGACGTCAGGACAAACTTTTGGCGCATGCAAATTTGCTGCATGAGAATGAGGTTGTGACAGTATTCGTAGCGACATTCAACAGGGCATTGACTTATCATCTGAATAGGAAACGTGTGTGGTGACAGGGAAACGAAGGGGGAAACTGGAGAAACTGAACTGATGTTGCCGAGCAAACGTCTATGCTGCGACAATTCGAATATTCCATGCACTGAAAGATTAGAAACTTGAACAGAAAGCACAGATGATATAGCAATAATTGGAATTAAAACATAGAGAAACATTTATTATATCGTATATCGGCACAACATGGATGATATCATACCTGTCTATCATGATGAGCATTTTTCACAGTTTAGCCCACTTAATTTAACTGTTCAATAATCTTTCGAATTTTATTTTTCCATCTAGACTGATTAGGATGTAACTTAAGTTTATCGGGACATTTTGATGTGTGACCTTTTACATCGCATCTTCTCAGCCAATTATAGTTCGGATTAATCATTGAAGTGCCAACAGAATCCTAGCAAGAAATGACCAGTCGTATCCTGTGAGTTCGAATGGTTTCTCTTATCTTTGTATTCTGTTATGTAGCTTAGCCAATTTCACAGAATGGGACAATTATTACAGCTCAGCACGATGCCATTTGAGCAATTGTGATTGCATCGTTTCTCTGAATGCACGTCTCACCGAAGGTCATCCACCGTCCTATCCTCCTAACATTCCACGTTCATCCATCCAGATAAATATGCAGTTAATTTCTGAATTGTTCAAAAGGATCTCTCTCAACCACAATATCATGCAGTGTATCACAAACACTAGCCACTCGCAGCGTACAACCCATTTCCTTAAATGAATTTTGCTGATTTCATGAATTACTTTCATACTGTTCCCTTTAGTGTACGATGTTTTCACTGGTGGAAACAGCCTCTCCACATCCAGTAAGTCCAGAACTCTTCTAACATTGATATTTAGTCCCAAACATTTACATGCTTTTACGTCTATTCCAGGATCTTCACCGTGAAGTAACGTGGCCCTGTGGAGTATCTAATCAAATGTTTTGTGAACTCTGTTACAAAAAACACCGATAGATATTAAGAGCACATTACTGCGGCTGCTGGAATCTGAAATCAGAAAGAGAAAATGCTGGAAAATTTCAGCAGGTCTGGCAGCATCTGTAGGAGAGTAAAGAGCTGAAGTTTCGAGTTCAGAAGGCCCTTTGTCAAACTTCTTTGTCAAAGCAAATTCTACACCGGTAGATATTCCTATGTCCAGTACTTTGATCACTGCTTTATTAAGTCAAATCTGGTTCGTCTCGGATTTAGAAAACCATATCCTGAGTTATTTCACCACTTCTGCCCCTTGCCTTGCGCATCCCGACCAGAAAAATCTGTTTGTTGCCCACATATCTTTGAACCCCTTTACTAATTTTAATCAAAGCGGCTAACTAGTTATTTAATCTTATATACGGAATGTACAACATATGAGATTTATGAAACCGTTCCTGAGAATTTACTCTCGAAGAATTGGTATCGTTATAGCAAATCTACATTGCACCATTTTTGAATGAAAAGTCTATCCTTCGTGAGGTGACATGGAAGAAAATGAGTATATTGCTCCTGGTATTCAAACGTCGGATAACTTCAACCCTTTTGTTTCATGGTATCCTTGAGACGCATTCAATTTGACAACGAATAACTTATTTTGAAGCATTACCTGGGACTGCAATGACAGCAAGTGTAGTGTAGTAAATAGCATATGGTAGTCCAGTAGGTGGAGCATGCATCTTCTGTGAGGGGCGGCGATGTCTTTCTGAGAATGATTTGTGCTCTGCTCGACTTTCAAAGAACATTCTATTATACCTCATGTTATCCCCCGTAGACGCAATTAGGTCATATTACCAATAATGTTGCTTGCACTCACTGAACAAACACCGTTAATTAAACAATTAGAATGGCGGATTGTAGCCTATGAGCAAGCACTTTGATATGGTCTGTTTTTAGCTTCGTTGTTAATATCATAGATTGAACACAATTACAAATGTGCGATTTTAAATTAAAATGTATATCTTTTAACAAAGGTGACCTGCTGACCTTCCCGCTTAAATGGACCTTCAATTCAACAATAACAATTTTTGTTGCTAACCTATATCCTAATTAGGACAGTAACAATTCCATCGATATCAATGTTCTGGAATTGAATAGCGGTATAAAAACAAAAGGAGGCCTATCGACATGAAACTTGTACAAATGACATGAAAATCAAAGGAACCTCAAACTAGTCGATCCTTCTATAACTATGACCGCAGGCTCCAGAACGTAGAGTCATAATATCATGCAGTGCAGAAGAGACCCTTCGGCACATCGATTCCGCACCAACAAAAATACACTAAATGTAAACTAATCCCCCTTTACAGCATTTGGCCCATAGTCTTGAATGCTGTGGCATTTCATGTGCTCGTCAAAAAAAACTTTGTTGGATTCCCACCTCTACAATCCTCCCAGGCAGTGCATTCCAGACTTCTAACTCTCTCTGTGAAAAATGTTTCCTTAAAAGCCCTCTAAACCTCCTGCTCCTCACCTGAAAATTATGCCCCTTTGCTACTCATCCTTCAACGATGTCCTCCCCATCCTGTCCATAAACCTCTTAACCTTATCCAATCCAATCAGGTACCCTTTCTTTCTCCTCTGTTCTAAATATATTAATCCTATCCAGCCTCTCTCCATATCTAAAACTATTCATCTCAGGCGCCATCCTTGCGAATATTCTCTTCAGCCTCGCCAATGAAATCACATGCTTCCTATAATTGGGCGACAAGAACTGCACCCAGTACTTCCAGCTTTTGCCTATCCAAAGTTTCATACAATTCCAACATAAACTCCCTGCCCACGAGGGATAGTGAAGTTCTGTATGCCTTCTTAACTATCATATTACTCTGTTCTGCCGCTTTCAAGGATCAGTGGACAAACATCCTAAGATAATTCTGCTCCTCTGAACTTCATTTTGTCCTTCCATCCATTGCATTCTCCCTTGTCATTTTACTCCTTCCTAAGTGTGTCATTCAACACTTCACAGGGCTATGCCCCTGATCGGCCGCATCTGAGCAACTCACAGAAAGATAGGAACATAGGAATTATGCGCAAATGTCGGTAAATTCAGCCCTGCTATCATGCTCCCCCATGCAATCAGATCATTGTTGATCGATTCTTGGTCTCAAATGCATCACCCCAAATGCTCCCAATATCCCTCTTTCTCTTTTGATACTGGAAATTTATCTGTCTCACTCTCGAAACCATTCAACGATTCAGACTCCACCGTGCTGTGGGACAACGAGTTCCACACATCCATCACCGTTTGCGAGAAGTAGTTCCTCCTGAGCTCAGATTTTAATCTACAACCTCTCAACCTATATATGTGACCTCTTTTTCTGGATTGCCGCAGAAGAGAAAGCAATTGCTCTACATTTACCTCATCAATCCATTTTACAATTTGATATATCCCCAACAGAATCTGTCATCTCTATCTTCCTGCAATCTAGAAAATGTTCGCTAATAGCCACACCAGCATTTTTTTCTGTCACTCTTAAACTTACTTATCATCCGCCCACCTTCTCATCTATATCGTTTCGGAAAAATAGTCTATTTTTGGCATGAGGGAGCCATATACATCAGATCATAAGAAATAGGAGCAGGAGTAGGCCATCTAGCGCCTCGAGCCTGCCCCGCCATTCAATAAGATCATGACTGATCTGAAGTGAATCAGTTCCACTTACCCGCCTGATCCCCATAACCCTTAATTCACTTACCGATCAGAAATCCATCTATCCGTAACGTAAAAATATTCAACGAGGTACCCCCGCCACTTCAGTGGGCAGAGAATTCCAGAGATTCACCACTCTCTGAGAGAAGAAGTTCCTCCCCAACTCTATCCGAAACTGAACCCCCTTTATTTTGAGGCTGTGCCCTCTAGTTCTGGTTTCCTTTCTAAGTGGAAAGAATCTCACCACTTCAATAGTGAAGTGTACCTGTTCCATTCGGTATCTACCCACTCTGGCTTTTTCTTTCTTTCTGTCGATAGATCTGCCTCAGTCCTTCCCTCTCTCAGTCTAACTATCCATTTCCCTCTTTTGTTTTTGTTCCTCCTATTCTCTCCCTGTCTGGGTGGAATCAAGTTTAATTGAATTGATTCCTGAAATGAGGCGGTTGTTGAGCTGGGGTTGATTTTAATGGCGGAGGAGACTCAATGGGACATGTGATCTAATGCATCTCCAATGATTCTGTTCACTGCCAATACTAGTTCCGACAGCAATGACTTCTGTTGGTGTCGTTGATAGGAAGTTTAAGGCATTAAATTTAGGATAGCGACATTTGTGGAGGACTGTGATCAAATTCTCCCAATGTCAGATTTTTATTTAAATTACTTTAAACGTTACGAACTTTGATCAAACATGTGATTATTAAAATTGAATGCAGTAGAATGTGTCATCATTCATTTTGATTAGAGAAACCAGCAGAGAGAATGTAAAGTGAGCAACTGACGGGCTTGTGGAACGAGTTTAGTTGCTCCACAAGTAAACCGGATCTGCTTCAAATCATGCATCGCAAAGTTTCTGTAGTGCAGTCGTTACCATGTTTGCCTCACATGCGTACAGGTCCCCGGGTCAAGACCGAGCAAAAACATTTCGAAATGGGTTAATTTCAAATGATTCAGATTTATTCTTGCTTTTCACGAAACATTGATTGAACGGTTGAGGTTTTGTGGCATTTAAAATGGGAATCACTCAGTAAAGAGATTAAAAGCGAAGGTCTGTGATAGAGAGCATAACAGGATGGGTTAACTGACACAAGGAATGATGGACAAGGGCAACATTGGGTGGTTCCCAATATTTTTATACTTTGCTGCTTTTATGGGTGAACTCCAGCTCTCCATTCCTCCGGCAATTTCACCGCTCAAACTGAGACTTTCTCCATCCCGCTTTGTTAATCCCACAGTTACTTCTTTCTGAATGAAAACTGCTTGCAATCAGTCGAAGTCAAATAGTTTTGTGCTTCATTCAGCGAGAAGTTTTCTTATCATTTAGCCCGATATTTTTATCCAGAAATGAGTGAAATTTGTGCCAATGCAAACGGTTAATTCTGACCCATTATCAACCAGATTTTACCTAGTGCCACCATCTCCATCGTCAGCGCTTTCCATCCTATCTCTGTCCTTCACTATCTGTGTTTCTTTTTGACCTTTTGTCCATGTGACATTTCCAACTCGGAAGCAAAACTACAAACCTCACTCCAACGTTTCTGGCAGAGCTGCTTTGGACCAGGAAGTATTACAGTTTGTTTATCAAAAACATTAAGTCTTAGTGCATCGAAGCCAGCCTGTGACCCCGAAAGCACCGAACACTAGCCACGAGACCAGCAGGATGTAATTTTCCTGATTCTCGCAGTCACGGATTACAGGAATGTGCATAGTGCCAATTAAACACAGTCACCCACTCCTTCCAGTCTGTTAAGATATGAAATTGTTCATATTTTCACACTAGCTTCCAGTATGACCAAAGCAGAGCTGTGACAAGCTGATGTTGTTCAGAATTTTTACCACACTCAGGTTTATAACACTTCGATGCCAACATTCCTCGAACGTGGTGAGCTACAGTGAAATTTAATGCAGTTGAAGATAGCATATTGAAGATAGCTTACTCATTTTTTTCAGGAGGAACCAGCAAGGGTAAAGTAAATATGAATTGCTGTGGGTTTTTGATGGGATTGTGCATTGGGGTTGATATTTCACTCTGCTGTTCAAATTGGCACAGGTAGTGAACGACCATTTTCAGCCTGTAGCCGTGTGTTGCGGTCCGTGGTGTAATGGTGAGTACTCTGGACCCTGAATCCAGCAATCCGAGTTCAAAACTCGGCTTTAATTTGCAAATGCTGATGGTTGATTTGCTGAAGGGCATTTTGTTTAAATTTCTCACAAAGTACGAATCGAGAGGACAATTTGTCAGCCAGTTCAACTGCTATTACAATGCACATTGCTGAGCTTCTGGTGCCAGGTGCCTGCAACATCAGTGTTTTTCATCTTTTCGCTGCTCTTTAACTCCTCTGTTGAAAAAAAGAAACAGTTGGTGTCACACAATAACAATTCGACTGGAGTCTGGCAATTATTGAGCAAGTGTGTACGTGCGTGTGTGTGTGTGTGTCTGTGTGCCTGTGTGTCTTTGTCTATGTGTGTGTGTGAGAGAGAGAAAGAGGGCGTTGGTGTGTGTGTGTGTGTGTTTTGGGATAAAAGTCTTCCATCAGAGTGCTGTTGATTCAATGGGTGGCGGTTCACACTCTGGCCTCTCGCCTCCTAACTTTTGTTTAAATTGGGACAGGTAACAGAGTGAACTACACCTCCAGGTGGACACAAAGCCCACTGTCGCTTCCCCGACTCTCAGCGCTTTGTATTCTTGAGCAATCGTTCTCTGGGGCTGATGCAATGACGCCAAGAGAGTCATTCTCTGCAACAACTGCAACTTGCACATTGCTGAGTCTCTGGCGAAAGATGCCTGCATCAGCAATGTTTTTTTTCATCTTTCGCTGCTCTTTAAATCATCTGTTGAAAGAAAGGAGCAGTTGGTATCACACAACAACAACAATTCGACTGGAGATTGGCAATTATTGAGCAAGTGTGTGTGTGTGTGTTTTGGGAGAAAGGCCGAGTGTTATAGGTCAGAGTGCTATCATTTCCATGTCGTAACGCTTCGCAGTTTGGACTCTCGCCGTCCCACCTCTTGTTTAAATTGGGACAGATGAGTGAGTGAATGGTACAAGTAGGTGGATCCCCAACAAAATATATACTGAATTCGTAACATCATTTGAAATGATTAATCCTCTTTATGTTTCATTTCATGTCAAACAGGGTGACACATCCTTGTATCTTATTATTTAAAACCTCAGCCCTTTGACGATGCAAACAGGTCAAGTTCAGTCAAAGAAAACTACTCCACATTGAACGAGAAAAAAAGACACTAAAGGTACTGCAAACCCCACCTCAAAACAGAAAATATTGGAAACAGCAGGTCAAACAGCGTCTGTGGTGAGGGAAACAGAATGAATGGTTCGGGTCGCTGACGTTTTATCCAAACTGGAAGAAGTTAGATGTTTAATGGTTTACGAGCAAATACAGAGTGAGGGAAAATAGAGGGCGAGAACCCTATTTATGATCTTGTGATAGGATGTAAGGCTGGAGTGATTGAATGACAATGAGGATGATTATTGTTCCCACTGACATAATCTTCCAGATCTTGCTTTAAACCTTGCGCAAAATGAGAAGAAATTTGCTCTCTGAATTAAGGACTAAACTCTTCGACTGCCCGGGAAGCAGGGATAGCTTTAATTCAGAAAGCAGTGACGGTGAGATTAGTGGGGCGGCACGGTGGGACGGTGGTTTGCACTGCTGCCTCACAGGGACAGGGACCCGAGTTAGATTCCCTGTTTGGGTCACTATCTGTGTGAAGTATGCACGTTCTTCCCGTGGCTGCATGGGTTTTCTCCCACAGTCGGAAAGATGTGCTGGTTAGGTGCACTGACCCGAGTGGGCGCTGGAGTGTGGCGGGTCGGTGAATTTCATCATAAATTGCAAAGTTAGCCTTACTTGTGACTAACAAAGCAAAGCGGGATAGAGAAAGACTCCGTTTGAACGGTGACACTGCCAAGACTTCACCAACGAAAGCAGCAAACACAGCGTGGGGCTCGAACCCACGACCCTGAGATTGAGAGTTTCATACTCCACCAACTGACCGCGAGGGACACATATCAGAACTGGCACTTAATATTCTAAAATGCGTGGAGACAAATATGGCTTTGCCATCTGGTGTCTCAGCTTGTTCTGATTACAATGTTTACAATTAATCAACCTACAGAATGCTTGAGGTAAGAAGGCACTCCTCTCTATCATCAATAACTTCATTTACATCTTCCACTTCTTAGCTTCACCTCCTTTCAAACATTGCAAACTCCTCCTACATCTTTCACCTGAACATTTTTGATCTAAATACTCAAAACAGGTGGGGGAAACAGCGTCACAGTATGTCCGAAGTCAAACTGTCACCCCATTTTCAGACGTTTCAATCTGGTTAAGTGAATGTCCGCAAGGATTGTCACCTTTTGAAAATGCCTGGATTCTCTGTGAGTGTGTTGTGCTCACAGCAGCATTGCCGTGTGCGCTCAGGTTCTCAAATCATGTCCCATGTGAGCCAATTCCGCCATGTCACGGGAATGAAACTAACAAAATCCACGTCTTACCCATTACAAAACAAGGGCGTGTTCAAGATTTGAACCCGGGACCTCTTGAAAGCTTTTGGACTTTAAACACCCAAAGTGAGAACACCCCTAGACCAACAAGCTATCGGTACAAAAGCGCGTCAACTAAATATATATTTTATTGCCATCCAAAAGCGGATCAGACATCTGCACTGAAATGTGGCAACGTTGGAAAAACTCAGGAAGTCAGACAGCGTCTGTCCATAGGGAAACAAAGATAAATATTCACCTCCAAGACCTTTCATTAACATTGGGAATGTTTAGAGATGTTGGGAGTTCAAAACAAATGAAATCCAGCAGGGAGGAAACATAACAACATCTGGTAGGGTGGAAGCCTGGAGAAAATGAATGAGGGAAACAGAGAATCACAGAATGATTATACCACAGGGTGAGACGATTACAAAGTTACTTGCACGACCGACGTGCGTTGTGGGTGAAGGGGAACCAGAGGACGTACTGTGCATATATTTCAACAGAACCACAGTGATGAGGTTGGTGGGCTTGAAAGTTGATCGTTACGCGAAGAAACATAGAAACGTAGGAATTGGGAGCAGGTGTCGGCAAATTCAGCCCTTTGGTCCTGTTCCGCCATTCAATCAGATCATGGTTGACCTCTCTTTGATCTGAAATCTACCTCCCCACCTGTTCTCTATACCCCTTTGATGCGTTTTTCTCTATCAGAAATATTTCTATCCCTTCTTGAAATCATTCAATGATTCAGACTCCACCGCGCTATGGGACAGCGAGTTCCATCAATGCACCACCCTTTGCGAGAAGTAGTTCTTCCTCATCTCAGTTTTAAATCCACGGGCTCTCAAACTATACACGTTCTTGTTCTTGATTGTCCCATAAGAAGAAGCTTTTGGTCTACCTTTTCTTTATCAATCCATTTAGAATTTTATATACCTCTATCAGATCCCCTCCCCATCCTTCTAAACTTTAGCATTTTGTGGGACCATTTCACCTCACTGTCAATTCCATGACCCAGCGAATTCAACCCGTGTTGTCATTGGCTTAAGGAAGCAATTATGTTCCATCCAAACAGGACATTTTGAAGGAGAAACGTGTCACAAGTGAAAAAGAACTGAGATGAAAATAATGAGCAAAGGGACATGTGTGAAGTCAGTTTGAAAAACACAGTTCACCGGTTTCAGTCGTCCAGTGGCTTGTGTTCATCACTCTCCCTGTGATGTCTGGTTTCAATTCCCGCTTTGGAAAAGAAGACTATTTGCTCTCAGCAAACCATTAATAATGATCTGATTTACTCTCTGATCGAAAGCAGATCTACTAGAATCAGCCGAGTGAGGTTTGCAAGTTTACATCAGAGCTGGAAGTTTCACATGTGCAACAGTTCAAGAACAAACACAGAAAGAGAAGGACAGTGATAGGGTGTATAGTACGAACGATTGAGAAGTTGTTGCAAGGTAAAATCTGTTTTGGTAATTAGTCAGATTTTACCGTTTACATTGACACTGAATTATGAAACTTTTTCCCGCACTCTTCATTGAAAAGCATTTGGAAATATTTCTGTCCGGTTTCGAACCGTTGGAAACGAAAGTGATAATTGCACTGGAGTGTTTGTTATATGTTGTCATTGGCTGAACACATCACTGGTGTTGAAACAGAAGGCGCCATTTTGCAGGAGAAAGCTGTTTGTGGCGAAAGTGGCGTGAAAATTAAAGTAACAAAAGCAGCGTGGATAATTTAAATTCTAAAACACGCTGCTGGTCTGGTGATTAGAGTTTGACTTTTTCGCTGCTGTTTAGATTACTGGTCTGGAATTGAAGATTTATTGCCACCATCCAAACTCTGAAAACAAATATGAGTTATTGCCTGGATGAACATATAAAACATAATATGATCCTTAAGTGCAAACTCTGTGCAAATTCAACAGGAGGTTCCGTTGTCATTTCTGGCAGGAAATTGGGAAGAGACGAGCTGATGGACAGTTTAAATGATGCCGGCCGTTCACTGCAGCTCATTGTGTTTCTGACATGAGGTGATTTCTGTTTGTTGCGCAGTTTAGGTTTACCTGAATCAGAGAAGGAGCAGGCTCATGCTTCCTGATGGCCTTTCCAAGTTTCATTGCTTTTATTGAATTTCAGTAACATTATCATTAAATAACATGACCGCGATATATTCCGAAGTGGTAGCGTGGCCGAGCGGTCTAAGGCGCTGGATAAAGGCTCCAGTTTCTGCGGAGGCGTGGGTTCGAATCCCACCGCTGCCAAAATAAATTTGCGTTTTGGTCTAACAGCTCAGATTGAGTGCAGGAGTGCGTGCAGTGTCGTTTTCGTCATGAGCAACGAGCAGGGACATGACCAACTTAAAACGTTGTTGGGGTAAAGCAGCGTGTGTTCAAGTGGCTCCTTTCGAGAGCACACATAGGCTGAATTTCTGACTGCCGAGTTGAACAACCTGATGAAGAAGCAGTTCTCCTGAAAGTTCGCAATTCCAAATAAGCCTGTTGGACTTTTACCTGGTGAGAATTCTTACTGTACCCACTCCAGTCCAACGCCGGCATCTTTGCATCATGATATAAATAACAGGATTACAAACAGTGAGACTGTATTCCCTGCCCAGGAATTAAGGTGATGGACTTGAATTTTCGAAGTGAAGTTCAAAACCTATCATGTACACGTCCCATCATTCCTCGTTCTAACCAGATATTTTCAGAATTAACCTGGCTCTTGTGATAACCACCGAACTACAGAAACACGGTGTGATGACCTCGGGGCAAGCAGATCCGGTTTACTGAAGAAACAACTAGACTGGCTCCAGAAGCCCATCTTTTGCCCACAGCAATTGATATTACATTGTCTCTGCTGATTTTTCCTGTCAAAATGAATAATGATACTTCCTACTGCATTAAAGTTTCGTAATAACATGTTCGAGAAAAAGTATTCATGACGTGTAAAGCAAATCAACTGAACACCTGAAATTTGCGGCATTTGATCACTTTCCCCCACAAATGCTGCTGCCTCGAATTCAATGCCTCAGAACACTCATCAACGCTTTTAACAGAGGTGATCCCTATCAGATCTGGTGCTGCAGGGAACGGAATTAGTGGAGTAGGGTTGGCTCACATGTCCCATGGAGTCTCCTCCGGAATTTAAGGAGAACATGACGAATCCCAGGAATCAACATCAATTTCCAAACGTATCCTGATGGCCCTTCATTCCCTTAGATTCCAAAAATATCTCCCCCTGAAACTCCAATATTCTCATTAACTGAGGATCTACAGACCTCTGGTGAAGGGTCACCCAGACTCGAATCGTTGGCTCTATTCTCTCTCCATAGATGCTGCCAGACCTGCTGAGATGTTCCAGCATTGTCTATTTTTGTTTCAGATTCCAGCATCCGCAGTATTTTGCTTTTACCGCCACCATTTACATTCCCTTTGATTTATTTTCCATCACAACTTTGTCAACTCTTCCCCACGGCTCCCACCCTCACACAACATATCCCACACTTAAAGTATCAATCTTGTCCTCTTTTCCTGTCTTCGGCTTTGATGACTGACCATACAGATTTGAAATGTTGGCTCTATTCTCTCTCCAGAGATGCCGTCATGCCTGTTGAGATTTTCGAGCATTTTAAGTTTTTCTTTTAAGTTCCAGAATCTGCAGTAATTGGCTGTTGACTGAAGCAGTCATTCGTGTTCGATCTAAACATGAGGTTGTTTTTTCCCGACAAACCTTTGTCGAGTATTTGAAAAACGCTGCAAGGTATCGGTCAGATTAAATTGCCAATTTGTATATTCCCTGGTGGTCTAGTGGTTAGTATTTGGCGCTTTCACCGCCGCGGCCCGGGTTCGATTCCCGGTCATGGAATGTAGATTTTATAGCTGCCGACCAGCACATGATTTCGGAGGGGCTGAAATTACCTCCTGATCGATAACAGGAGTGATCATTGTGCCAGTTTGAACTCCCTGGAGAAACAAAATAAACCCATTTGCACAATCCCGTCAATTGTCCCCGGCAACTTTTCATTACATTCCCCTTGCTGCTTCCTCCTGTCAAAATGAATAATAATGCATCCTACCCCACTAAATTTCACTGTAGCTCACCACATTCACAGATCATTCGTAACCTCTGCCTCTTCTATAGCTTCTTGTGGGAAATCTGCTGAACAACATTACCTGATCACAGCTCTGCTGTGATATCAGAGATTTGTATCTCATTGTTCATCATTACGGTCTCCATTGCTTTATTCCAGGTAACTGTCGCTACAGACATAGTCACACAGTCATTCTACTTTCTGCAGCAAATGATATACTCTTCCTTTGCTTTCAGATACTTTCACCTCCAGAAACTGATTACACGCTCAGTAAAATGTTCTGTTTAGTTGACAGTTTATCATCAATCCCGGGCCTTGGCGGTGAAAGCATTGACTCTGAACGACTTGACCACCCGGCCTCCACCATCACCAGCTAAATGTTGCCTTATCCATCACTCCCTGTTTCATTTAATCACCCTCCCTTGCTTTATATCACAGACCGTTCCTTCTGTTCTTTTCACAGGCTGATTCATGGCGTTACCATCAGAAAATGTTGGAAATACTCGGCAGTTAATGATTCGTGGCAAATGTGTGATTATTTCTGAAAGCTGAATTACTCTGAAATTGAAAACATTTGGAAATGTTTCTGTAAAGGTGAAATACTGCTCATGCTGCAACCCGAAACACACAAAACGAATACTGGAAAATCTCAGCAGGTCTGGCAGCATCTGTTAAGAGAGAACAGAGCCAGTGTGTCGAATCAGGAAATCTGGTGAAGGGTCATCCAGATTTGAAACGTTGGTTTCCCCACAGATGCCGTCAGTTCTGCTGAGATTTTCCAACATTTTCTATTCCTGTTTAATACATTTCTGCCCAGGATTGAACCAGGAAACTTGCGTGTGTACGGCGAACGCGATAATTACCAGAAACGCTGCGGTGCAACGATGTAAGGAAACTGGCTCCACAAACACGTCAATTGCCCACAGCAATTTATATTTGCATTGTGTTTACTGGTACCTCCTGTTAAAATGTTTAACGACACATTCTACTGCATGAAATTCACGTGATAACATGCACGACCGACCTTGTATTAAGTTGATCTTTCTCGACACCCTAGCTATGACTGTAACAGTACATTCTGCAATCTTTCGTTTCCTTCCCGATGAACGATATGCTTTTTCTGTGCAGCGCACAAGAAAAATGCTTTTCACTGTATGCTGATGCATGTGACAATAAAAAAATCAAATCAAAGGTACTCAAGGAAATTAATTAATTGAACATTCAGCAGTGATGGGTTTCGATCATACGCCTTAACGAATGCTCCTACCCTGAATTCAGTGCCTGAGACTTCAATGCTGTCAGCAGAAGCCATTGGTACTGGATCTGGTATTGAGAGTGTACAGAATCAATGAAGTAGAACTGGGTCACATGTCCCATTGAGCCTCCTCCACGATTGATTCAAGGCAGATCCGCAACCTCAACCCCAATTTCCAAGCTTATCCCAATAGCCCTTCATTCCCTTAGATTTCAAAAACTACTCCAACTCAACCTTCAATGTCCTCATCGACTGAGGATCCACACACCTCTGGCCGGCTGCAGAATTCTAAAGATTCACAAGCCTTTGAGAGAAGAAATATCTCCTTACCTTAGGATTGAGATGTGTTTACTTTAATGCCAGGGGTATAGTGAATAAAGGGGTTGAGCTCAGAGCGTGGATCGATGCCAGGAACTATGATGTGGTGGCCATTACGTAGACTTGGATGTCTCAGGGACAGGACTGGATACTCCAGGTGCCGGGATTCAGAGGTTTCAGGAAGGACAGAGAGGGAGGCAAGAGAGGGGGTGGAGTGGCACTGCTGATCAGGGATAGTGTCACAGCTGTAGAGAAGGGGTATGCTGTGGAGGGATTGTCCACCGAGTCTCTGTGGGTGGAAGTTCGGAGTGGGAAGCGGCCGGTCACGTTGCTGGGAGTTTTCTATAGGCCGCCCAATAGTAACAGGGAGTTGGAGGAGCAGATAGGGAAACAGATCCTGGAGAAATGCAGTCATAGCAGAGTTGTTGTAATGGGAGACTTTAATTTCCCAAACATAGATTGAAATATCCCGAGGGTAAGGGGATTGGATGGGGAAGAGTTCGTTAGATGTGTTCAGGTGGGTTTACTGACACAGCATGTGGACAAGCCTACAAGAGGAGAGGCTGTACTTGATCTGATACTGACCAATGAACCTGGACAGGTGTCAGATCTCTCAGTGGGAGAGCATCTTGGGGATAGCGATCATAACTCGATCTCCTTTCGGCTTGCATTGGAAAAAAGGAGGATCAGGCAAGCTAGGAAAGTGTTTATATGGAATAAGGGGAAATATGAAAACATTAGACAGCAAATTAGAGGAGTAAATTGGAAGGAGGTTTTCTCGGGGAAATGTACTGAAGAGAGGTGGCAGTTTTTCAAGGAATGTCTGTCTAGCGTTCTACAGGACAACGTTCCGAGCAGACAGGGAGGTGTTGGTCGGTTAGAGGAACCGTGGTGCACGAAAATTGTGCGGGACCCAGTCGAGAAGAAAAGGAAAGCGTACAAAAGGCTCAGAGAGCTTGGCGAAGATAGGGATTTAGAAGAGTATATGGCTTGTAGGAAGGGACTAAAGAAAGAAATTAGGAGAGCCAGAAGGGGTCGCGAGAAGGCCCTGGCAGGAAGGATTAAGGAGAACCCTAAGGCGTTCTATAAATATGTGAAGAGTAAAAGGAAGAGACGTGACGGAATAGGGCCTATAAAAGGTGAAGGCGGGAAAGACTGTACGGAAACAGTAGAAATGGCAGAGGTGCTCAATGAGTATTTTGTCTCGGTTTTCACAGAGCACAAGGACTTGGGTGGATGTACTGCGGGCGTGCGTAAAACTGAAAGGAGTGAGTATGTCGACTTTAAGAAAGAGGTGTGCAGGAATCTTTGAATGGCATCAAGATAGATAAGTCGCTGGGTCCGGATGGGATGTACCCCTGGTTACTGTGCGAGGCGAGGGAGGAGATTTCAGAGCCTCTGGCGATGATCTTTGCATCGTCGATGGAGATGGGAGAGGTGCCGGAGGACTGGAGGATTGCGGATGTGGTCCCTATTTTCAAGAAGGGGAATAGGGATAGCCCAGGTAATTACCGACCGGTGAGACTAACCTCAGTGGTTGGTAAACTGATGGGGAAGATCCTGAGGGACAGGATATATGAGCATTTAGAGAGGTTTAGTATGCTCAAGAATACTCAGCATGGCTTTGTCAAGGGCAGAAGTGCCTTACGAGCCTGGTGGAGTTCTTCGAAAATGTGACTAAACACATTGACGAAGGGAAGGCGGTAGATGTGGTTTATATGGATTTTAGCAAGGCGTTCAATAAGGTCCCCCATGCAAGGCTTCTAGAGAAAGTGAGAGGGCATGGGTCCAAGGGGCTGCGGCCCAGTGGATCCAGAACTGGCTTGCCCAAAGGAGGCAGAGAGTGGGTATAGATGGGAATTTTTCTAAATGGAGGTCGGTCACCAGTGGTGTGCCGCAGGGATCTGTTCTGGGACCCTTGCTGTTGATCATTTTCATAAATGACCTGGATGAGGAAACGTAGGGATGGGTTGGTAAGTTTGCCGACGACACGAAGGTCGGTGGGGTTGTGGATAGTCTGGAGGGATGTCTGAAGTTACAGAGGGACATAGATAGGATGCAAGACTGGGCGGAGAAGTGGCAGATGGACTTCAACCCAGATAAATGCATCGTGGTCCATTTTGGTAGGACAAATGGGATGAAGGAGTACAATATAAAGGGAAAGACTCTTAGTATGATAGAGGATCAGAAGGACCTTGGGGTCCGGGTCCATAGGATTCTAAAATCGGCCCCGCAGGTGGAGGAGGGGGTTAACAAGGCGTATGGTGTGGTGGCCTTTATCAATCGAGGGATTGAGTTTAGGAGTCCGGGGATAATGATGCAGCTATATCAGACCCTCGTCAGACCCCACTTGGAGTACTGTGCTCAGTTATGGTCGCCTCACTGTAGGAAGGATGTGGAAAAGATTGAAAGGGTGCAGAGGAGATTTACAAGGATGTTGCCTGGATTGAGTGGCATGCCTTATGAGGATAGGCTGAGGGAGCTCGGTCTTTTCTCCTTGGAGAGACGAAGGATGAGAGGAGACCTAATAGAGGTGTATACGATGTTGAGAGGCATAGATCGGGTGGACTCTCAGAGGCTTTTTCCCAGGGTGGAAATGTCTGCTACGAGAGGACACAGGTTTAAGGTGCTGGGGGGTAGGTACAGGGGAGATGTTAGGGGTAAGTTTTTCACACAGAGGGTGGTGGGCGAGTGGAATCGGTTGCCGTCAGTGGTGGTGGAGGTGAACTCAATAGGGTATTTTAAGAGACTCCTGGATGAGTACATGGAGCTTAATAGGATGGAGGGTTATAGGTAGGTGTAGAAGGTAGGAATGTGTTCGGCACAACTTGTGGGCCGAAGGGCCTGTTTGTGCTGTAGTTTTTCTATGTTTCTATGTTTCTATTATGAAGAGAAGAGAGGCTGCATACTGTTGTCTTGATTATGAAGATGATACTTGGGTTCATTTTCATTTCTGTTTCACTGATTCTCCCTCGTGCACCAATTCCAGGATCACTCTCCTGCCTCCGCCAATAGAACAAGTCTTACTGGAGGCGACCGTGACCTTAACATGTGTCATGTCTAACTGTAACACTGGATTCAACGTGTCCTGGAGCCGAGGAAAGAAGCCTTTAAAATCAGAGATTGTCGACCAACATTCAGGTAGTGTGGTCAGCAAATTAAACATTTCAAAACAAACGTGGCTGAGTGGGGACGTGTTCGAATGTGTGGCGAGCAATGAGGATCAGCCAAGTCCTTTAAGAATATCTATCCACAAGGAAGACTGTGAGCGGCCAGATTGAAACAATAGATCAGTCATTATGTATTTTCCAGTGTAAGTGGTTCAGTCAATCTTTGCTATTCAGTGTATTAATTGTGTACTTTGATTGGCAGTTCAAGCAAGTAAACACTGTGGGCCTGTGGATAATAAATTCGATGTGAGAATTGAAAAGCAGATGAAGTAACAATAATTAGAAGACAACGCTTAGATGGAGTAAGAAGGGAGGAGGGACGTGATTTTAAGTTGAGCAGCAGAACAGACCAGTTCAGCCGAATGGCCTCTTTCTGTGCTGTAAGCTAAAAGTAACTTTCTAGTTCAGACCAAAATGTTCACCAAGAAATGGATTGGAACAACCTCTGCTCTGAACTGAAAAACTGGGCAAATCCCAAAATGAAAAATGGAAACCTTTAAAAGTCAGCATCAAATACACTTTCCAGATCGGGTAGATAACTCAGAAACATCTCCCCTTCGTGGAAGGGTTCACAACCAGATAACGTAGATTTAATTAAGGAATGGTAGAGTGAGAGGGCATTTGTGGAGAACGTTTTTTTCACCCAGTGGGTGTTTTGAATGTGGAACTCACTGCCTGAAAGGCTGGTAGGGGCAGGAACCTTCACGGCATTTAAGAAACATTTAAATGAGCCCTTGAAACACCAATGCATCCAAGGCTATGGAGCAAGTGCTGGATCATGGAATTAAAAGAGATTGGCGTTTCTTGGCCGGCGCAGTTACAATGGATTGAAGGGCCTCGTTTTGTGCTGTAAAACTCTATGACTCTATGACCTGTATCCAGGAGATCCATTGCTTCCCAAATTGACGCATGTTGTACATTTTCTACAGTTAAAAATCCACAGGAACCCCCCGTTTCTGTCCTCTTGCCCTCGGCGGAAGAAGTCTCCTCTCACAGATTCGTCTCCCTCAGCTGTTAGTGAGAGGTTTCTCCCCCCGAGAGATCTTCGTCAAGTGGACCATCAATGACAAGCCGGTGAATCCTGGGAACTATAAGAACACCGAGATGGTAGCGGAGAACGGCAATAGCTCCTTCTTCATGTACAGCCTGTTATCCATTGCAGCGGAGGAGTGGTCCAGCGGCGCTTCTTACTCATGTGTGATGGGACATGAAGCCATCCCCTTGAAGATCATCAACAGAACGGTTGACAAATCCAGCGGTAAAGCCAGTTTTGTGAACATTTCTCTTGCACTGATGGACACCGTTAATTCATGTCAATGAGAATCATACAGTTATATTCGAAACTTCAATAAAAATAATAAAAGTTTTTTCCTCCAATGATGAAAGAAAATCCCAATCACTTAATTGATTGCTTTCCAGTTTTACTTCTATTAGGTCTCTTTGATTTGGGTCACACGTTTACACGTCTTGCAGAATCAGTGCTCCCATATCAGAGACACGCACCCTGGGTTAGAGACAGACTAGAGCATATTCATTTAAAAATTCTGCAAAATAGCTTCATTCAACTCCTGCTGCTGAGGAGACAGCCAACGAATTCATTTTTTAGATAAACAAATACAGCATATTTACATGTTGGTATTCCTGCTTCTCACATTGTCCATCCCATTAACATTGCTGTCAGCTTTAAGTTGCTGCACTACACCCACTGGGAACTGAAGTGAGGGTCACACACAGACATAGAGCAGCAATCCCCCATCAGAGAGAGGGGGGATTGAAATTGTTAACACACTGGATTCCCACTCCTCCAAAAAAGAGAGGGGAGGGACATTAGGTAATCCACAGTAGCCCCAATGTCCCAGCAAAGTGAGGGGGCGGAGCATTGGATAATCCACTCTACCCACACTCCACCAACAATGAGAGTGGGAGCAGCATTAGGTAACAACAGTACCCTCGCTTTGCAACAAAGAGGAGTCGTTAACTCACTGTATCAGTACTCACCCCAAAACGAGATGGAAGGACATTAGTTAATGTACTCTACCCCCAATTTCCCAGTAAAGAGATGAAGAGGGGAGTGTAGTTAATCCACTGTACCCCCACATCCCCAACACAGAGAGGGGACAGACAGTACTGAATCCACTGTAGCTACAGCTCCTCAGCAGAGAAAACCAAAATGGAAATTGCTCAGTCCATAGGAAAGAAGGAAACGATGAACTCACTATGCTCCCCATCCCCGAGCAGAAGATATGGAAGAGATTGGGTTTCTATCGCATGGGCTCAGTCACAACCGTTTTCTACCTTTCGAGCTGCAAATTCTAAACTTCCAACATGCTAATCATGTTGTGGAATATATATTTATGGAACATTATTTTCAAAGTTTAAACACTCTGTTCATCGTTTGCTACCATTAATTTCTCACAATCCAAATTTAAACTGGTGTCTGTATCCTCCCTGGGTTTTCATACACTTATCCCTGATTTTTATGTGGATCAATAAATTGTTGCATTAATTCAACGAATTTCGCCTTGCATCTCACAGAAGAGAGATATCAACAGAGGATGTTGAAAACGTTCTCCATCATTTGCACCCGTCAGGGTCAAAGTCTATTATTTCCATCTTGGGAAACTTGGTACAATAGTAAATATACAGGCGACCGACAAAACAGCACACACATGACGGACATCCACACGCACGCACACAGGAACACACACACACAAAAACACAATAAATACACACATACAAAAACACAAATACAGACAAAGAAATATACACAAAGAAAAACACAAACATGCACAAAAAGTACACACATAAACAGACACAAATGCACGCATGTGCCGACACACAAACGAGCACATGCATACTAACGCACACAAATATGTGCACACAAAATGAAGGCAAACGCACGAATACTCAAACAAAGAAATACGCAGATACATAAGCCTATATAAACAAGTACAAAAATAAAAATGTATCCATGTAAATGTGCAAACAAGCGCACAATTATACACAAGTGCAAACTTATATACACACAATCACACACATTCACAGAAGCATAAAGGCAGACAGTCAGACACACAAACACACACAAACAGATGCACCGATTCAAAGATACACACTTTCGTGCACACATCCAAGCACGCACATAAACGCAAAAATACACATCGAAACACACACAGGCATAGAATCGCACACACGCAAACACACACACACGAAAAACACATGCAAATCGACACGTATTTATAAGCGTGCACATGCATACAGACACACACACGCCCAGACATGGAAAGACATTAGCACATCTGTTACACATATACATTACTTACTCAAATGAGCATGTATACACACAAACAAACACTGAAATCATAGAATCCTAGAAATGCACATTAAATAAACACATGTGCATACAAACACACACACACAAAAACACAGAAAAAACATGGCTACATAAATATGCAGACAGAAATGCACACAAACACATATGCAGGCACACGCAAACAAGCATACGCAAATGCAAACATATAAAATGCAGACGAGCATAATTACCCAAGGGCATGGAGTGCAAATTTAACCTTAATTAAAGAATATGGATTAAAAGATGCACATGCTCACGCACAAATATAGATACACAGACGCACGTTAACAGAGTACACATGGACGCACAAATACTTACATCAACAGACGGCAAAATATTCAACGACACACATGTAGACGCAAGCATTAACATGCCAATACACAAGCGAACACAAACACACACATTAATACAAATCAAGACATGAATATATATCAAATCATATTTATAAAGATCTAACAAAGCATAAAAACACATTAACACGCGCACACACAAACACACACACAAACAAATACTACTGCACTGACAGATAGGTGGAAGATCAAAAGCATATTAACACATATATTTACAGGCATCAACGCATAAACATGCATTAATATAGATATTTCTAAATAAACAGCGACTTGAACACACAATAAATCACTCATATATACACATTGATAGAGAAACATTATGTACACACAGATACAGACACATGAATTTACGAATTAACACGCATTCGCTCAGGGTCACACATTAACACCTACATCCATGACGCAAACAAGTAATAATGCAAAGCGAGATGCGCATGCGCACATAAACAAATACAAACACAAAAGTCAGGCTTTTGATGGAAGAACAATTCAAATTATATTTTAAAAGACAGATTCTCCAACAATTGTTTCAATAACAAAATAACTCAACAAACACACTGAACAATATTCTCAATGAGAAACAGATTTAAGTTAATAATGTAACAAGTGTTTCCATCACAGATAAACAAAAATAATGTTAACTCACATTCGAGTTCTTAAATAGAAACATTCACAGTTTACAAATAAACAGGTCAGAAATCTCCTTCGAAACACATCATGATATTCTCCAATAATAGGTAACATGAAATTGTTGGAAAATGAACTGATGCTGAAGAAAAGTTGCCATATTTTCCCATACAGTCTGTACGAGGAATGTAAAAATGTATGAAAATAGTTACAGAGATCGGTTACTGAGTGTCACGAACTCAATAGTAGATATATATGAAAATTCAATGAGAGAATGAATTAATAGCTTAGGAAGGAGAAAGGAGAATATACAAAGTAATATTTAGATATGCTGGAAAAATAAAGCAATCATAGAAACACTACAGTGCAGAAGGAGGCCATTCGGCCCATCGAGTCTGCACCGACCACAATCCCACCCCCCACATATTTTACACGCTAATCCTTCTAACCTACGCATCCCAGAACTCTAAGGGACAATTTTTAACCTGGCCAATCAACCTAACCCGCACATCTTTGGACTGTGGGAGGAAACCGGAGCACCCGGAGGAAACCCACGCAGACACGAGGAGAATGTGCAAACTCCACACAGACAGTGACCCGAGCCGGGAATCGAACCCGGGATCCTGGAGCTGTGAAGCAGCAGTGCTAACCACTGTGCTACCGTGCCGCCCCCCACTGTGCTACCGTGCCGCTATGGGTGTCACAGCCGAGAAAATATAATCTAATTATATTTTCTCGGCTGTGACACCCATAGATTCCACAGACCGCATCTCGATTGAAAACAACGATGACAACAGCAACATCTGTACAACTGCTTCCACATTCATCGTCCTGTTCTTCCTGAGCATATTCTACAGCACTGCTGTCACTCTGGTGAAGGTGAGATGATTCAATTCACCCACATTTGAAACTGGTAGAAGTGAGTTGAAAATGTTCTGAATGTTTTATTGATTAAAAACTCTAACATTAATACCCCGCATCATAAACATGTGCTTCATTGTTGTATCTCTCTTTTACAGATCAAGTGACGGGTTGAATTTTGGACGCTGTAGATTTCCCTTAGCTGATTATTAAGATCTCCGTATGACTCAAATACAACATCTGCTCCCGGTGACTCGAACAGTAAAATTCTCTCAGTTTATCATTCCGCACCTGTAACTAAGACAAGCGTGGTCGGTATTTCAGTTTTCGATATGAAATGTACGAGGTATTTTTTTATTGTAATGTAAACTGTCGTTGACAGTTTCCCTGCAGTTTAAATTTCATGTATACATCAATGATTTTTCTCGTTCCTGATTCACAATTGTTCATGTCCCGATGTGGTTAGCTCCTATTTAAGCTTTCTTGTGTCTGCAAGAGTTGTACATATATTGGGCAGCTCGGAGCAGATGTGTTCTATTCTCAATGTGAAGCTAGATCGTTATGTTCACTTTTGTCAACTTTAAAAGAAACTTCTGTTCAACGTTCTCTGAAAATTTTAAATAAATCTTGAATGAAAAATCAACCAATTCTGACTTTTCTTAACTCCTTTCTCCAAAGTCCATCGACACAGCTCCATTTTCCCGATTACACGGTTACCCCCTTTTCCCAGAAAGGTATTTTTCCCCAGTCCTGTCTGGGACGTGGCTGAACGCAAGTGAAAGATCAGTGAAAGAGTCACTGCGCCACCCAGTGAATCATCTGTGTAGAGACACCTTCACCTCTGCCTTTTTTGATGATAAACTCCAGAGACAGAATGATTGAACAGCGAGGAGAACCTCGGTGATTTGACACATGAACTGGTCGGTCACCCTCGAGTGTCAGGCAATTCTCATCAGCTAAGGCTCTGCTTCATCAGAGTCCGATTCAGCACAGTATATGGAAGAAGAAATCTTCCTTTACACTGTCCCACCTAACACTGCAAAGATCGCTGCAGCACAGGGTATCAGAGTAAATCTCTTTCCCGATTGTCCCATTAAATACTTCAAAGGCAGGGGCGCCACAGGCGAGATGATAAATCTCGGGGAGAACAGTGGGGTATGAAACATGAGAGATTTGGATGTTTACCGCAAAGACATGTTATCGAGTACACATTTCCAAATGATTGCCAACCATTACGGCCTATGAGATACACTCGGGGAAAACACGCAGAAATTCCCAGATGCTGAGGTCAATCTGAAACAACAAATCAGCAGAAATTATGGGAGGTGTTCCCAGAGAGTACGGCTCATTCTGACATAGACAGTCCAGCTTCGCATTTTGTCTTAAAGACACAAATAGATAGGTTGCCCCATGTTCTGTTGGAAATGCACACGCTCCACTTTCTGGTGAACACAGTGACTGTCTGCTTCAAGCTGTCCTTTTTGTATCAATTAACACTGTCCCTCTGATTCTTTTTCGATGAAGCATTATCCCCAATAAACGGCCATTCCCTCTGATACCATCGCCCTGAACTCACTGAGCATCATCCCAGGGACCCTCTCTCCCTGCTCCATTCCCTCTGATACCATCGCCCTGAACTCACTGAGCATCATCCCAGGGATCCTCTCTCCCTGCTCCATTTCCTCTGATACCATCGCCCTGAACTCAGTGAACATCATCCCAGGGACCCTCTCTCCCTGCTCCATTCACCCTGACAGCATCGCCTTGAACTCACTGAGCATCACCCCAGAGATCCTCTCTCCCGGCTCCATTCCCTCTGACTCAATCCCCTGAACTCACTGAACATCACCCCAGGGATCTTCTCTCCCGGCTCCATTCCCTCTGACTCAATCCCCTGAACTCACTGAACATCACCCCAGAGATCCTCTCTCCCGGCTCCATTCCCTCTGACAGCATCGCCCTTAACTCACTGAGCATCAGCCCAGGGATTTTCTCTCCCGACTCCATTCCCTCTGACTCCATCCCCTGAACTCACTGAACATCACCTCAGGGATTCTTTCTGGCTACTACATTTCCGCTGTTACCATCCCCCTCAACTCGCTAAATATCACCCCAGGGATCTACCAGTGGCCATCAAACCTTCATGCCCTGACCATTCTCTCCACCTCTATCTTATCATGTTCTTTCGTCGTGTTGATATCAACATCTCCTGAGGATTCTGGTCTGGTCCTTTGGATTTTCCGACGTTCCTGAAGCTGATAGCTTTACAATCTAAAGTCCTGGAGTTCAGCTCCAAGATTTGAATTCGTAACATATCATATCAACTTCGGAGAGAAAAGTATCAACGGCCTGCATGCCGGTTCAGTAGAATATCGCTGACTGGGTACAGTTAAAATTTAAACTTTCATTTTGCTCGAATTTCTTTTACTCATCAAGTCCACCGCCCCACACAATCGTGGGCCGACCCTCCCTCACTTTGTTACTTTTACCATCTGTCGGTATGACTCCCCATCTCTATGTACTTTTTCCAGGCTCGGGAGGTCTCACGTTGGTCAGGGCTACCGTTTGGTTCGAACACATGCGATACTGAATCTGGGGATGAGTGATCAGATAATGTAGAGGGAGATTTGTATTGCATCACACGTGTGCTATACCTGTCTTATAATGTGGTGCCAGATTGTAGAGGGATGTTTTCATTTTATCTGCGTATAACCTACTGGACTTATAATAAGCTTTGCTGATAATCAGTGCACACATACACACACATACTCATACATTATGGTTGTTATGAGTCTTTGCGAGATGGGACGATGACAATATTCCACTCGTAACAAATTCTTAATACAATCTTTTGAAAGATGGAATTATTAAAATGAATAAAATGAACATGCATTATGACACTGAATACCAGCAACCTGAAACAATTAAGCACAGCCGTCATGCAAACAGCAACAGTTACAAATGGTAAAAAGAATAAAAAGTGAACAGTAATAATAATCCAGCGTTAATAATAATTCGACAAAATATCATGTCACAAGTTTTGCACAAAAAGGAAGAAATTTTTAGACTGCATTCCAATGGATGATGCTCCAGCACTTCAGGTGTGGCCAAAGATATCCCAAACTGTCAGTGTGTTGGTACAACAGATGACAATTGGGACTACAGGAAATATGTTTGTCACTTCATACGATGGAATATCTAGGAGCTTGCATCCAAATTGCAGACTTTGTGGCAAAGGAAATTTAGACAGTAAACATTTTTAAATTCATCCCGTGGGACATGGGCATCGACGGCTGGCCAGAATTTTTTGCCCATCTCTATTTGCTCTTGGAGGGAAGTTGAGAGTCAACTACATTGTTGTGTCGGCAAGGACTCAGGTTTCATTCCTTAAAGGACATTTGTGAACCAGATGGGCTTATCCAACAATCGGCAATGGTTTCATGGTCAACAACAGATTTCTAATTCCAGGTTTTGTTGTTGAATTCAAATTCAGCTGCCGCGGCGGGATTCGAAACCTGCCACCCAGAAGATTAGCTGAATGTCTGGATTAATGGTCTAGCGATAATAATATTACACCATCGCCTCCACTGTGCCACTGTATTTCATGGTGTCATGAAATTGACAAGTCCGAAGAAGGGCACTAATATTGTGTACAATAAGATTTGCTCCTTGACATGTCATCAGGAGATGTAATGACATATTGTTTATTTTGTGAACTGATGTTCGTCATATTATTAACCATACTGGAAATTATCTGGAATGTACCCGATTCTTGCATTCTTTTATTCGCGTTAGTGCCAGATTGGCAAAACTTCCTGATGAAGAATTGAACCTCCCAGCCTCCCTCTGTGTCAATAATAATTCCTGCATCACAGTATCGACTGTACTTGAAATCAAATTCATTGGCTGTAAAACGCATTTGGAGATCCTAATGACGTTTGGTTCAAACATTCGGGTCGATATTGTGACAAACTTCCAGAGATGAGTGAAATTGAAGGACAGGACTAATGTGATCAATATTAAACCGCATATTGCACTAACTAGAAAGATATGTCATCATTGCAGTTTATCAGTTTACACAGGTGTTGTGCCCCACCAATTCTTTGCGTGTGTGTCTTTGTGTATCATGAAATATGTATGTATCGGCATGACATGTTAGCATGTATGGTATTTAGAGTGTCCTTACTTGCAAAAAGCAAAAGAAAAATGGTGATTTTATAGAGGTCGATAAAATAATGAGGGGCATAGTCGAGGTAGATAGTCAACATATTTTCCCAAAGGTCGGGAAGTCTAAAACTAGAGGGCAAACGTTTAAGGTGTGAGGGGAGAGATACAAAAGCGTCCAGAGGGGCACTTTTTTCACTCAGAGGGTGGTGAGAGTCTGAAACGAGCTTCCAGAGTTAATATAGAGGCGGGTACAATTTTGTCTTTGAAGGAGAATTTAGACAGTTACTTCGGTAAGATGGGTGTATGAGTCAAATGCGGGCAATTGGGACGAGGTTAAAGGTAAAATCTGGGCGGCATGGACAAGTTAGGCCGAAATGCCTGCTTCCATGTTGTAAACCTCTTTGACTCTATGACACAATTCTTAATGTTTGCAATTGAACATTGATAATTGTATTGCACTCGGCACTGCCTTATTTAATATTGCGCAAGGCCTTGCATTTGTTTGAATCGCACAAGATCGAGTTCAGTTACCAATGTATTTGAGACAGTGACTCCATTCATAGTCTGAGAATCTGTTTCAGCCTTAAATGAAGCAGAACGTGCTCAGGCCGGTATTACATTAGTTCCTACCTTTGCTATGAAAATAGTAAACCTTGCCTGAATTTTATAAAACCCAACATTTTTAAAGGGGTTTTGATCCTGTTTTGTGATTACATCGGGGCATATTTTGGATCAGTTCCACTCTTTTGTTTCTATTATTCTCGAGCATCCTATGTCATTGTTTCTGTTACAGGAGACCAAGTTTGAGGCACCCCCAATCACATACCCCCCCCCCCCCCCCACCCCCCTCCAGCAGCACTCATTCACTCTCAAACGGCAAGCAATGAATGGATGGGTGGCAATCAGTGATCCAAATGGGATTTGGACATGCTGCTGCACAACTTATCTGCAGCACTTCTTTAAAAAATACTTCATGCACTGTTAAAGATGATTCGGGAGGTCTCAGGTCGTGAATAACGCTATTGACATCCAGAAGATGAGAAAGAAAGAAAGACAGAAAGAAAGACAGAAAGAAAGAAAGAAAGAAAGAAAGAAAGAAAGAAAGAAAGAAAGAAAGAAAGAAAGAAAGAAAGAAAGAAAGAAAGAAAGAAAGAAAGAAAGAAAGAAAGAAAGTAAGAAAGAATGAAAGAAAGAAAGAATGAAAGAAAGGAAGGAACAAATAAACCAAAGAAGATAGATTATTTATGTGCTGCATTTCACGACTTCGGACGTCCCAATTTTAAAATGTGCCATTTCAGCACTTGGAATATAGTGTTCAATTCTGGCCGCCATACTACCAAAATGACGTGGAGGCTTTGGAGACGGTGCAAAAAAGATTTACCAGAACGTTGCCTGGTATGGAGGACATTAGGAGAGGACATGAGAAGAGGTTGGCAAAACTTGGTTTGTTCTCACTGGAACGATGGAGGCTGAGGGGGGACCTGATAGAAGTCTACAAGAGAATGAGGGGCATGGGCAAAGTGGATAGTCAGAAACGTATACACAGGGAGGAAGAGTCACTTACTCGGGGGCTTAAGTTTAAGGTGCGAGCGGCAAGGGTTAAAGGAGATGTACGGGGTAAGTGTTTTACAGGAGGGTGGTGGTCGCCTGGAACTTGCTGCCAGAGGAGGTATTGGAAGCAGATACGATAGCGACGTTTAAGGGGCGTTTTGAAAAATAAATGGTTAGGATGGGGATAGAACGAAATGATCCCCGGAATGGTGAGGGGTTTTAGTTCACACAGCAGCATAGTCGGTGAAGGCTTGGAGGGCCGAAGTGCCTGTTCCTGTGCTGTAATTTTATTTGATCTTTATTCTTTGCTGATGTAATGCAGGAAACGCCGCAGCAAACGTCTACTGAGCAGGAACCTCTCCCCGCACCCCCACACAAAATAAAGTAATGTGAGAAATAAGTAAACATTTATTTCTGTGGTGTTAAATGAGGGTGACCAAAATTTGGTTTTAATATTACAACATTGCATTTGAGAGGGCAAACACAGACCGTGGTTTAGCATCTCATCCAGTATTTGGACCACGACTGAGTTCAGGACTCCTTCGGTATTGACAATACGGAACACTAAGGTTTGTGCCCTAAATACTTGAAGGGTGGGATGTTGAAAGTGGGACTTCCAAAGTCGTGTGTGTGTATATGTGTGGGTGTGTGTGTGTGTGCATGTGTGTGTTTGAGTGTGTGTATGTGTAAGTATATGTGTGAGTGTGTGTGTGAGAGAGAGAGAGAGAAAGAGAGCGAGAGAGAGATAGACAGACAAACAGACAAAGAGACACAGAGACAGAAACACACTGGGGCGCTCTCATGGTCCTGGGAAATAATTAATATTTTTTTCCTACTGTTTAAAGACACGAGTGAGCATGGTGAATGGACAGATCAGCAATTTCCTCAGCTCCTCTCTGAACTTGTTCTGGGAGATTGCATAGATGAAGACGTTGTTGCAGGAACTTACTAACTGGAGCATGTTAGTTGTCTCTTGAAGGATATAGTCTGGATCATTGAAATCCAGGCTGGTGAGGTAGCCCGCACCTGCGAGCCGTGCGTAGAGGAAATGTCCGACATAGGTGGCCCACAGGAGAAGAAAGCTAAGGGAAATGGTGAAGAGCAGGACAATGGATCTCCTGCGGTTTTCCATCTCCGGGTCTCCGTGGTCCTCTGTGCCTCGGAGTCTCCTGCGAGCTCTGCTGGCCACTAATATGTGTCTCATAGTCAGGCTGTTGAGTAGCAGGATGAGGAGGAATGGAAGAAAGGGGGTTAAGATGTGGTCCAGCCAGTCGTAGGCCAGCCAGGTGGGAGATGTGTAGAAGGTGATCTTGATGTCGCAGAACCAGGGCACCCCATCTAGAATGTACAAGGGCTGGTAGACGAAGTAGAAAGGGACGTTTTTCACACAGCTCAGGGCACAGACTATTCCTAAAATCAGCAATGCTGTTTTCTCGGTGCAGTATCGGGTCTTCAGGCTCTGACAGCAGATGGCGATGAGACGGTCGATGGTGAAAGCCACTGTCAGCCAAACTGACCCATCCCGTGTGGCAAAGACCAGCAAGGAACTAACTCTACACGCAGGGGTGGTGGACAGGACACTGTTAGAAAAGTAGATGCGGCCGATGCGGTTGAGGATGCCGGCAGTAATGATGATCAGGAAATCGCTCACCGCTATCGCCACCAGGTAAAATGTGATGCACCGGGAGATTCCGCACCGTCCTCGGCATAGGACTATAATCGCCCACACATTGGCTGTGAGAGATAAAAACACGACAGGTGTCACCGCGCAAATTCGAAATACCAGTTATTGACTCATCCAATCAGTTACCGAATCTGTCCTGATCTAACCCTTTGTCACCTCCAGACTCCTGCAACTGGTATTCGTTAGATATCCAATGCTGAACAAAACATGTGTCATTGTAGACAGCATTGAAATCTGAGCCCGCCACAAACTCTGTTTTCTGGTCAGTTTGCGGTTAGTTTCCCAAATTATCTAATTTCAAGCAATTGCTGCTGATGCTGTTATTCAAGACAGGCCCAGTGCATCGATCAAGTGCATGCTCGCTGTTCTACATTGGTTCCCAGTCGAGCAATGTCTCGTTTTTAATATTCTCATCCTTCTCATCTTTAAATCCCTCCCTAGTCCCGTCATTCTAGGTGCCTGTAACTTCTTGCTGCCAACTGAGTTCACAGTTTACCTCCAACTTTGTCCCGTTGTGTGTCCGTATTGTTTAACCCGCCATTGACAATAGTTACGCCTCGAGATGTCGACGCGCTAATCTCTTGAACTTCCCTCTCAGCAGCTGTTTTTCGCCTTTCTTCTGAAGGAGTTCCTTGTAACCTATCTCTTTGACCTACTTAGGCCATTGGGTTTTAAATGTCTTTGTTAAAGTCCTCATCATACGTATTGCAGTGGCTGAAGAAACAAGAGCAACTTTACCTTTTCCACTGGCAACGAGAGATGAGCAATATATATTGACCTTGCCATGGACACCAACAAAAATATCTAAAACAATATGTACGAAACGTACCAGCACAAGAAAAACATGCATAGCAGATTTAAAATCTTGCTTTTCCATTCATAGAATCCTACAGTGCAGAAGGAGGCCATTCGGCCCATCGAAACTGCTTTGACAACTTTCCCACCCAGGCGCTCACCACATGACCTCATGCATTTACGCTTGTGAGTTTCCCAAACACTAAGGGGCAATTTAGCGTGGCCAATCCATCTTATCTGCACATCTTTGGACTGTGGGAGGAAACCGGAGCATCCCCTTGAAACCTTTCCTTAAATAATTCCTATAACCGCATTAACATTGAGGGCCGCCCAGTAATAAATCACGGTATTGTAATTATTAAATCGTTGCAGACGTCGCGCTGTACTTTCTTGTAATCACTGTAAGATTTGTTTTAGTATTCAATTTCATCTAATTCAAAGAATGCAATGTAATAGTTATTTCGCCGATGCTGTAATAAGATCATTGCATGGAAATGCATGCTACTTCGCTGTTATGCGGTATTATTCCAGAATGGCATTCAGAACACCAGCGCATTTTACTACATTTAATGAAACTCAAAGTCGACAATATAACAGATGCAAAGCCATCAATTATAGTCCAAATTAGGCAACCCAATAAAATGCATCTCAATCTTTGTGTGCAGCACAGTAATTTGAATAATGTCTTGGAATATTCCATGATCCAATCAAATAAATCATTGAATTTACCATTGCATGGCATAATATCAAACAAGGCAGGCACAGACATATGTTGGTACCCGTTTGAAGTCCCGTAAACTCATCATTGCTGAGTCGTAGATACGATGAGCCCGTTCCAGAAAGAGAAGAAACCCAATTTATTGTTCTTTTTAAACAACGTTAACAACTTATTTGTGATCCATCACTTACCAGGAGCACCAATACCAGCAAGAACGGGATAACAAATGGCAAAGAAGAGACCTTTCGCTGGTCCGTGCATCGTCTCTCAAAAACTAGAGGGTTCTCAGAAGCTTAAAACTTAGCTCTGGGACACATTCAATGAGTCCCTCATTTATTTTGATTAAAGTCTCCGGGGGGACAATTAAGTAACAAACTGCACGTGACTTACATTTCGGTAAACAAACACATGAACTCACCATTTCACGTCTTCCATTTGCCACATTGGCAGGGTGGACGATTCCTTTCCTTTAGATGGCCGGAATTTATGCGCCTGAATGTTTCACACACATAATAAAAAAAGGCACAAGTTTAACTAACACATAATTCTTCAATCTCGTCCATTTCAAAATAGTTGACCTTGTTTATGGTTAATCACAAATAAGCACTATGAGATCTATATTACCCGGTGACTCGATTCCTTTTATTAGTCAGTTAAGTTTGCAATTCAAAGAACAAAGAGCAAAGAACAATACAGCACAGGAACAGGCCCTTCAGCCCTCCAAGCCCGTGCCACTCCCTGGTCCAAACTAGACCATTCTTTTGTATCCCTCCATTCCCACTCCATTCATATGGCTGTCTAGATAAGTCTTAAACGTTCCCAGTGTGTCCGCCTCCACCACCTTGCCTGGCAGCGCATTCCAGGCCCCCCCCCCCCACCCTCTGTGTAAAATATGTCCTTCTGATATCTGTGTTAAACCTCCCCCCCCCTTCACCTTGAACCTATGACCCCTCGTGAACGTCACCACCGACCTGGGGAAAAGCTTCCCACCGTTCACCCTATCTATGCCTTTCATAATTTTATACACCTCTATTAAGCCTCCCCTCATCCTCCGTCTTTCCAGGGAGAACAACCCCAGTTTACCCAATCTCTCCTCATAACTAAGCCCCTCCATACCAGGCAACATCCTGGTAAACCTCTTCTGTACTCTCTCCAAAGCCTCCACGTCCTTCTCGTAGTGTGGCGACCAGAACTGGACGCAGTATTCCAAATGCGGCCGAACGAACGTTCTATACATCTGCAACATCAGACCCCAACTTTTATACTCTATGCCCCGTCCTATAAAGGCAAGCATGCCATATGCCTTCTTCACCACCTTCTCCACCTGTGACGTCACCTTCAAGGATCTGTGGCCTTGCACACCCAGGTCCCTCTGCGTATGTACACCCTTTATGGTTCTGCCATTTATCGTATAGCTCCTCCCTACATCATTTCTACCAAAATACATCACTTCGCATTCATCAGGATTGAACTCCATCTGCCATTTCTTTGCCCAAATTTCCAGCCTATCTATATCCTTCTGTAGCTTGTGACAATGCTCCTCACTAGCTGCAAGTTCTGCCAATTTTGTGTCGTCCACAAACTTACTGATCACCCCAGTTACATCTTCTTCCAGGTCGTTTATATAAATCACAAACAGCAGAGGTCCCCATACAGAGCCCTGCGGAACACCACTAGTCACAGGCCTCCAGCCAGAAAAAGACCCTTCCACTACCACCCTCTGTCTTCTGTGACCAAGCCAGTTCTCCACCCATCTAGCCACCTCCCCCTTTATCCCATGAGATCCAATCTTTTTCACCAGCCTACCATGAGGGACTTTGTCAAACGCTTTACCAAAGCGTTCATTCAAGGAAATCCAATTTCAGAAATATTCAATTCATAATGAGGACATGTGTTAAATAATGTATTGATATTAAATATTGAAAAGCGAAACAAATACACAGTACAATTAGTTGAGATTATTCAAAGGAAGATAAGAATGAAGCTTTAATGATGGAGCAGAAAGCATTGCTCCCATCGACATTTGCCAGACGAACGCTTTTTAATTTTGAAGTGCAAGATAAGTTGAGATATCAGGTTGAAAGTAACGGACGTGTTCATTTATTAAGTGACATGGGTCCTCAATCTAACCATGGGAACCTGCAGCAGCACACTGCAGTTGAACATTGTAGTCAGGCCAATTGGGGCACAATGCTATCATTTGTTTTTGTAGTGTACTGGTTATCAAGTTCGCCTAACACGCAAAACGTCGTTCGGAACCGGGCAGAAGCATTCATTAAGCTTTCTTGTTTAGGGTTAGGAAAATCTGTCAGTTTTCAGTTTGTTGTTGAAGATTATTCGAACTTCGATGTTACAGCCATATTATCTTTGCTCTGACCTCGGCCTCAAAAACTTGCTGTCAAATAAGAAATGCTGAATTTTTTGAAGCACTGAAAGGAAAAAAACGTTTCCATTTTGAAGACGTGCACAAATCAGCATCTCGTTCAGTCTACAACAGAATTTAATCGGTTTCCAGGTGCAAACTAACATGTCCAAAACTGTTGTGCGCTCCAAATAACAGGCACAAGTGATAATGTAACTGAACTGGAGGAAGTGACGCACATTTCCCAGAAGCATATTTTTAAAAGTGTTCTTCATGATAAAGAAATTGGGAAAAAAACACTCAGACAGGTGAGGAAATCGAGAATCAGTGCGGACCTGCTGGTCTTCTTGTAGATGAACGAGATTGAGGCGCCAGAATGTTTCACACACAGTGTAAAGAGGGATCAAGTGTAACAAACAGATCATTCTTAAATCTCTTGCCTTGAAAGATATTTCATTTTCCTTAAAAGATGATTGTAGTCAATCTCGAATAACGACCTTGGGATGTGTATTACCCAGGGACTCGATTGCTTTTGTCAATCATGTTTCCAATCATTGTTGTATATTTCAGAGACATTCAAATCAGAATGAGGACATTTGTGCTAAATAAATGTATTGATATTAAATGTTTAATAACGTCAAATGCTGGATAAAACTGTCTGAAGTTATTCGATGGAAGATGAGAATGATGCATTAATGATTGAGCAGAAATGATTGCTCTCTTAGACATTTGCCAGACGAACACTTTTTAATTTTGAAGTATAACGTAAGTTGAGATATCAGTTTGACAGTAACGGATGTGTTCTTGTACTAAGTAACATGGGCTCTCAATCTAACCATTAGAACCTGCAGCAACACAGTGCAGTTGAACATTGTAGTCAGGCCAATTTCGGGCGCTATGCTTTAACTTGTTTCTGTAGTGCAGTGGTTCTGGCTGATCCTCACACGTGAACCTCCCCACTTCCAAACCGGGCAGAAACATTCATGAAGCTTCATCATGAAGGGTGAGTGAAATCTGCATGATTTCAGTTTGTTGCTGAACATCATCCGAATCTCGATATTCCAGCCATTTTATCTTTGCTCTGACCTCGGCCTCAAATGTTTTCTGTAAAATAAGATATGCTGATCTTTTTTTTGACTCACTGACAGGAAAGAAACGTTTCTATTTGACATTGTTCACGTATTAGCAACTCGTTCAGTCTACAACAGAATTTAATGGCTTTATAGGTGCAGTCTAACATAGGTAATCAGCGTCTGAAACATGTCTAACAGTATTTGGGCTCAAAACGACAGACACAATTGATACTGTAACTGAACTAGAGGAACATGGCGCACATTTCCCAGCAGAATCTATTTTTTTCAATAGTTCTTCATTGCATAGAAATAGGGAAAACCATTCACACAGATGAGGAAATCGACACTCACTGCAGATCTATTGGACTTTCTTACAGATGGCCGGAATTTATGCGCTCGAATGTTTCGTATCCATAACAGAAAAGGCTCAAGTATAACTAACAGATAATTCTTCAATCTCTTCCACTTTAAGACTAATTGACTTTGTTTAAAAGCTGACTATGGTCAATCTCAAAGAAGCATCACGTGATCTGTATTACTCGGTGACTGTACTCCTTTTGTTGGGCAGTTGTGTTTGCAGTTGAGTGACATTAAATTTCAGAGATATTCAGTTCACAATGAGGACATGTGTGTTAAATCATGTATTGATACAGTCCCCGGGCTACGAACGCCAGACTTACGAACGCCCGTCCTTACGTACCGACCTCCGTAAAGCCTATTATTTTAAAACATCGAGTTACATACAATGGTTCGTACTCACGAACGGGCGGACTACATTGCGCGACGCTCAAAACACTGCGCCATTTCAGCGGTTCGTCGGCCCGAGGGAGAACAACGGCATGCCGTCGTCGCCATTTTAAGAAGAATCGCGCAAACACTGTTGTGTGCGTTGTGTTTTGACTTAAATTTTCCGTGTGTTTACCCTCGTGATCATGGCTCCAAAGCGTAAATCTGATGCAAGTGATAGTGATGCATCGAAGAAAAGGAAAACGATCACGATTGAAACGAAAGTGGAAATAATAAAGCGATCGGAGAGAGGTGAAACACCAACAAATATTGGAAAAGCGTTAGGCTACAGTCGGTCAACGATCGGGACAATTATAAAGGGCAAGGGGAGAGTAATGGAGAATGTAAAAGTCTCTGTCCTGATGAAAGCGACAATTATCACTCAGCAACGCAGTGGTTTAATTATCGAAATGGAAAGGCTATTGGTAAATTGGTTAGAGGATCAAAATCAGCCGAATATTCCTATTAGCCTTGGCTTAGTGCAAGTAAAGGCGTGAAGCCTTTTCAGTGATTTAAAAGCTGCATATGCAAGTGAAGATGCTTGTGATGAAGAATTTGTTACAAGTAGGGGTTGGTTCAAGCGTTTCAGGGGGAGGGTAAACTTACACAATGTTAAAGCGCAAGGTGAAGCAACGAGTGCCGATGTAAGTGCTGCGAGAGAGTTTCCCGAAATGTTGGAAAAAATATTGAGGAGGGAGGTTATGTGCCTGAGGAAGAAGGCCAGGACCTAGCAACCCAGAACCCAAGAAGTTTTTGACGAATGAGTTAGCTGAAGCCTTTCGTCTCATTGAAGCAGGGATGGCAAAGTTAGAGGAGCAAGATCCTAATGCGGAGAGGTTCACCAAAGTTTACCGGATAGTTACCGACGGCCTCAGCTGCTACAAGGCCATTTATAATAAGAAAAAGAAAAGCTCTGTTCAAGCCTCCCTTGATTTTTACTTGAAGAAATTAGTTTAATGTTTTTTATACCCACACACACACACATATATATATGAATATAAAAATAATCCAAGTTTTGTGTCATTTCCATTTATTATTACTGTATTATTATATTTAAGATGTTTTAGGTAAAATATATACTATATACTAAGACAATCATTTGACTAATTGACGCTAGATCTGAACCGTAAGTAACTGTTCCGAATTACATACAAATTCGACTTACAGACAGACTTAAAAACGGAACTCGTCCGTAACCCGGGGACTGCCTGTATTAAATATTGAATAACGAAACAAATACTGAGAACAATTGGTTGAGATTTTGCGAAGGAAGATGACAATGATGCGTTAATGAATGAGGCGATATCATTTCTCCCTTAGGTATTTGCCGGACGAACGCTTTTAAATTTTGAAGTTCAAGATAAATTGAACTTTATGTAAGTAACGGATGTGTACTTGGATTAAGTAACATGGGCTCTCAATCTCACCATTCGAACCTGCAGCAACACAGTGGAGTTGAACACTGTAGGCAAATTGGGAACTCAAGTTTATGACTTGGTTCTGTAGTGTAGTAGTTATCACGTTTGCCTACCATGTGTAAAGTGCGCTGTTCGAAACTGGGCAGATACGTTTATTAAACTTTCTCATGTAGAGTGGGGAAATCTGTATGATTTCACTTGGTTGCAGAACATGAAACGAATCTCGATGTTATAGCGATACTATCTTTGCTCTGACCTCGACCTCAAATGCTTTCTGTAAAACAAGAAATGCAGAATGTTTTTGACGCACTGACAAGAAAGAAACGTTTCTATTACGACAATGTGCATAAATTAGCATCTCCTTTAGTACACAACAGAATTGAATAGGTTGAAATATGGAGACTAACATAGTTAATCACCAGCTGAAACTTGCCTAATAGTTTCTGTGCGCAGAAAGACAGACACAGGTGACACTGTAACTGAACTAGAAGAAATGGCACCCATTTCCCAGAAACATATTTTTAGAGATGATTGTTGTCAATCTCAAATAAGCCCCATGTCATGTGGATTACCCAGTGTCTCAATTGCTTTTGTTGGTCAGTCATGTTTGCAATTCAATGTTCTATACTTCATCGATATTCAATGCAGAATGAGGACATCTGTGTTAAATAAATGTATTGACACTAAATGTTGAATAATGAACAAATACTGGACATAACTGGTTGAAATTATTAGACCAAAGATGAGAATGAAGCATTAATGACTGAGCAGAAATCATTGCTCCCTTAGACATTTGCCGGACGAAATCTTTTAATTATGTATTACAAGGTAAGTTGAGATATCAGGTTGAAAGTCACGGAACTGTTCTTGTCTTTCGTGACATGGGCTCTCAAGCTAACCATTAGAACTGGCAGCAACGCAGTGTAGTTGAACATTGCAGTCAGGTCAATTGGCAGCGCAACACTATCACGTGTTTCTTCAGTTTTTTGGTTGTCACATACACTAAACACACGATAAGTCTACGGTTTGAAACCGGGCAGAAACTTTCATCAAGCTTTCTCATGTAGGTGAGGGTAATCTGTATGATTTCAGCTTTTTGCCGAACATTATCCGAATCTCGATGACATTGTATCTTTGCTCTGACCTCGGCCTCAAAAGCTTTCTGTAAAATAAGGAATACAGATTTGTTTTTGATGCACTTACAGGAAGGAATAGTTTCCATTTTGCCAACGTGCATACATTAGCATCTCGTTCCAGTGTACAACAGAATTTAATGGATTGAAAGGTGCAGACTGACATCGTTAATCAGCATCTGAAACATTCCTAATAGTATTGTGTGCGCAAAAAGATAGACACAAGTGACACTGTAATTGAACGAGAGGAAATGGCGCACGTTTTCCAGAATAATCTTTTTAAAAATCGTTCCTCATAACAAATTAACAGGAAAAACCACTCAGGCAGATGAGGAAATCGAGAATCAGTGCGGACCTGCTGGTCTTCCTATAGATGAACGAGATTTAGGCGCCAGAATGTTTCACACATAGAATAAAGAGGGATCAAGTATAACTAACAGATCACATGGAACATAGAACGCAGAACATAGAACAGTACAGCACAGAACAGGCCCTTCGGCCCACGATGTTGTGCCGAGCTTTATCTGAAACCAAGATCAAGCTATCCCACTCCCTATCATCCTGGTGTGCTCCATGTGCCTATCCAATAACCGCTGAAATGTTCCTAAAGTGTCTGACTCCACTATCACTGCAGGCAGTCCATTCCACACCCCAACCACTCTCTGCGTAAAGAACCTACCTCTGATATCCTTCCTATATCTCCCACCACGAACCCTATAGTTATGCCCCCTTGTAATAGCTCCATCCACCCGAGGAAATAGTCTTTGAACGTTCACTCTATCTCTCCCCTTCATCATTTTATAAAGCTCTATTAAGTCTCCCCTCAGCCTCCTCCGCTCCAGAGAGAACAGCCCTTAAATCATTCTTAAATCGCTTCCCTTGAAAGATATTTGATTTCGTTTAAAAGATGATTGTGGTCAATCTCAAATAAGCACCTTGTAATGTCTATTACCCGGTGACTCGATATTTTTTGTTGCTCAGTCATGTTTGCAATTCAATTTTGGATATTTCAGAGATATTCAATTCAGAATGAGGATATCTGTGTTAAATAAATGTATTGCTATTAAATGTTGAATAACGAACAAATACTGGATATAACTGTTTGAAATTATTCGACCTAAGATGAGAAAAATGCATTAATGATTGAAGAGAAATCATTTCTCTCTTACACATTTGTCAAACGAACTCTTTCTAATTATGAAGTACAAGATAAGTTTAGGTATGCGGCTGAAAGTGACGGATGTGTTCCTGTCTTTCGTGACAAGGGCTCTCAAATCTAACCATTGAAACTGGCAGCAAGACAGAGGCGATGAACATTGTAGTTAGGCCAATTGGGGACTCAATGCTGTCAATTGTTTCTGTTGTATGGTGGTTATCACGTTCACGTAACAGGCGAAACGCCGCTGTGTTCAAAACCAGGCAGAAATATTAATTACATTTTCTCATGTAGGTTGAGAGAAATCTGTTTGATTCCAGCTTGTGGCTGATCATTATCCGAATCTCAACGTTGCAGCCATTTCATCTTTGCTCTGTCCTCGGCCTCAAATGCTTTCTGCAAAATCAGAAACGTTGGCGGCTTTTTTACCCGCTGACAGGAAGGAAGAGTTTCTATTCTGACAACGTGCACACATTGGCATCTCGTTCAGTCTACAATAGAATTTAATGGGGTTATAAGTACAGACTAACTTAGCTAATCACCATCTGAAACATCTCTAATAGTAGTGCGTGCTCATGAAGGCAGAGACAAGTGATACGCTAACTGAAGTAGAGGAAATGGTACACATTTACCAAAATAATATTTTTAAAAATAGTTCTTCATATCAGATCAATAGGGAAAACCACTGAGACATCCGAGGAAAGCGAGACTCAGTGCTAATCTACTGGACTTTGGTTTTGGTTTGATTTGGTTTGATTTGTTATTGTTACATGTCCTAACATACAGTGAAAAGTATTCTTTCTTGCGTGCTATGCAGACAAAACATAACATTCATAGAAAAGGAAACGAGTGTAGAATGTAGCGTTAGAGTCATAGCTAGTGTGTGGAGAAAGATCAACTTAATGCAAGGTAAGTCCATTCAAAAGTCTCACAGCAGCAGGGAAGAAGCTGTTCTTGAGTCAGTTGGTACGTGACCTCTGATTTTTGTATATTTTTTCCGATGGAAGAATGTCCGGGGTGCGTGGGGTCCTAAATTATGCTGGTTGCTTTGCCGAGGCAGCGGGAAGTTTAGAGAGAATCAATGAACGGGAGGCTGGTTTGCTTGATTGATTGGGCTACATTCACAACCTTTTGTAGTTCCTTGTGGTCTTGGGCAGAGTAGGAACCATAGAAAACTGTGATGCAACGTAAGAATGCTTTCTATGGTGCATCTGTAAAAGCTGGTCAGAGTCGTAGCTGACATGTCAAATTTCCTTAGTCTTCTGAGAAAGTGGAGGTGTCCGTGGGTTTTCTCAACTGTAGAGTCGGCATGGGGGGACCAGGACAGGTTGTTGGTGATCTGGACAGCTATAAACTTGAAGCTCTCCACACTTTCTACTTCGTCCCCGTTGATGTAGACAGGTGCATGTTCTCCTTTACGTTTCCTGAAGTCGATGACAATCTCCTTCGTTTTGTTGACATTGAGGGAGAAATTATTGTTGCCACACCAGTGCACCAGACTCTCTATCTCATTCCTGAACTCTGTCTCGTCATTGTTTGAAATTGTTTGAAAATGGTGTCGTCAGCAAACTCGAAAATCGAATTGGAGGGGAATTTAGCCTCACAATCATAGGTGTGTAAGGAGTATAGTCGGGGGCTGAGAACAAAGCCTTGTACGGCATCGGTGTTGATGATGATCGTGGAGGAGGTGTTGTTGCCTATCCTTACTGATTGTGGTCTTTGAGATAGGACGTTCAGGATCCAGTCGCACTGGGAGGTGCCGAGGCCCAGGCCACGGTGTTTGGAGATGATTTTGGTGAGAATAATATTGTTGGAGGCTGAGCTGTAATCAATAAATACGAGTCTGACATAGGTGTCCTTGTTATCTAGGTGTTCCAGGGTTGAGTGCAGGGATAGGGAAATGGCATCTGATGTGGACCTGTTGTGGCGGTAGGCAAACTTTAGGGGGTCCAGGTAGTCCGGCAGGCTGGAATTGATTCGTGCCATGACTAACTTTTTGAACCACTTCATAATGATGGATGTCAGAGCCACCGACCGATAGTCAATAAGGCACGCTGCTTGGTTTTCCGTCGGTACTGAGATGATGGTCGTCTTCTTGAAGCAAATGGGAACTTCAGATTGTTGTAATTAGCACTGAATCTCGAATTCCTGCTCTGTCTGAGTCGTTTTTCCTATTTCTTTGTTATGAAGAACGATTTTTAAAAAGATTCTTCTGGGAAATAGAACATAGAACAGTACAGCACAAAACAGGCCCTTCGGCCCACGATGTTGTGCCGAGCTTTATCTGAAACCAAGATCAAGCCATCCCACTCCCTATCATCCTGGTGTGCTCCCTGTGCCTATCCAATAACCGCTTAAATGTTCCTAAGGTGTCTGACTCCACTATCACTGCAGGCAATCCATTCCACACCCCAACCACTCTCTGCGTAAAGAACCTACCTCTGATATCCTTCCTATATCTCCCACCACGAACCCTATAGTTATGCCCCCTTGTAATAGCTCCGTCCACCCGAGGAAATAGTCTTTGAACGTTCACTCTATCTATCCCCTTCATCATTTTATAAACCTCTATTAAGTCTCCCCTCAGCCTCCTCCGCTCCAGAGAGAACAGCCCTAGCTCCCTCAACCTTTCCTCATAAGACCTACCCTCCAAACCAGGCAGCATCCTGGTAAATCTCCTCTGCACTCTTTCCAGCGCTTTCACATCCTTCTTATAGTGAGGTGACCAGAACTGTACACAATATTCCAAATGTGGTCTCACCAAGGTCCTGTACAGTTGCAGCATAACCCCACGGCTCTTAAACTCCAACCCCCTGTTAATAAAAGCTAACACACTATAGGCCTTCTTCACAGATCTATCCACTTGAGTGGCAACCTTTAGAGATCTGTGGATATGGACCCCAAGATCTCTCTGTTCCTCCACAGTCTTCAGAACCCTACCTTTGACCCTGTAATCGACATTTAAATTAGTCCTACCAAAATGAATCACCTCACATTTATCAGGGTTAAACTCCATTTGCCATTTTTCAGCCCAGCTTTGCAACCTATCTTTGGATCATCTGAAATGTACGTCATTTCCTCTAGTTCACTTACAGTATCACTTGTGTCTGTCTTTCTGTGCACACACTACTATTACAGATGCTTCAGATGTTGATTAACTATGTTAGTCTCCACCTATAACCACATTAGATTCTGCTGTGGTTATAGGTGGAGAGGTGCTAATACGTGCACGTTGTCAAAAAATAAACGCTTCCTTCCTGTCGGAGGGTCAAAAAGAAACCAGTATTTCTGATTTTGCAGAAAGCACTTGAGGCCGAGCACAGAGCAAAGATAAAATGGCTGCAACATTGAGATTCAGGTAATGTTTCGCAACGAACTGAAATCATAAAGATTTTCCTCACCCTACATGAGAAAGTTTAATGAATGTTTCTACCCGTTTATGAACCGCAAACCTTTCGCGTGTAAGGCGAACCTAACAACCACTAAACTATAGAAACAAGTGGCAGCGCTGCATTCCCAATTCGCCTGACTACAATGTTCAACTCCACTGTGTTGCTGCAGGTTCCAATGATTAGATTGAAAGCCCATGTCACGAAAGACAAGAACATATCCGTGAATTTCAAGTGATAGCATTGGAGCCCCAATGGGCCTGACGACAATGTTTAACTCCATTGTGTTCCTGCAGGTTCCAATGGTTAGGTTGAGAGCCCACGTCACTTTGTACAAGAGCACGTCCGTCACTTTCAACCTCCATTCCCCCTTCCAAAGTGCATAACCTCGCACTTGGCCCCATTGTATTTCATCTGCCACTCCATTGCCCACTCTCCTCACCTGTCAAAGTTCTTCTGCAGCCCCCCTGCTTCCTCAATACTACCTGCCTCTCTTCATACCTTTGGATCATCTGCAAACTTAGCAACAGCTCCGTCTTCCAAATCGTTAATATATATTGTGAAAATTTATGGTCCCAGCACTGACCCTGAGGCACGCCACTAGTCACCGGCTGCCATCTTGAAAACGACCCCATTATCCCCACTCTGTGCCTTCTGCCAGTCAACCAATTTTGCTTTAAAACGTGTTCAGAGCGCCACCAACTTGCTTGGATACAACCTTCAACTCCACTATGTTGCTGCAGGTTCTCATGTTCAGATTGAGACCCCATATCACTTAATACAAGAACACATCCGTTACTATCAACCCGATATCTCAACTTATCTTGCGCTTCAAAATTAAAAGACAATCGTCCGACAAATGCTTAAGCGAGCAATGACTTCTGCTCAATCATTAATGCATCATTCTCATCTTCCGTCGAATAATTTCAACTAGTTATATCCAGCATTTGTCGTTATTCAACATTTAATGTCAATAAGGATATTTAACACATATCCTCATTATGAATTGAATATCTCTGAAATATACAACATTGTATTGCAAACATGACTGAGCAACAAAAGAAATAGTGTCACTTGGG